>NC_089839.1:233629733-233970805 GCF_035609145.1 Eleutherodactylus coqui | reverse complement strand
CTTAATTGGGAAAAAAATACCTGCTCTGCCAGAGTTATAATAACTCTGCTACCCTCACGTTCTGTGACACATAAGCAGGGACACAGCACAGTTATTAAACTTCTCATGTTCATTGAATATACGCAGTGCTGCCTTTTGGTGGGAAAAAACTGAAAACAAATCTATTTGTCCAGCCTCTGGCCGTCCTAACGCCTGTGGACACGTGTGAGCTGCGTGAAAAACATTGCTAAATCATACGCACCCAGCTACGCTTTACTGCTGGCTTCGCCATTTGCTTTCCTTAATTGGGAAAAAAAATACCTGCTCTGCCAGAGTTATAATAACTCTGCTACCCTCACGTTCTGTGACACATAAGCAGGGACACAGCACAGTTATTAAACTTCTCATGTTCATTGAATATACGCAGTGCTGCCTTTTGGTGGGAAAAAACTGAAAACAAATCTATTTGTCCAGCCTCTGGCCGTCCTAACGCCTGTGGACACGTGTGAGCTGCGTGAAAAACATTGCTAAATCATACGCACCCAGCTACGCTTTACTGCTGGCTTCGCCATTTGCTTTCCTTAATTGGGAAAAAAATACCTGCTCTGCCAGAGTTATAATAACTCTGCTACCCTCACGTTCTGTGACACATAAGCAGGGACACAGCACAGTTATTAAACTTCTCATGTTCATTGAATATACGCAGTGCTGCCTTTTGGTGGGAAAAAACTGAAAACAAATCTATTTGTCCAGCCTCTGGCCGTCCTAACGCCTGTGGACACGTGTGAGCTGCGTGAAAAACATTGCTAAATCATACGCACCCAGCTACGCTTTACTGCTGGCTTCGCCATTTGCTTTCCTTAATTGGGAAAAAAATACCTGCTCTGCCAGAGTTATAATAACTCTGCTACCCTCACGTTCTGTGACACATAAGCAGGGACACAGCACAGTTATTAAACTTAGATTATTCATTCACTAGAGGCAGTGGGGCCTTTCGTTTTCCAAAAAGGGCAAAAATTATATTTGGCCTGCAGTCTTGCGCCAATTTATTTCCTGCCTGTGAAATCAAATCACTGGTAATACAGCATGCTGAGGGGTAGGGGTAGGCCTAGAGGACGTGGACGCGGCCGAGGACGCGGAGGGCCAAGTCAGGGTGTGGGCACAGGCCGAGCTCCTGATCCCGGTGTGTCGCAGCCGACTGCTGCGCGATTAGGAGAGAGGCACGTTTCTGGCGTCCCCACATTCATCGCCCAATTAATGGGTCCACGCGGGAGACGGTTATTAGAAAATGAGCAGTGTGAGCAGGTCCTGTCCTGGATGGCAGAAAGTGCTTCGAGCAACCTATCGTCAACACGCAGTTCTGCGCCGTCCACTGCTGCAAATCCGAATCCTCTGTCTGCTGCTCCTCCTTCCTCCCAGCCTCCTCACTCCACTACAATGACACCTGCTCAGGAGCGGGAACACTCCCAGGAACTGTTCTCGGGCCCCTGCTCAGATTGGGCAGCAGCGGTTCCTCTCCCACCAGAGGAGTTTATAGTCACTGATGCCCAACCATTCGAAAGTTCCCGGGGTCCGGGGGATGAGGCTGGGGACTTCCGCCAACTGTCTCAACAACTTTCTGTGGGTGAGGAGGACGATGACGATCATACACAGTTGTCTTGCAGTGAGGTAGTAGTAAGGGCAGTAAGTCCGAGGGAGCAGCGCACAGAGGATTCGGAGGAAGAGCAGCAGGACGATGAGGTGACTGACCCCACCTGGTGTGCAACGCTTACTCAGGAGGACAGGTCTTCAGAGGGGGAGTCAAGGGCATCAGCAGGGCAGGTTGCAAGAGGCAGTGCGGTGGCCAGGGCCAGGGGTAGAGGCAGGGCCAGACCGAATAATCCACCAAGTGTTTCCCAAAGCGCCCCCTCGCGCCATGCCACCCTGCAGAGGCCGAGGTGCTCTAAGGTCTGGCAGTTTTTCACAGAGACGCCTGACGACCGACGAACAGTGGTGTGCAACCTTTGTTGCGCAAAGCTCAGCCGGGGAGCCAACACCAACAGCCTCACCACCACCACCATGCGCAGACATATGATGGCCAAGCACCCCACAAGGTGGGACGAAGGCCGTTCAGCGCCTCCGGTTTGCACCCCTGCCTCTCCCCCTGTGCCCCAACCTGCCACTGAGATGCAACCCCCCTCTCAGGACACAGGCACTACCGCCTCATGGCCTGCACCCACACCCTCATCTCCGCTGTCCTCGGCCCCATCCAGCAGTGTAGTTCAGCGCACCGTCCAGCCGTCGCTTGCGCAAGTGTTCGAGCGCAAGCGCAAGTACGCCGCCACGCACCCGCACGCTCAAACGTTAACCGTCCGCATCGCAAAATTCATCAGCCTTGAGATGCTGCCGTATAGGGTTGTGGAAACGGAGTCCTTCAAAAGTATCATGGAGGCGGCGGCCCCGCGCTACTCAGTTCCCAGTCGCCACTACTTTTCCCGATGTGCCGTCCCAGCCCTGCACGACCACATCTCCCGCAACATTGTACGCGCCCTCACCAACGCGGTTACTGCCACGGTCCACTTAACTACGGACACGTGGACAAGCACAGGCGGGCAGGGCCACTACATCTCCCTGACGGCACATTGGGTGAATTTAGTGGAGGCTGGGACAGAGTCAGAGCCTGGGACCGCTCACGTCCTACCCACCACCAGAATTGCGGGCCCCAGCTCGGTGCTGGTATCTGCGGAGGTGTATGCTTCCTCCACTAAAGCACCCTCCTCCTCCTCCTCCTCCTCCTCTGTCTCGCAATCAAGATGTGTTAGCAGCAGCATGTCGCCAGCAGTCGGTGTCGCGCGGTGTGGCAGCACAGCGGTGGGCAAGCGTCAGCAGGCCGTGCTGAAACTACTCAGCTTAGGCGATAAGAGGCACACGGCCCACGAACTGCTGCAGGGTCTGACACAGCAGACCGACCGCTGGCTTGCGCCGCTGAGCCTCCAACCGGGCATGGTCGTGTGTGACAACGGCCGTAACCTGGTGGCGGCTCTGCAGCTCGGCAGCCTCACGCACGTGCCATGCCTGGCCCACGTCTTTAATTTGGTGGTTCAGCGCTTTCTGAAAAGCTACCCACGCTTGTCAGACCTGCTCGTAAAGGCGCGCCGGCTCTGCGCACATTTCCGCAAGTCCCACACGGACGCTGCCACCCTGCGCACCCTGCAACATCACTTTAAGCTGCCAGTGCACCGACTGCTGTGCGACGTGCCCACACGGTGGAACTCTACGCTCCACATGTTGGCCAGGCTCTATGAACAACGGAGAGCTATAGTCGAATACCAACTCCAACATGGGCGGCGCAGTGGGAGTCAGCCTCCTCAATTCCTTTCAGAAGAGTGGGCCTGGTTGGCAGACATCTGCCATGTCCTTGGTAATTTTGAGGAGTCTACCCAGGTGGTGAGCGGCGATGCTACAATCATTAGCGTCACCATTCCTCTGCTATGCATCTTGAGAAATTCCCTGCAAACCATAAAGGCAGCTGCTTTGCGCTCGGAAACGGGGGCGGGGGAAGACAGTATGCCGCTGGATAGTCAGGGCACCCTCCTGTCTATTTCTCAGCGCGTACAGGAGGAGGAGGAGGAGCATGAGGAGGATGAGGAGGAGGGGGAAGAGACAGCTTGGGCCGCTGCTGACGGTACACCGGCTGATTGCCTGTCATCCTTTCAGCGTGTATGGCCTGAGGAGGAGGAGGAGGAGGAGGAGGAGGAGGATCCTGAAAGTGATCTTCCTAGTGAGGACAGCCATGTGTTGCGTACAGGTACCCTGGCACACATGGCTGACTTCATGTTAGGATGCCTTTCTCGTGACCCTCGCGTTGCACGCATTCTGGCCACAACGGATTACTGGGTGTACACACTGCTCGATCCACGGTATAAGGAGAACCTGCCCACTCTGATTCCCGAAGAGGAAAGGGGTTCGAGAGTGTTGCTATACCACAGGACCCTTGCGGACAAGCTGATGGTAAAATTCCCAGCCGACAGCGCTAGTGGCAGAAGGCGCAGTACTGAGGGCAAGGTAGCAGGGGAGGTGCGGAGATCGAGCAGCATGTACATCCCAGGCAGTGCAACAGTCTTTAAGGGCCTGGCCAGCTTTATGGCTCCCCACCAAGACTATGTCACCGCTCCCCAGTCACGGCTGAGTCGGCGGGAGCACTGTAAAAGGATGGTGAGGGAGTACGTAGCGGATCGCACGACCATCCTTGGTGACGCCTCTGCCCCCTACAACTACTGGGTGTCGAAGCTGGACACGTGGCCTGAACTAGCGCTGTATGCCCTTGAGGTGCTTGCTTGTCCTGCGGCTAGTGTCTTGTCGGAAAGGGTGTTTAGTGCGGCTGGGGGAATCATCACAGATAAGCGTAGCCGCTTGTCAACCGACAGTGCCGACAGGCTAACACTCATCAAGATGAACAAAGGCTGGATTTCCCCAGACTTCTGTTCTCCACCAGCGGACAGCAGCGATACGTAAGCAATACGTAGGCTGCACCCGCGGATGGAAGCTACGTTCTCTCTCACCATCCAAAACGGGGACATTTCTGCTTCATCAATCTGTGTCTAATATTCCTCCTCCTCCTCCTGCTCCTCCTCCTGAAACCTCACGTAATCACGCTGAACGGGCAATTTTTCTTAGGGCCACAAGGCTCACTCAAATAATTTTTCTTAACAATTTTTATAAGTTTCAATGCGCTTAAAAGCGTTGGAACTTTAACTTGAACCAATTTTTCGTTACACTGGGCTGCCTACAGGCCTAGTTACCACTTAAGCCACATTAACCATTGCTTACATGGAACGAAGACTGCGCTCCCGCTATACTGCTGCTTCAGAATTGTTACTGGGGCCTGTCTTGAGTGCTACTATTGCTTACATGGAACGAAGACTGCGCTCCCGCTATACTGCTGCTTCAGAATTGTTACTGGGGCCTGTCTTGAGTGCTACTATTGCTTACATGGAACGAAGACTGCGCTCCCGCTATACTGCTGCTTCAGAATTGTTACTGGGGCCTGTCTTGAGTGCTACTATTGCTTACATGGAACGAAGACTGCGCTCCCGCTATACTGCTGCTTCAGAATTGTTACTGGGGCCTGTCTTGAGTGCTACTATTGCTTACATGGAACGAAGACTGCGCTCCCGCTATACTGCTGCTTCAGAATTGTTACTGGGGCCTGTCTTGAGTGCTACTATTGCTGACATGGAACGGACACGTGGAGAGGACACGTAGTGCCTCAAAAACATCCCCCTCCTCCTCCAACAGGGAAAACATTGTTGGCAAATGCCTTTGCATTGGTTCGTCTGGTGGCAGTCCAAGAATTTCATCTTTACCGACACTACAAGAGAGCCCCCCCACCATCCCCCCGCCACGGCCTACTTAATCCTGGCCACATTCCGAAAACCAACAAAATACAACCGTGCTACTAGGTCCGCAGTCACCACCACATTACCACCAACGCGGTTACTGTTAAGGTGCATATAACCACGGACACGTGGAGAGGACACGTAGTGCCTCAAAAACATCCCCCTCCTCCTCCAACAGGGAAAACATTGTTGGCAAATGCCTTTGCATTGGTTCGTCTGGTGGCAGTCCAAGAATTTCACCTTTACCGACACTACAAGAGAGCCCCCCCACCATCCCCCCGCCACGGCCTACTTAATCCTGGCCACATTCCGAAAACCAACAAAATACAACCGTGCTACTAGGTCCGCAGTCACCACCACATTACCACCAACGCGGTTACTGTTAAGGTGCATATAACCACGGACACGTGGAGAGGACACGTAGTGCCTCAAAAACATCCATCTCCTCCTCCAACAGGGAAAACATTGTTGGCAAATGCCTTTGCATTGGTTCGTCTGGTGGCAGTCCAAGAATTTCACCTTTACCGACACTACAAGAGAGCCCCCCCACCATCCCCCCGCCACGGCCTACTTAATCCTGGCCACATTCCGAAAACCAACAAAATACAACCGTGCTACTAGGTCCGCAGTCACCACCACATTACCACCAACGCGGTTACTGTTAAGGTGCATATAACCACGGACACGTGGAGAGGACACGTAGTGCCTCAAAAACATCCCCCTCCTCCTCCAACAGGGAAAACATTGTTGGCAAATGCCTTTGCATTGGTTCGTCTGGTGGCAGTCCAAGAATTTCACCTTTACCGACACTACAAGAGAGCCCCCCCACCATCCCCCCGCCACGGCCTACTTAATCCTGGCCACATTCCGAAAACCAACAAAATACAACCGTGCTACTAGGTCCGCAGTCACCACCACATTACCACCAACGCGGTTACTGTTAAGGTGCATATTACCAGTCTGACTGGGGCATGCAGACACCTTGACAGAATGAATAGTGTGTGGCACATAGGTTCCCCATTGCTATGCCCACGTGTGCAGCTCCTGATGGCGGTGGCACAGGATTCTATTTCTCATTGCTTCTGTACAGCATTGTGGGCTATCGCTCCCCAACTTTTAAAGAGGGTCGCTGCCTAGCCGTGCCAACCTCTGCAGTGTGTGCCTGCGGTCCCTCGTCATGGCAGACGCAATTCTAAATAGACATGAGCGTGGTGTGGCATGAGGGCAGCTGAAGGCTGCCCAGGGACACTTTGGTGTGCGCTGTGGGGGGGAGGGGGGGCGGTTGGGCAGCATGTAACCCAGGAGAAGTGTCAGTGGAGTGTCATGCAGGCAGTGATTGTGCTTTGTTGGAGGTAGTGTGGTGCTTAGCAAAGGTATGCCATGCTAATGAGCGCTTTTCAGAAGTAAAAGTTGTTGGGAGGGGGGGGGGCCCACTCTTGCCGCTATTGTGGCTTAATAGTGGGACCTGTGAACTTAGGATGCAGCCCAACATGTAGCCCCTCGCCTGCCCTATCCGTCACTGTGTCATTCCCATCACTTTCCTGAATTGCCCAGATTTTCACACATGAAAACCTTAGCGAGCATCGGCGAAATACAAAAATGTTCTGGTCGCCCATTGACTTCAATGGGGTTCGTTGTTCGAAACGAACCCTCGAGCATCACGGGAAGTTCGTTACGAATAACGAACACCCGAACATTTTGGTGTTCGCTCATCTCTACTGTTAACCTCTCAAGCACCGCAACTGTGCAACACATACTGCATATGACAGGACAAGGTTTGCACAGTGCATCTACATAGGACAAAACATGTATGACATTTATGTAGGGGATCAGGATGGTGTTCTGGGCCACTACACCGCTACTAATGATAAATTGGTTTAACACTAATAAATGTAAGGTTACGCACATGGAAAAAACGTCAACATTGCACACTGAGGCCTTAGTCAGACGGGCGTTTTTTCGCGCGATTTGCGGATCGCATGACGGATGCGCATCTGCAAATCACGTGACCGGTGCGCGCGAGTCGCCCGCAAATCGCCCGAAAATCTGCTCCTAGCAATGATACCAAATGAAAAGTTCCCCCCCAAGCAGGGACCTGATACATTTCCAGTGGTGAAAATTCAACGAGCTCACAAGTATACACAATATGACGGAAAACTCCAAGATACTCACCATAACCCAATTTAAAACCAAATACAATCCTCCTACATCCGAGAGCTTTAGAATTAACCAAGTCTACAATTTCCTAGGCTCACTCAGGCTCCTACGAACCCTCCCAGACTAAACAACGTTTGAGAGACTATGCCTGAGGGACCCTATGAAAAAGGGCTCCCTATCCCTGATTTACAACGTGTTGAATAGACCAGGGGGAGAGGGAAAACTTCCATACATGGAAAAATGGGAAAAGGACTTAGAAATAAGTCTATGAATAGAGAAATGGAGACAATGCTGTGAGACGGTGGCGAAGGGGAGCCACCAGGTGACCCTGACAGAAACATCAATAATGATTCTCCATCGAACCCACCTGGTACCATATAGACTGCATCAAATACATCAAACTACCTCACCTCTCTGTTTCAGAGGTTGTAACGAAACGGGCACGCAAGCACATATCTGGTGGACGTGCCCGGTGGTGGCGAGTTTTTGGACACAGGTCCATAGGCTGCTCCAGAGGTTATTCATAGGCACCCCACATAGAAATCCAGAAGTGCTCCTACTGGGAGACTGCCAACCAGGGGTCAGATACCGAGCTCACAAGCTGATCCAGGTAATATGTGTGGCCGCTAGAATTCACATTGCCTCAAGGTGGAAGCAGAGAAACCTCTCCTTCCGAGACGTACTAGAAAGAGTCTCCCGTATTGCAGTATATGAAAGACTACACGCAGTGGGAACAGATGCTCTAGAAAAATTTGGTGAGATATGGGACCCTTGGGTGAATATGGTAGACATACTGGGAATGAGACACATCCTCCAGTCAACATAAAAATGAGACCCTTAAAGGGGTTGTCCCGCGCCGAAACGGGTTTTTTTTTTTTTCAACCCCCCCCCCGTTCGGCGCGAGACAACCCCGATGCAGGGACGTACAGAAAGCTTACCGGAGCGCTTACCTTAATCCCCGCGCTCCGGTGACTTCTATACTTATCTGTGAAGATGGCCGCCGGATTCCTCTTCCTCCGTGGACCGCAGCTCTTCTGTGCGGTCCATTGCCGATTCCAGCCTCCTGATTGGCTGGAATCGGCACGTGACGGGGCGGAGCTACACGGAGCCTGCATTCTGCACGAGCGGCTCCATTGAAGAGAGCAGAAGACCAGGACTGCGCAAGCGCGGCTAATTTGGCCATCGGAGGGCGAAAATTAGTCGGCACCATGGAGACGAGGACGCCAGCAACGGAGCAGGTAAGTAAAAAACTTTTTATAACTTCTGTATGGCTCATAATTAATGCACAATGTATATTACAAAGTGCATTAATATGGCCATACAGAAGTGTATAGACCCACTTGCTGCCGCGGGACAACCCCTTTAAGACAAATAGTCAAAAGAAAAACGAAAACATTCAGCTAGGGAAAGAGAGACGACCACAGTTGATCTTTGTTAAAATTTTATTATAAGTTTAATGTTCGAATTGATAAAGTTAGGAGTTGCAACTAGTTTACGAAACAGACCCTCCAATGAAAACTGGAGAAAGAGTTAGAGGAGCAACAAGAATAGGAACAATATTGGCAAGACAATAGTACATTCTACTCGAGATCAAGTTTAATGCTGTATAATATGCCATACCCCCTGCGAGGGGAAACTCAACCGTGAATTCTGGAAAAAGTTGTACTTAATATGATTGACTCTTGAATAAAATATTTTGAAACTAAAATAATAGGTGGTATGGGTGGACTATAATACCCAGAGAGGTTATCAAAATTAGGATTATTTAGTTTATGAAAAAGACAGCAGAGGGGCGACCTATTAACTATATCAGGTGTCAATACAGAAATCTCTCCCACAATCTATTTATCAAGGGAGCATCCTCTATGTCTAGAGGAAAGAAAGTTTCTCTTCTAACACAGAAGAGGTTTCTTACTGTAAGAGCAGTGAGATTATGAAACTCTTTGCCTGAGCACGTGAGTGATGGTGAATTCGCTAAAAGAGTTTAAGAGGGGTCTGGATGCCTTTCTTGAGCATTACAATATTACATGTTATAGTCACTAATTACTTCATATGGGTTGTTAATCCAGGGGTTTATTCTGATCACCAGATTTGGAGTCAGGAAGGAATTTTTTCCCTTAAATAAGGAAAATTGGCTTCTACGTCATTAGGGTTTTTTGCCTTACTCTGGAGCAACATTGGGGAGAGGAGGGCAGTAGGGTGAACTGGATGGACAAACGTCTTTTTCTGGCCTAACATACCATGTTACTATATTACTATGTTATGTCTTCTCTTAAATTATAAAGAAAGGAATTATATGAGGCAAATGCATTGGCTATTTCTAGCTGATGGGTAATTTTATGCCCATCAGATATCTAATCCTTTTTTAAGATTTAAGATTTTTAGGTTGCTTAGCCAATAATGCCCTAGTAGGTTTATCATGAGCATAAAATTGCATGTTCAGTCTTTGGAAAATAATGTCATGTTTTACAGCCACAAGGATCTGTAGCATGGCACACAATGTAATATCTTTTCTGTTCTATTAGGCATGGGGTTAGCCTTAATTAAGGAGTTAATGCTATTGATTTGAGAGGTCAGGAGAGTTAACTCCTCCTTTTTTTTCCTTTTAGCCCTAGAGCAATATTTTAAGAACAGGCTGTGTATATATGCTTTATGAGCATTTCACACTGAGAAAAAACTAGAAACTGACAAGGAATTAATGGTTAGAAAACATTTCTAGTTCAGTTTTCAGATTAGATTTGTATTCTGGGTGTGAAAGAATATATTTATTAAGTTTCCAAGGAAAAGAGAGGGAATGAGGAAACCTCTTTCGTATTGACAAAGACACTGGGGCATGATTTTAAATCCCGGCCTGCTGAGAGAACTTCATTGCAGTGATGGGATCCAAGCGGCTAGGCGTGCCTGAGCCCTGTCAGCGGCGGACAGGTGAGTATATATATTTTCTTATTTTTTACACGATAGGGATGATTTTCAGGGAAGAGCTGAATATCACTGCAGGGGTTGCAGGCAGACCATTGCTCTCAATGGGGCCAAAGGCAGCAGTCGCGGCCACATTGAAAGAAATGGTGCATGGACCATGCATTTCCCACCCTAGGCTTATACTCGAGGCACCTAATTTTCCCATTTTTTGTGGTAAAATTAGGTGCCTCGGCTAATACTTGGGTTGGCTAATACTCAAGTGTATATGGTATGTAATATTTTTAACCCACTGCACGTGGCACTAAAGATGAATAATAATCTGGGGGCATAAACATATCAAAACATCAATAGCTCCATAATGTAAATAAGTATCCATGACCTTAAAAAATATAAAGAGAATAGCATAATCGTTGAAGTAATTATCAGGAAACATCAATATAGTATTATATGGCTCTGGTAAAGATCCTCTTCACATCCCCTCATTTAGAATCTTCTCCTTGGTCTGATAAAAATGAACTCAAGCCAGGACATCCCATAGAGTAACTTTAGGAATTCTGTGTGCTCCAGTGAAAATTTCAGTGAAAAAGTTGGAGTAAGTAATGAAGATCCACAGAAGATTCCAGGATACCTCAAAATGTAATGTTATTTCTCCATGAACTATCTTCAAGATCTTTTTTTTTTTTACGTAGATGCAAGACCTCTTCTTCCAGGGAGTGATGAGCATCCAAGCATCCACTAATTCGTTGTGTGCAGAAGAAAATTTGCGCATTTTTTATTGAATGTGAGCTGTATGTGTGGCAAGATGACCAATATTAGATTGAAGTTGAGAGGAAGTTTTTTTGCATATCTCAAGAAATGTCTTGCTGAAGAAATACAAGCAGCTCTTTGAATGTGTTAAGGCCAATTTAGATGAGATGAGTGTTAGGCAAATGATGCCCAACACTCGTCCCCGCACATATTAGCTCCCACACACTTGCATAGGAACTAGTATCACTGACTCACAGTGGGGAGGCTGCAGGAGATTTCTCTTTCCTTTCCCTCCCACGCCCCTCTCCATTTTAACTCCGCCAGTCACACCCACACAGCTGTCCCTGCTGATTGGTACATATTCAAACCCCTTAAGAGGCCTCTTTGTGTACTGCACTTCCACAATAGCTACAACATTTTTCCTGTAACATTTACTGTTTCTTTAACGCAAAAAGAATTCCTTCACCTTACTGTAAGCAAATAGAAATAATGTACTTGGGTTACTTCAACAACATTTCTGTTGAATTTCTAGTATCTAAAATATATTGGTTAAGAAATTATATTAGAAATGGGCATTTAAACATTGACAAAAAAGTTAACTTTTTATTTTCTGGCTATAAAAAGGAAAGTACTTTTAAGTTCCGGCTATTCTCATGGATGACAACCTAATGACTGGTACAAACTGAAGGACAATTCAATAACTAGGAGGGTGAAGTATTCATCACAGAGCAGCTATAAAATAAAGATAATTCTATGGAATTAACTGAGATCAAACATATAGTGTAACAAAAGCTACCTCTGATTCACATTTTAAGGTGAGTAACTACTCACAAATAACACAAATGAAACCTGCTGGAGAGGTAACATCCTACTTTTTATAATTGAAGAAAATATTTCAAAGAAGACCATTGATAGTTATAATTTTTGGTATGGCTATTAAATATAAAGTGTCAAATTGTTGCAGTAATTGAATTTTAATAGAACAAAGCAAGACCTACGTACAGTATTTCCATCAAGTCAACAATATGTTCCCAGTAGTTTTCTATAAAATGTTATATGTAGCTAAGAAAAACTGATCTATAGCTGGAATGCAGAATTATATGTTAGAAGAAATTCATATTACTCATTTTAGTAAAACAAACTCACATACATTTGGCTTTCTCTGATTTTATCTATCTATCTATCTATCTATCTATATATAAAGGTGAAAGCCCTCAGTGATTGACTTGTCACTAATTCTCTAACTTCCTGATGTCATACAAACATGAAATTTGGCAGGAGCATTCTTTAGGTCCTAAATAGGAAATGAAAAGGGGTAACAACTAGAGATGAGCGAGCACCAAAATGCTCGAGTGCTCGTTACTCGAGTCGAACTTTCAGTGATGCTCGAGAGTTCGTTTCGAGTAACGAACCCCATTGAAGTCAATGGGTGACTCGAGCATTTTTGTATATGACCGATGCTCGCTAAGGTTTTCATTTGTGAAAATCTGCAAAACCGAAGAAAGTGATGGAAACGACACAGAAACAGATAGGGCAGGCGAGGAGCTACATGTTGGGCTGCATCTCAAGCTCCCAGGTCCCACTATTAAGTCACAATAGTGGCAAGAGTGAGACCCCCCCCCCCCCCCCCGCACTGTCAGCATAAAGATCGTTCTCCTCTGCCACAGCTGTGGCAGAGAAGAACGATGTTAGCCCATTGAATTCAATGGAGCCGGCAATATAGCCGGCTCCATTGAAAGCAATGGGCTGCCGGCGATCGTGGGATGAATTGTCGGGAAGGGCTTAAATATATAAGCCCTTCCCTGCAATTCATCCAGAAATGTGTAAAAATAAAAAATATATATATACTCACCTGGTCCCGGCAGACGGAGTTCAGCGCGGCCGGCTGCAGTTCTCCTGAATTGCTCTGAACAGCTGTGAGTAGCATTCAGCAGCCGGGGATTTAAAATCCCCGCCTGCTGAATGAGCTGCCTCTGATTGGTCACAGCCTGACCAATCAGAGGCAGCGCTCACTCATACCCATTTATGAATTCATGAATGGGTGAGTGAGTGCTGCCTCTGATTGGCTCAGTGCAGGGCCAACCAGGGGCAGCTCTCAGCTGTCATTCAGCTGAGAGCTGCCCCTGAGCCAATCAGAGGCAGCACTCACTCACCCATTCATGAATTCATGAATGGGTGTGAGTGAGAGCTGCCTCTGATTGGTCAGGTTGTGACCAATCAGAGGCAGCTCATTCAGCAGGCGGGGATTTTAAATCCCTGGCTGCTGAATACTACTCACAGCTGTTCAGAGCAGTTCAGGAGGACTGCAGCCGGCCGCGCTGAACTCCGTTTGCCGGGACCAGGTGAGTATATATATTTTTTTTAATTTATTTTTTACACATTTCTGGATGAATTGCAGGGAAGGGCTTATATATTTAAGCCCTTCCCGACAATTCATCCCGCAATCGCCGGCAGCCCATTGCTTTCAATGGAGCCGGCTGTATTGCTGGCTCCATTGAATTCAATGGGCTAACATCGTTCTGCCGGCACAAGGTGAGTATATATTTTTTTTATTTTTACACATTTCTGGATGAATTGCAGGGAAGGGCTTATATATTTAAGCCCTTCCCGACAATTCATCCCGCAATCGCTGGCAGCCCATTGCTTTCAATGGAGCCGGCTGTATTGCCGGCTCCATTGAATTCAATAGTCAGTGCTCATTTAATCGAGACGAGTACCACGTGGTGCTCGTCTCGAGTAACGAGCATCTCGAGCACCCTAATACTCGAACGAGCATCAAGCTCGGACGAGTATGCTCGCTCATCTCTAGTAACAACTCAATTATTCAATGCTAATTGCAAAAGTAAGTGCACTCCTATGTAATGTATCTAATTTACACGTACAGCTTCGGGGGTCTGGTACTGGTTCCTGAGCAGAAGAAAAAAGAGGTACAGCAAGATCATAATAAAAATCTACATATATTTGTTATTGCTATAATTTTACCAACCTATAGAATGAAGATAACATTATTATTTATTTCATACAACATATGACTTAAAGAATTTAAAAAAAACAATGGCAGAATTGTTTATTCACCCCCCCCCCCCCAAATATGAATGTTGCTGATATGCCAATAAGCACTATAACTCGTTCCATAAAGAACAAACCCTCAGTTTTGTAGATCGAAAGCAATAAAATGTATGCTTCTTGAAATGTGTTGAATAAAAAAAATCAAAACAGTTGAATAGCCCTCAAAGCCTAAAAGGTTTTTGAGGAGTCAAGCAATTCTGCAATGAAAAGCCATTTTTCCTGTACAGTGAAGTGAAATCGTCATTTTAGAATGCATTTTGTATTTCCTTGTATTGTTTCTTCCTCATACTATAAACTGTATTTGAATATCTAAAACGAGTAAGGGCTCTTTCACACCCGTGTTAGGACTGCATTAGGGTTTTTCATCTCATTTTTGGAGCATCGAAACAGAATTAAACTATTTGTTTCTGTAAAAAAAGTTTCTTTGCTTCAAAAATGGAACAGAGAGATGAAAAGCCCTAAACAAACCCTAATGCAGGTGTGAACGAGCCCTAATTCTGACAAATATGTAAACATAGATAAAATCAGGAAAAAACAAATATATGTGAGTTTGTTTTACTAACATGATGAATATGAATTTCTTCTAACACATAGAACCGCCCCTTGGAAAAAAATGAAAAGTAAAAGCAAAAACACCCTGCTTTTTTCCTTCACAGGTTCCTCACTGGAGTTGTTCCACTTCCCTTTCTTTTTATCACTTTTGTTTCCACTTCTAACATACAATTCTGCATTCCATCTATAGATTAGATTGTTTTCAATCTGATTATCAGTTTTGCTTAGCTACTTTTAAAATGTTAGAGAAAACCACTAGAAATATATTGTTGACTTGATGGAAATACTGTATGTAGGTCTTGCTTTGCTTTATTAAAATTCAATAACTGCAACAATTTGACACTTTATATTTAATAACCATACCAAAAATTAACACTATCAATGGTCATCTTTGATATATTTTCTTCAATTATAAAAAGTAAGATGTTACCTCTCCAGCGGGTTTCATTTGTGTTATTTGTGAGTAGTTACTCACCTTAGAATGTGAATCAGAGGTAGCTTTTGTTACACTATATGTTGGATCTTTGTAACATGTGTGCAAGTTCTGTGTTCATCCATCCTAGTCTCTGTAAATGCTTCCCATTTTTCCTTATTTTTGGGATTGTTAACGATTGTTTTTTGAGAATCCCATTTTGCAATATCTCCCAACCTTCATGGACATTTCTGTCCTTAGAAAGAGAATCCAATGGGTGGATGTTCTTGAGTCCATTAAAATCTGCCTTTCTGAAATCCAACCTTGAGGTCTGAGTTTTTTTCAGGTCTTCCTCCCCTTTTATACAAAATTCAAAATTCAAGGATAGCATGATCACTGCCTCCCAAGGTCCTAGCCACCCTTACTTCCTCAACCATTTCCTCCCTGTTGGTATGAATTAGGTCCATGATAGCAGATCCCCTTGTTTTCTCTTCTACTTTTTAGAAGATAAAGTTGTGAGCAAGAGCGGATGAGAATTTAATGGATCCATTACTTTTACCTGAGAGAGATTCCCAACAAATGTCTGGATAGTTAACATCTCCCATAATCACTAGGTCATGCTTTTTTGAGAGTTTGGCCATCTGATTTAGAAAGAGTTCATCAATATCTTCTGCATGTCCAGATGGCCTATAGTAAATGCCTACAATAGTGTCCTTTCTGTTGTTCTCTCCTTGTATTCTTACCAAAACAGTTTCTACAGAACTATCATGCTCTGAAGCTTGAATCTCTGTGGAAATGAATCTTTTAATAACATACAACACAATACCTCCTCCCTGTTTTTTAGGTCTATTTCTTATAAATAAGTTGTATCCTTCAAGCCTTGTATTCCAATCATGTGTATCATTCCACCAAGTTTCCATGATGCCTATGACATCATATTTCTCTTCCTGTGTTAGGAGCTCCAATTCTCCTCGTTTGTTTCCCATGTTCTGTGCATTTGTATAAAAACATTTTAGTTTGTGATTGGTGTCTCTTTCTCCTCTACTTTCCTTCAGAATTTTCCATCTATGTTCTTTCTTTCCACTTCTAATAGCAAGGTTTTCAAATGTATTAATTAGCCGTATATTTTTAACAGGCCTTTTCCTTCCCATATTATTTAGTTTAAATCTCTCCTAATGAGTGAAGCAAGGCACCCACCAAATATATGCTTACCTGTTTTCGTAAGATGCAACCAGTCTCTAGGAATCAGTCCATGATATAGATAATTCACTCCATGGTCTAGAAATCCATATTTTTGCTGACAGCACCATCGACGTAGCCAGTTGTTCACCTCTAGAATCTAGTTTCATCTTCTTATTCCATGGCCATGCACTGGGAAAATGGATGAGAAGACTACCTGTGCTCCTAGTTCATTCACCTTCTTTCTGAGGTCTTCAAAGTCTCTGCAAATAGTTGCAAGGCCTTTTTTACAGTGTCATTTGTCCCTAAATGTATTAGTAGGAATTCTTTTTGAGTTAAAGTAACAGTAAATGCTACTGGAAAAATGTTGTAGCTATTGTAGAAGTGCAGTACACAAAGTGGCCTCCTAAGGGCTATGAATATGTACTAATCAACAGGGACAGCTGTGTGGGTGTGACTGGCGGAGTTAAACCCCAGACACATTGAGATTCCCTGCTTAAAGCTCGGGCGGAGCTGCTGCTGAGAGAGCAAAGCTGCTGCCAGAGCAGTGCTGCGGCTGAAAGCCAGAACTAGGCCAAGCTCTGAGAGAGAACTTAAGCTACTCCCTGAGAGGGAAACTGAGAGGAGGCTGAAAGGCTCTGTGGTAGACCGAGCTGCGGTACGGCCACGAGTCTGACACCCAGTTGGGTATGTGTATGGATATTATCATGACATGTAGTGGCACTAGGCAAGAAGGTTACATTTTTGTGAAACTATAACAAAAGGAAATCATGACCAGGTTATATTAATGGAAACTTTTAATAAGGTTAAAAACTTATTCTCATAAAATTTATTATTTGGTATAATAAAGTCTTGAATTAAACAATAAGTAATTTCCTGATGATGCATTTCCTTTGAACATAGGCTGTCTTATTTCTGAGCAGAGCTTTTAAATACGTGGTCTACACATGTGTAAATATAATGTCCAAACAGGACTGATATATACACAATGTACTGACAAAATGTTTATAAATACAAACACAAACAGGGATATGAGATTCCTTCTCTAAACCACTGACACAAGGGATCCTTGCCTAAAAGTAGAGCACTCACACTGATGAGGGTGAGCCATTGTTAGGAGCCTTAAGCCATCCTAACTTTTCCTAAGCAGTGACAGGGAATTGCATCAAAAGATAGATGACACTATAATGTAAATTACCCCTAACACTCAGAGCAATAAGGTGTTAACGTTTCACAGGTATAGAAGTGAATCTGACTTGAGATCAGAACAGGCAGGAAATCACAGATTGGACAAGAACACCTTCATAAAGCAGTCTGCAGACAGAAGTTCACAGCCCAAACCAGGAATACCTTCAGATATGTGTCTTCACAGATTTCACCAAAACTGTAATTGGCATCCTCTGAGAGGAGGACTCAGAATACGATGAATACACAATACACAGACGAATGCTCATTGGCTGGGTTAGCTGTTCAACCAGCCAGCCCAACAATCAGTCAATACTCCAGCACAGATGTGCTCCTGTTGGCACCCAGAGCCATAATAACAGCGAGTATGTGCCGGAAATATGATCATACAGACTGAAGCTGATGAAGTGACGTCACCCAAGTCCCATTCCTCTACCGGCGCCATCAAGCTGTGACACTATCTTTGTCTTACATTTTTTATTACAGCTTAAACAGAAATGTGTAGCACATAAGAGAAATCAGGAAGGGGGAAATAATTTTTAATAGTCAAGTGTACAACAATACACACAGGGCTAGACTTATCATACAGGAAAATATACTATGGACAGTTAAATGTAAATAAGCACAAAACGTACTAAGATTTACATGTGCATTCACACACTTGCTTTCACTAATATTTACCCTTGAGGCTTTTGATATGGAAAGGCAATACTGCTAATAGATACTGTTTGCACTGATACTGATTTTCCAGTTTAATTGACTCTGATTTGTCCTGTCAATTATTACATTTCTTTCTCCTACTAGATTCTAAAATCATTTTTAGTTCTTACTTTTATTTGTAACTCTGAAGGAAATATAATGGAGGTCTGACTATTCTTTCTTTTGTAAGATAGCTTAAGCCAAAAGTACAGTGCAATGTTTGATGTAACGTGCAGTTAAATTGTAGTAGCAAGATATGTCTTTTATAATGTTAATACTGAAACTATATGGGTCAGTAAACTATAATGGAAATGGGCAGTTTGACATTGATGATGAACAAAATCGTCTTTTTTATTCCCTTCCAAAAAGAGGAACTTGCTGTGATATTATGATTATTCTCTTGGCTGGAAAAGTAATGTTCACAGAAAGCTGAAAAGCAATTCAATAACTGGCATATTTATAACAAGCAAAAAGGCAAAAATGAATAAAAATGTATTTGCCGACATAGTTTACCTAATGATTGGCTGTGCCCTTAAAACATTGATATAATGGTAATTCAGTCTTATTCTCGAAGGATTCATAGTAAATGGATGGCAAATAAGTGCAACTGAACTTTAAAATATTTAAAATATAGTTATACTTACATGTCTTATATTAGAACTATAAATTCACTTTATGAAAGAGACATTTATTCACAAGCATTTAACTTAAAATTATAGAAATTCTTAGCTTTTATAGATTGCTAGAGCTTCTTTTGTCTTCCAAACAGGAAATAGATGGACCAAAAGTTATTACATTAGTTTAGAAAGTAAAAAACATGTATGATTGTTTAATCACTTAAGAACATGGACAATTTTGACATTATAAATACAGCAAATATTTTTTGTTTTTGCCCCATCCCATTGTAGCCTCCATAGGGTGTCAAAGGATTTTTTTTGCATCATAAATTGAAGTTTTTTACTCAGTTTTTTGATGAAGAAAAGATAAAAGTAAACAACTTTTTCCAAAGTTTTTCACATTGTTCATTTCACTGTACAAATTACATGTTCAGTTTATTTTACATGCGGCCAAAGGTGTTTTATCTAATCTTTTTAAATAAAAGCTGCGTTGTGTTTTTTTTAATGTGTAATATTTTAAATGTTTTATTTAATATTTAATAATAATTTAATAATTTAAATATTTTATTCTTTAGTAGTTTCACTGGTGTGACACTTTGTTTATTACTAGAGATGAGCGAACGTACTCGTCCGAGCTTGATGCTCGGGCGAATATTAGGGTGTTCGGGATGTTCGTTATTCGTAACGAACACCACACGATGTTCGGATGTTCGGGTTACTTTAACTTTCTTCCCTGAGAAATCTTTTCTATATGCGCTCAATGGGGCCAGCGGCAGCAGCGCCAACCCCATTGAGAACATATAGAAGACAAATCGTTCTTCTCTGCCACAGCTGTAACAGCTGTGACAGAGAAGAACGATGTTTGCCCATTGAATTCAATGGAACCGGCAATACAGCCGACTCCACTGAATGCAATGGGCTGCCGGCGATCGCGGGATGAATTGTCGGAAAGGGGTTAAATATATAAGCCCTTCCCTGCAATTCATCCAGAAATGTGTAAAAATAAAAAATATATATATACTCACCTGGTGCCCGCAGACGGAGTTCAGCGCGGCAGGCTGCAGTTCTCCTGAACTGCTCTGAACAGCTGTGAGTAGTATTCAGCAGCCGGGGATTTAAAATCCCCGCCTGCTGAATAAGATGCCTCTGAATGGTCACAGCCTGACCAATCAGAGGCCAGCCCTCACTCACCCATTCATGAATTCATGAATGGGTGTGAGTGAGGGCTGGCCTCTGATTGGTCAGGCTGTGACCATTCAGAGGCATCTTATTCAGCAGGCGGGGATTTTAAATCCCCGGCTGCTGAATACTACTCACAGCTGTTCAGAGCAGTTCAGGAGAACTGCAGCCTGCCGCGCTGAACTCCGTCTGCGGGCACCAGGTGAGTATATATATATTTTTTATTTTTACACATTTCTGGATGAATTGCAGGGAAGGGCTTATATATTTAACCCCTTTCCGACAATTCATCCCGCGATCGCCGGCAGCCCATTTTATTCAGTGGAGTCGGCTGTATTGACGGCTCCACTGAATTCAATGGGCTAACATCGTCCCTATCCGTTGCTGTGTCGTTCCCATCATTTTCTTGAATTGCCAAGATTTTCACACATGAAAACCTTAGCGAGCATCGGCGAAATACAAAAATGTTCCGGTCGCCCATTGACTTCAATGGGGTTCGTTATTCGAAACGAACACCCGAACATCGCGGGAAGTTCGTTTCGAATAACGCGAACCCGAACATTTTGGTGTTCGCTCATCTTTATTTATTACATTTTATCCTTGTTTTCTTTGCAAATGAGGGATGTCATCCTAAAAGCCTATAGTTTTTGAAAAGGTGGCAAGCAGCAGAACTGTCCAGTGTGGTCATCAAGAATAATGGGCATGGCTATGAAAAAACATTATCGAACTAAGATATTAGCTGCAAACGGGCTTAGGTTGTTTTACCAAAGCTTTTTTTTTTTTTTAAAAATGCCACTTTTTGGTGGCACTTTTCTGTTTTTGTTTTTTTTTAATTTTAATAGTTTTTTTTTTCAGCCAGATGTAACTAAAATCTTTGATGAAATATAAAATGCACTAGTTACAATGTATTTTGTCTTGTCATATTTTTTTGTGTCTTTTGGGTCAAAAATGCAAGATAGTAATATTTTTTTCAATACGTTTTTTCTATAGGCTTCTTTACAGGACTTTAAATGTGCCAAGAGAAGCAAATTACACTGAATAAAAAAGGCCACAGGGAGAATTTGTTAAAATGATCTGGGCTGAATGGAGAAGAAAAGGGAAAGTGAGCAACTCCAATCAGAAGGAATCTCGCCTATTATCAGTGGAGATAATGGTAATGTACTTATTTATATGGTCTGCTGAGCACCTATGTAGAGCTGGTACGTGCCACTTTGTTTTCCCTGAATGGGGGTAATTTTGGTCTTTGTACAGTGTTTTTTTCAATAACACTGCAAATTAGGTTTATTCCCTAAATTTTCAAATTTTGGCTGTTTACAAATAAAAACTAATCAAACAAGAACAACTCAAATAGCTCAACACAACTAATATAACAAGTGTTTGCTCCAAATTCAATACAATATGTCACTTTTTATGACTGCTACAGTCTCCGAATTATTCAACATCTTCTTGACAAGCATTTGTAGTACCCTTTTGAGGTTATAACTAGAGATGAGCGAGCTCCAAAATGCTCGGGTGCTCGTTACTCGGGACGAAAATTTCGCGATGCTCAAGGGTTCGTTTTGAATAACGAACCCCATTGAAGTCAATGGGCGACCCGAGCATTTTTGTATATCGCCGATGCTCGCTAAGGTTTCCATTTGTGAAAATCTGGGCAATTCAAGAAAGTGATGGGAACGACACAGCAATGGATAGGGCAGGCGAGGGGCTACATGTTGGGCTGCATCTCAAGTTCCCAGGTCCCACTATTAAGCCACAATAGCGGCAAGAGTGGGCCCCCCTCCCAACAATTTTTACTTCTGAAAAGCCCTCATTAGCAATGCATACCTTAGCTATGCACCACACTACCTCCAACAAAGCACAATCACTGCCTGCATGACACTCCGCTGCCACTTCTCCTGGGTTACATGCTGCCCAACCCCCCCCCCCCCCCCCGCACGACCCAGTGTCCACAGCACACACCAAAGTGTCCCTGCGCAGCCTTCAGCTGCCCTCATGCCACGCCACACTCATGTCTATTTATAAGTGTGTCTGCCATGAGGAGGAACCGCAGGCACACACTGCAGAGCGTTGGCACGGCTAGGCAGCGACCCTCTTTAAAAGGAGCAGGACGATAGCCCACAATGCTGTACAGAAGCAATGAGAAATATAATCCTGTGCCACCGCCATCAGGAGCTGCACACGTGGGCATAGCAATAGGGAACCTATGTGCCACACACTATTCATTCTGTCAAGGTGTCTGCATGCCCCAGTCAGACTGCGTTTTTTTATAAATAGTCACAGGCAGGTACAACTCCGCAATGGGAATTCCGTGTGCACCCACAGCATGGGTGGCTCCCTGGAACCCACCCGCTGTACATAAATGTATCCCATTGCAGTGCCCTGGAAAGCAGAGCTAACGTCAGATTAAATGCAGGTGGGCTTCGGTCCAGACTACATGCCCCAGTCAGGCTCGAGTTTTTTATAACTATACACAGGCACGTACATCTCCCTAATGGGAAGTCCATGTGGACCGACAGCATGGGTGGGTCCCAGGAAGCCACTGGCGGTACATAAATATATCCCATTGCAGTGCCCAGCACAGCTGATGTAACGTCAGCTTTAATGCAGGTGGGCAAAAAATCAATTGGATTACACTGTAGGCAAGGGCCCAAAAAAATTGGTGTACCAACAGTACTAATGTACCTCAGAAAAATTGCCCATGCCCAACCAAGAGGGCAGGTGAAACCCATTAATCGCTTTGGTTAATGTGGCTTAATTGGTAACTAGGCCTGGGGGCAGCCCAGTTAAAATAAAAATTGGTTCAGGTGCAAGTTTCAACGCTTTAATGAGCATTGAAACGTATAAAAATTGTTTACAAAAATTATATGACTGAGCCTTGTGGGCCTAAGAAAAATTGCCCGTTCGGCGTGATTACGTGAGGTTTCAGGAGGAGGAGCAGGAGGAGGAGGATGAATAGAATACAGATTGATGAAGCAAAAAGGTCCCCGTTTTTGATGGTGATAGAGAACGATGCTTCCATCCGCGGGTGCAGCCTACGTATTGCTTAGGTATCGCTGCTGTCCGCTGGTGGAGAAGAGAAGTCTGGGGAAATCCAGGCTTTATTCATCTTGATGAGTGTAAGCCTGTCGGCACTGTCGGTTGACAGGCGGGTACGCTTATCCGTGATGATTCCCCCAGCCGCACTAAACACCCTCTCTGACAAGACGCTAGCCGCAGGACAAGCAAGCACCTCCAGGGCATACAGCGCGAGTTCAGGCCACATGTCCAGCTTCGACACCCAGTAGTTGTAGGGGGCAGAGGCATCACCGAGGACGGTCGTGCGATCGGCTACGTACTCCCTCACCATCCTTTTACAGTGCTCCCGCCGACTCAGCCTTGACTGGGGAGCGGTGACACAGTCTTGCTGGGGAGCCATAAAGCTGGCAAAGGCCTTGGAGAATGTTCCCCTGCCTGCGCTGTACATGCTGCCTGATCTCTGCGCCTCCCCTGCTACCTGGCCCTCGGAACTGCACCTTCTGCCACTAGCGCTGACGGATGGGAAGTTTACCATCAGTTTGTCCACCAGCGCCCTGTGGTATAGCATCATTCTCGAACCCCTTTCCTCTTCAGGTATGAGAGTGGAAAGGTTCTCCTTATACCGTGGGTCGAACAGTGTGTACACCCAGTAATCCGTAGTGGCCAGAATGCGTGTAACGCGAGGGTCTCGAGAAAGGCATCCTAACATGAAGTCAGCCATGTGTGGCAGGGTACCTGTACGCAACACATGGCTGTCCTCACTAGGAAGATCACTTTCAGGATCCTCCTCCTCCTCCTCCTCCTCCTCCTCAGGCCATACACGCTCAAAGGATGACAGGCAAGCAGCATGGGTACCCTCAGCAGTGGGCCAAGCTGTCTCTTCCCCCTCCTCCTCATGCTCCTCCCCCTCCTCCTCAATGCGCTGAGATATAGACATGAGGGTGCTCTGACTATCCAGCGACATACTGTCTTCCCCCGCCTCCGTTTCCGAGTGCAAAGCGTCTGCCTTTATGCTTTGCAGGGAACTTCTCAAGAGGCATAGCAGAGGAATGGTGACGCTAATGATTGCAGCATCCCCGCTCACCATCTGGGTAGACTCCTCAAAGTTTCCAAGGACCTGGCAGATGGCTGCCAACCAGGCCCACTCTTCTGTAAAGAATTGAGGAGGCTGACTCCCACTACGCCGCCCATGTTGGAGTTGGTATTCCACTATAGCTCTACGCTGCTCATGGAGTCTGGCCAACATGTGGAGCGTAGAGTTCCACCGTGTGGGCACGTCGCACAGCAGTCGGTGCACTGGCAGATTAAACCGATGTTGCAGGGTCCGCAGGGTGGCAGCGTCCGTCTTGGACTTGCGGAAATGTGCGCTGACCCGGCGCACCTTTCCGAGCAGGTATGACAAGTGTGGGTAGCTTTTCAGAAAGCGCTGAACCACCAAATTAAAGACATGGGCCAGGCATGGCACGTGCGTCAGGCTGCCGAGCTGCAGAGCCGCCACCAGGTTACGGCCGTTGTCACACACGACCATGCCCGGTTGGAGGCTCAGCGGTGAAAGCCAGCGGTCGGTCTGCTCTGTCAGACCCTGCAGCAGTTCGTGGGCCGTGTGCCTCTTCTCTCCTAAGCTGAGTAGTTTCAGCACGGCCTGCTGACGCTTGCCCACCGCTCTGCTGCCACGCCGCGAGACACCGACTGCTGGTGACGTGCTGCTGCTGACACATCTTGATTGCGAGACAGAGGTTGCGTTGGAGGAGGAGGAGGGTGGTTTAGTGGAGGAAGCATACACCGCCGCAGATACCAGCACCAAGCTGGGGCCCGCAATTCTGGGGGTGGGTAGGACGTGAGCGGTCCCAGGCTCTGACTCTGTCCCAGCCTCCACTAAATTCACCCAATGTGCCGTCAGGGAGATATAGTGGCCCTGCCCGCCTGTGCTTGTCCACGTGTCCGTTGTTAAGTGGACCTTGGCAGTAACCGCGTTGGTGAGGGCGCGTACAATGTTGCGGGAGACGTGGTCGTGCAGGGCTGGGACGGCACATCGGGAAAAGTAGTGGCGACTGGGAACCGAGTAGCGCGGGGCCGCCGCCATCATGCTTTTGAAAGCCTCCGTTTCCACAAGCCTATACGGCAGCATCTCCAGGCTGATCAATTTGGCTATGTGCACGTTTAACGCTTGAGCGTGCGGGTGCGTGGCGGCGTACTTGCGCTTGCGCTCAAACAGTTGCGCTAGCGACGTCTGGAAGCTATGCTGAGAGACATTGCTGGATGGGGCCGAGGACAGTGGAGTTGAGGGTGTGGGTGCAGGCCGGTAGGCACTCGTGCCTGTGTCCTCAGAGGGGGGTTGGATCTCAGTGGCAGGTTGGGGCACAGGGGGAGAGGCAGTGGTGCAAACTGGAGGCGGTGAATAGCCTTCGTACCACCTTGTGGGGTGCTTGGCCATCATATGCCTGCGCATGCTGGTGGCTCCCCAGCTGATCTTGGCGCGACAAAGGTTGCACACCACTGTTCGTCGGTCGTCAGGCGTCTCTGTGAAAAACTGCCACACCTTAGAGCACCTTGGCCTCTGCAGGGTGGCATGGCTCGAGGGGGCGCTTTGGGAACCAGTTGGTGGATTATTCGGTCTGGCCCTGCCTCTACCCCTGGCCACCGCACTGGCTCGGCCTGTGCCCACTCCCTGACTTGGGCCTCTGCATCCTCGCCCGCGTCCACGTCCTCTAGGCCTACCCCTACCCCTCAGCATGGTGTATTAGCAGTAGTGCAGAAACAGAACGCTGTAATTAAATGTGCCGCTTATTGGCCTGTGGTTGGAGGCTGACTTCGCTTACGGAACGCACAGCAGAGCCAGGACATAATTTTGCGCAAGCCTGCTGTAACACTTAGCTGGCTGCGTATGAATTAGGACAACTACCCCCAGCAGAGACCCAGTACACTGAGGACTGTCACAGGCAGCCCAAATAGATATTTTTTCCCAAATGTTTTTGGAAAGGCCCACTGCCTATATACACTAAATATGTCTTCTGTCCCTGCCTCACCACTACTGGCCCTGGACTATGTAAAATTAGTGCAGGACGCAATGCTCTGCACGGCCGATATACAAAAAAAAAAAAATGTGCAACACTGCAAAAAGCAGCCTCCACACTACTGCACACGGTTAGATGTGGCCCTAAGAAGGACCGTTGGGGTTCTTGAAACCTAAAATAACTCCTAACACTCTCCCTATAGCAACTCCAGCAAGACAGCACTTTCCCTGAACTATGTCAGAATGCATCTGTGGCGAGCCGCGGGAGGGGCCGATTTATATACTCGGGTGACACCTGATCGCCAGCCACTCACTGCAGGGGGGTGGTATAGGGCTTGAACGTCGCAGGGGGAAGTTGTAATGCCTTCTCTGTCTTTCTATTGGCCAGAAAAGCGCACTGTCTCAGAGATGAAAGTGAAAGTAACTCGAACATCGCGTGGTGCTCGTTTCGAATAACGAGCATCTCGAACACGCTAATACTCGAACGAGCATCAAGCTCGGACGAGTACGTTCGCTCATCTCTAGTTATAACCCACTGCAAACATGATGCATAGACAGACAGCAATGTCTGACAGAGTTTCCAAGGAATCTTAGCCTATTCCTCATGGGGAAGGGACTCTAGTTCACTAATATTTTTGAGTTTGCATGCTGCAATGGTCCTCTCCAAAGCCCACCAAAGATTTTCTATGCGGTTAATGTCAGGCAACTGTGATAGCCATTACAGAATTTCAGTATGCCCCTGACTGCTGAGAGGAGTGAATGTCTGAAGGTGAGCTCTCCTGAGTTCCACTGGGTGTTGTTCCTTCCTAGGCCAAGGTTTTGAGTTTGATCCAGGAAAGGTTGCTACTGCTGGGCTTCCACAAGCTATGGAGTCCCGAAGCCTCAGTCAGGGGGAGGTAGGAATGAACCCCAGGATCGAAAAGGTCTGGTTACCCTGACTCCTCCTGGAGGACATGCGACCAGACCAAGAAAGAGGTTAGTGCTGCAAAATCATACACATGTGCAAACTGGAGTTCTTTCAAAGAGAGAAAGTCCATGATAGATTTGTTGTGAAGGATTGCTGTAAACATGAGAGAGTACGAGGAGGCAGCTGAAAAAATGCTGTGAGGAGCTCCGTACTGTCAATGATGAAGTGGAAGAAGCCTCCCAAGGTAAAAAAAACAAAAACTGCTATCTTACAAAATATGAAAGCCTGTGAGGAGAATATTGAATATTATGAAGAAGAGAGAGAGAATATTGGAAACAAGCGTCCCATTCAGGGAAAAGTTGTTGAATAATGAAAGATTCTCCAAGATGGCATCTAAAAGCATTAGTAGCATCAGAGAGAATTCTGGTAGGTGCAAAAGCTAGCATAGGCTAAAGGTATTAAGGATTGACAGGTGATGCGCTCCATTGAGCATGGGTCCTTACTGCACAGTAGAACTACGGATACCAGCATTTAATCTGAACAGGATTGCCATCAGATGCGGAGGATGGGGCTGATAACAGCAGCAGTGGAGAGGGGGCCCTTAACATGCAACAAATCAGGCTGCAGGAGTACCCAGAGAGGATGTAAGGTCTCTGCTTCAGGGATTAATTAGCTGCAGGGACAACAGCAGGGAAAATGAAGAAAAACGCAGCCTACATGGTGGAGAGGTACATTTATGTTACCAAGCACTCTGGTGTGGCTGCAAAGTCAGATCTGGGTGCTGACCCTAGTATGCCCCTAGGCCCGAGCTCTGTGGTGGGTCCGGTGCAGGGGACTGGGGAAGATAGGGTTAATGCAGCCTAAAACTTGCTTGTGCAAGAAGTGGGAATGGAGGAGTTAAGGAGGTGTATAAAAAGAGCAGGAAGACAGGTCATGGTCAATTGGGGGGGGGGGGGGGGATCCAGCACTAGATCCCATCTATGGCAGCTTGGCTGTCCCTCCTGTGTCCCTGAAATGCCTGGCAGATGCAGAGGGGCTGCAGTGGGAGGTGGTCAAGTCTGTTGATTCTCTCACACATCCCGTGCATGGAATTGAGAGTGGAGGTACTGTTGCTACTAGAAATGGATGCTGGGGGACTGCTGATCCCAAAGCAGCTGAAGTGGGTGGAACTAAGGCCACCAATATTAATGTTGAAAAGACTGCTAAGGAACTGGAGTCTGTTCAGCCTACTGTGGCCCCTGGAATTGTTAATGTTGTGAAAAACAAAATTAAAACAGGTCCTGGTCCAGTGAGTGATAGCAGAGATGTGAAGGACATGATGGATGGGACTGTTGGCAACCCTGCTGCCCTTGTCCACACAAGGGGGTCCCAGAACTTTAGGTGCCTCTAATGGCCCAATTAAATAATTGTCTGATGTACAAGCAGAAACAGGCTTGAGAGATAGTCTGGAGGTGGGCCTGGATCTAATCGCTCCTCTAATAGCAACAACATCTGCAGAAGTTATGCCAATGTCACTGCTAGAGGGAGGGAGGAAACATCCTCCTTGTCTTTGGGCTCTGGAAATGGCCTTTGCTACAGCGCCTCCTGGAGGCTTTAAGGATAGGGGAGAGCTCAATGAATGTAAGTGCTAGAGTTGTGGACTTGTCTCTAAGTATAGAGACATGGACTTGGTTCCTTCTAAGAGTAAAATAGCTGATAACTGGGCAGGACATTGGCCATTGGAATGTGGCCTGTGTTCAGTTAAGAGGCAATGATGCATGCCCCTCAAGGGGCAAGGTAAGGTGGTGGCACTTTTGCTGAGGAAGGGTTTCAGGGTGGATGACATCTATGTCCTAATCTATCCCTACGGCACATCTGAGTTCAGAATCAGCTTTGTTCAGCGGGAGGGCCTTGGGTTCTTTTTGGGAGAATGATGAGCTGGTGAAGGATGATCTCAGCTGGGGAGGTTTTGCTGTGCAAGTAGTACCTTGCCATACTGGAGTCAAGCTGTGTTGAGGGCAATATTTTGATTTTGCAAGAAAACAGGCTGCCAAATTTGGCAACTGTACATAAGTCAAAGAGTGAGTTTTGGTCAATCCTACTAGTGTCTTGTGGCCAAGCCAGAGTGGCAGTCCTTTTTACTGCAGCAGTTAAATGCCAATGGGTTATTGAGTTAGAAATAGGGAGGTGCCTGATTCTGGGTGTCCTCATGAAGGGACAAGAGCTTCGGCTAGTTAACATCCACAGTGCCCAAACCAATCGGAACCACAAGGATCTTTTTTATGAGGATCAAGCTGTAACTTTTTACCAGCCGTCAAGTGATCTTTGGAGGGGACTTTAACATGGTCAAGAGGACCCATGAGGGGCTCCCTAGATGGGCTAGCTTACATTAGCATTGCACTTAATAGCATAGCTATTGAAGCTCGCTTGGTTCACTAATTATAAAGGTAGATGTACATCAAGGTCAGACAATTTTTTTTAATAAAGAAGCCATCTCTTCACCAATTTCCATTGTTGAGGTAGAACTCACCTACCAATGTTTGATTTTGCTTTCTCTGAATGTTGCAGAGACCCCCTGAATGGGCAGAGGCTTATAGAGGCTGAAGTCGTCCCTCCTGTAGGAAGCAGAGATAAGCTGGTCCTTTAAGGATTTTCTGCAGAGCCAGGTACCATTACTGGATCTTTTTAGCAGGAATGCAGAATTGTGGGACATGTTCAAGATCAGGGTGGCAAAGTTCTTCTGCCAGCTCCCTAGCCTCAGGAGCCTGAGCAGATCTTGTCTGTATCAGGGCCTGAGAAGAAAACTTGAACATCTCGTCTTGACTGGAGGTAGCCACAAGAATATCTCCAGAGTGAAATTTTTGCTTAAAAGGTGCCAGTATAGTAGGCATGCATCTTCAGTTTTTGAGAGAGATTTAGGGAAGTGCCACTAGCCTGAACCCTACAGGAATTATAAAATTTGAGTGATTTGTAAAGTTGTCATATGATTAATTGACAGTATTCATGAACAGATCCAGATCAGGGATTCTGGAAGTTATCAGATCCTTATAGTTGCACCTTTTGAGAGAGAAGGATCTCAATTAGGATGTGAATTCAGCTTTCTTGGCTGAAACTGTCCTTGAGCCAGGGGATAACATCTCTCTTAATGTTTTGATAAAAAAGATCAAGGAAGAGGAAGTTACACTTGGGGTTGATGTGCTTTGGCTTAAAATGTCACCAGGTTCAAACGGCTTAACATCTGAGCATTATAAGACCTTCAAAAATACGTTGAGTCCACTCTTGAGTGAGGTATTCAATGAGTGTCTTTCCTCATGCACTCTGCCAAGCTTTGTTGAGAACTAGCACCTGATATGAACAGAAAGGTTCTGGCAAAAGTGTTTAATTAGTTGGTGATGTTTGCGCCTTTGGTCCTCTTGGGGGACCAGTATTGCTTGGTTCCAGATGCAGCACCTTTAGTTCTGTTCTCAGTGTCCGAGATGCATTGAAGCAGAGTAGAGCTGGCCACTGGGAAGCATACTTGCTGTCCCTGGATCAGGCCAAAGCATTTGATCGGGTTAACCATGAGTACCTATGGTCTGTTCTTCTCAGGTATGGCCTAATGAGGCCAGAAGCCCCTCTGAGGGTGGTGGTGTACACTGGTGATGTCACTGTCTTTACATTATGGCAGAGGTAGATCGAGTTAGAGATAGTTTTTATGAGGGTCAGTTTTAGGGAAGGAGTAGAGAAATTTTAGGGACAGATACGTTTAGGGATAGGTTTCTTTTATTATTATATCCATCTTCTGTGAATGGCTGTGTGACACTGGTAGCCTTTTGTTTTAGTGCAAAGATGAAAAAGTATGACTGTAGATAACTGAACTTAGGCTTTCTGGTATTATGGTGTGTTGTTATTTTTTATAATTCTTGTAGGAGTTAAGTTGTGTTACAGGTTTGTATATAGTGTTAGGGGTGAAATGCCACAGGGGTTAATGAGTATGCCAATGGTCACTTTTACTTCTTTGTTAGTTTATTCACATAGGTTTTAGCAGAACAGAAATGACTGGGTCTCCAGAAAAAATGATAAAGTTTGCAAAAGTCCTTTCAATTTAACCCTCTGCAGTCCACAGGAGGAGCAATTAAGTCCACAGCTGAGTGAAAGTCAGTTTGTTTTCACAGACCTGTAGTTGTCCAGAAGCGCCGCTGGTCTTTAAGTCATAGTGTCTCCAGACCCCAGTCCTAGGGCAGGAGTTCCCCAAGTGTCCTGCTGGAACGAAGCACTTTGCCCACAGCGTCTCTCCACTTACAACAGAAGTCACGTTACAACTGAAGTCTGGTTCTCCCAGACACACACACAGCTCCTCCTCACTTCGACCTGTCTCTTTACATTGCTTGCTTGTTTAGGTGTAAGATCTGGCCTGGAGTAATATTGGACCGATCTATATCACAGAAGCTAACAACTTCTGTGACATATATCTTCCATTTCAGACCACACCTCTCACCCTGTTACAGGGGTTATAGATATGTTCGGTGGGTTTTTTTGGGGGGAGCCAGGGGAATTTATACCTTAACTGTAGCTAGACACGTCCCGGACAATAAACACTGGGCACAGACTGTTGGTGCAGGCATGGCCATCAGGCTGTGGCCGGCAGGGCTAGCCCGCCCTGGGCAGAGACATTGAGCACAGACTTGAGATGCAGGCATGACTTCCAGGCTGCACTGTATGGATGGAGTGTGGGGTGTGTGGCTGATTAGGCTTAGTGTACAATAGTGATTTGATTTAAATGAATTTTATTTTTAAGTTTTTTGTGTGCATAAAAAAAATGTAAAATATTTTTTTAAAAATGGCAAGGAATATTTTTTTCTCCAGTGTATTCACAGATGAAAATGAAATGTCAGATGAGATGCAGAGTGATAATGTAAATTCTCCACTAAATGTCACCAGTCAAGTCTAGGAAGAAGTGAAGATCCGCCTTAAAAAGATTAAAATAGACAAATTGACGGGTCCTGATGGGTTTTAAGGGATTAAGTAATGTGATAGACAGATCCTTGTTTCTTATATTTAAAGACTCAATTGTGACAGGGTCTCTTTCCCTGGATATGGGCACAGCTAATAAAGTGCTAATATTCAAAAAGATCAAAAAATGAATCGGGAAACTACAGGTTGATAAGTCTTACTTGTATTGTGTGTAAAATGTTTGAAGGGTTTCTAAAAGATGCTATCCTGGAGTACCTCAATGATATGCTGTATAGCTCCATATCAGCATGGGTTTATGAAAGATCGCACCTGTCAAACTAATCTGATCAGCTTCTAGGGAAGGTAAGCGCTAGACTGGACTGGGGAGAGTCAATGGATCTTGTGCTTTTGGAGATTTCCAGAGCATTTGATACTGTGCCACATAAAATGTTGGTATAAATGTTAGGAGAAAATGTGCGTAAGTGGGTATGTAACTGGCTCAATAATAGAAATCAGAGGAGGGTTATTAATGGTACATACTCTGATTGGGTCACCATTACTAGTTGGGTACCACAAGAGTCAGTACTAGGCCCTATTCTTTATAAGATATTTATTAATCACCTGGTAGAATGATTGCACAGTAAAATAGCAATATTTGCTGATGATACAAAACTATGTAAAGTAATTAACAGCACAGAATGCAGTTGCAAATGGATCCAGATAAGTTGAGGGCTTGGGCAGAAAAGTGGCAAATGAGGTTTAACAACATAAATGTAAGGTTATGCATATGGGCAGGGGAAAAACATGCCACCATTACACACTAAATGAGAAACCAGTCAGTAAACCACTCGGCTGTTTCTTGCGCGGCTCATCTGGGCTTTTAACGCTTTAAATCCTGTGAACATCATTTGCAGGGAGCCATGCGGGTGTCATTGCAGCCAGAGTCCTTCTGAAAGGCCTCAGGGCTGTCATGGCAGAATCAAGCCATCCCTGTGGGGTGGTTTTATAGACTGCCTATCAGATTGCAGTATGATGTAATGCTATGGCAGGAGCAATCAAACCATCGCAAGTTGTCGTTCACTCTGGGGACTGAGAAAAAAAAAAGGAAAAATAAGAACAATAAAGTTTTACTAATGATTTTAAAAAAAAAGTAATAAAAGAAAAAAAAAAACCTTTTGCCATATTTATAATTAAAGAATCTAAATCATAAAACAAAAATACATACTTGGTATTGCTGCGTAAAGCATTATTTACCCCCCACGGTGAATGTCGTCCGAAAAAAAAAATGAAGAATGCCAGAAATGCGCTTTTTTTGGTCACCCTGTCTTCAAGAAAAAAATTCAATAAAAAGCAATTCCAAAATGGTACCAATGCTTTACTTCTGATCCCGCGCCATCCACATGACGTAAGTTTACATCATGGTGCTTTAAGTACCACACTGCCATGTCATAACCTTACATCATATAGCATTAAGGGGTTAAATAGAGTCATAAAAAGCCTGGTTACTGACTAATCTGTTATCGTCAAAAAAAGATTGGTTAGTGTGAATGATGCCTTGTTGCTAACAACTTTCAGAAGACATGTTATAAAGACACATGAAGTTGTGCAAAGGCTACAAAAACATTGCTTAAGACCTAAATATACATCAGTCCATGGTTAGCTAAATTATCTACAAATTTAGAAGAGCGTTTCCGCAAATACACAATGCAATGTCTGGGGGTGACAAACTCTACACACTAACACCGAAACCTCATCCCAACTGTGAAGCATAATTGGAGGGAGCATGATGGTTTGGGGTCTGCTTTGCTGACTTCAGGCCTGGATGCCTTGCGATTAGAGATGAGCGAGCACCAAAATGCTCGGGTGCTCGTTACTCAAGTCGAACTTTCAGTGATGCTTGAGAGTTCGTTTCGAGTAACGAACCCCATTGTAGTCAATGGGCGACTCGAGCATTTTTGTATATGACTGGTGCTCCGCTAAGGTTTTCATTTGTGAAAATCTTAGCAAATCACCAAAGTCATGTAAAAAACACAGAAATGGATAGGGCAGGCGAGGAGCAACATGCAGGGCTGCATTTTGGGCTCCGAGGTCTCACTATTAGGGTGCCCACCCACTAGCGTTTTTTTTCACTGCGAAATTATTGGCAGGTTTTTTTTTTCTGCAGGGGTTCTATGGGACTTGTAATGTAAAAATCGCGATCGCGCAAAATCGCGATTTACTGCGATATCGCGATTTTGCGCGATCGCGATTTTAGCTTTGCGTGTCCCATAGCCCAAAGACCCCTGCAGAAAAAAAAACGCTGCGAATTTCGCAGTAAAAAAAAACGCTAGTGGGTGGGCACCCTTAAGCCACAATAGTGGCAAGAGTGAGGACCCCCCCGCACTGTCAGCATAAAGATTGTTCTCCTCTGCCACAGCTGTAACAGCTGTGGCAGAGAAGAATGATGTTAGCCCATTGAATTCAATGGAGCCGGCAATACAGCCGGCTCTATTGAAAGCAATGGGCTGCCGGCGAGCGCGGGATGAATTTCGGGAAGGGCTTAAAAATATAAGCCCTTCTCTGAAATTCATCCAGAAATGTGTAAAAACAAAAATATATATACTCACCTGGTCCCGGCAGACGAAGTTCAGCCGCGGCCAGCTGGCAGTTCTCCTGAACTGCTCTCTGTAGTACTCAGCAGCCGGGGATTTAAAATCCCCGCCTGCTGAATGAGCTGCCTCTGATTGGTCACAGCCTGACCAATCAGAGGCAGCTCTCACTCACACCCATTCATGAATTCATGAATGGGTGAGTGAGTGCTGCCACTGATTGGCTCAGCTCAGCTGTCAGAGGCAGCACTCACAGACCCATTCATGAATGGGTGTGAGTGACAGCTGCCTCTGATTGGTCAGGCTGTGACCAATCAGAGGCAGCTCATTCAGCAGGCAGAGATTTTAAAGCCCCGGATGCTGAATACTACTCTGAGCAGTTCAGGAGAACTGCCGGCCGGCCGCGGCTGAACTCCGGCTGCAGCGGAAAGGTGAGTATACATTTTTTTTTTATTTTTACACATTTTAGGATGATTTTCAGGTAAGGGCTTATATTTTTAAGCCCTTCCCGAAAATTCATCCCGCGCTCGCCGGCAGCCCATTGCTTTCAATGGAGCCGGCTGTATTGCCGGCTCTATTGAATTCAATGGTCAGTGCTCGTTTAATCGAGAAGAGTACCGCGTGGTGCTCGTCTCGAGTAATGAGCATCTCGAGCACCCTAATACTCGAACGAGCATCAAACTCGGACGAGTATGCTCGCTCAAATCTACTTGCGATCATTGTTTGAGCAATGAATATTACGTTTTATCACAACAGTTTAAAGAAAGTAAGAGCAGCAGTCCATTACCTCAAGCTGAAGAGACAATAGGCAATACAACAAAACAAGAACCCGAAACACAACAGTAAGTCAACTAAAGAATGTATGAAAAGCAAGATTTATGTTTTGAAATGGCCAAGTCAGAGTCCTGACCTTAACCTTATCGAGATGTTGTGGCATGACCTGAAGAGAACTGTGCATGCAAGGAATCCCAGAAATATTGATGAACCTAAACATATTTGCCAACAATGTGCAAATCATATTTGAAGATACAGGAAACATTTGGTGGAGGCAATAGCTGCTAAATAAGATCTACAATTTCTTAAATACAAATATTCACTTACTTTTACTGTGTATATTTTTTTCAAAAGCCCTTCACAGAAAACATTCTAAAATATTGTTATTCATTACATAATACTAAAAACAGGGCTAATTGACAGAGAATACAAAACATAGAATGGTCTAAAAAATCCCTTAAAAAGGGGTTTTCCATGAAAAATACTATTGAAATCAAAGCAGGCTGTGCCTGCAGTTACAGGCACTGGACACTATACAGAGATCGACGTAGAGACTTTCGCTGCTTGCGCTCTGACCTCTCTGTATTTGCAGCGCTGACAGCATGCACCTCCTCAGCTGATCGGTTGGGCTCCCGAGCGACGAACCCCAGTTTACCAATTATTGATCACCTATCCCCAGGATAGGTCATCAGTAGCATTTTCCATGGAAAACCCCTTTAAGGCTGAAAGGGGGGAAAAAAAAATAATATATTTTATTTTTTTTATTTATTCTTTTTTTTCCACGCACCCCTATCTTAAGGGAATATATATATATACTGTAATACTTGACCAGGATATTCAAATTTGTTCTCAAAATGGAAATGGTGTTTAAATATACCACCAATCCAATCAAAACAAAGGAAACAAGGCTCTATCCCCCAAAAATAAAGCTGCTCATCACTGCATCTTTAGAATAGATATAAAAAAGAGGCTTACCAACACCACCAATCCACCATCAAGGCTGGTGGTTTGTTTGTTATTTTCATTTGTTATTTTCATCCTAAAGCGTTGGATATCTAGTTAGTATAGAGCCAATATTTTTATATGTACTATAGAGATGTGGTAATAAGCAGATTTTTTTGTGTGTGAGTGGGGGGATAGAGCCTTGTTTCCTTTCTTTTCTTTGGATTGATGGTGCATTTAAACACTGTTTCCATTTTGCAATCACAGAAAATGACCTTATACTTACTGAATAAGGAGGGCAGAGAACTGCATCTCCTCAACATGCAGGCAGCAAACTACCAAATGAGGGACGTAATTACACCTGTGAGGGACACAGATGAAACAGCCACTCACACTGCCTCCTGATATAGAGGGGGGTGGCTGCTTGGCGTATACTCCCACACATAGTGGATACAAAGTGTCAGACCTTCTGATACATGTAGTTCACCATGCAGACCAGCAACCTATTAATGACGCCATAATAATTCAGCGGGTTGCCCTGCACCTCAAAAAGTGAACCACATTGGTACTGCCACCCTGCCAAGGAACCTTGACGCGGTTAGTGGGCTGATGTATCTTGGCCAAAATCCAACTAATGCCTTGCATTTTTTATTATTCACATGCAGGGTGGCAGTACCAATGGGGTTCACTGTTTGAAGTGCAGGCCACCTGTCGAACTTTTATGGCGTCATTAATAGGTTGCTGGTCTGCATTGTGCACTACATGTATCAGAAGGTCTGACACTTTGTATCCACTCTGTGTCGGAGTATACACCAAACAGCTACCCCCTCTATCTTAAGAGGCTGTGTGAGGGGCTGTTTCATCGGTGTCCCTCACAGGTGTAATTAGCTCCCCCATTTGGTAGTTTGCTGCCTGCATGTTGAGGAGATGCAGTTCTCTGCCCTTCTTAGTCAGTAAGTATATGGCCATTTTCTGTGATTGTTTTAATGTTTTTCCCCTTGGCTAGACCAAATGGGATAGGAGTAAATACGGAGTTTTGGGGTGTATTTACCCCTATTGCATTTGGTCTAGCCCTTGTGTGTATGTTTTTAGATACTTTTCAATAAAGAATAATTATTTTAAAGAGTCTAGTCTGTTATTTGCTCATTAAACACACTCAAAACAAAAGAAACATTTCTTTAACTTCCTACTTAAAATTTACACATGGTTCATCTGCCCAACGAAGGCAGACTTTAAGTGTGATTGTTGGGATTAGTTCGTTGTGCCCCGCATTGATTGGCTGACCCAAGCGCTTGAGAACCAATCAGAGCCAGCGCTTCCTGGAGGTGGGGTTTATGAACCTCGTAACCAGGACGCAGCGGCTGAAGATTGCCAACAAGTGTGGCGGAGCTTCTGGAGGAGAAATGCGGCAGAGTGGACAGCACCTGTTAGGTAATGTATTTAGGTAATGTTTTGGGGGTTTTTTAGGGCTTATTTTAGGGGCGACAGTAGGACTTCTTACTGTCAAAGTTGCATCGTACCACACAAAAAACGCAATTTTGTGCGATGTAATTCAACACAAAGGAAGGCTCCACAAGGAAACATGAACTACAAAACACCACAAATCGATGCAATGTTCAGCATGCCGCGATTTTTATTTCTAGCAACATAGCATCAGACAAAACATCACTAATGTGAAGGAACTAGAGATGAGCGAGCACCAAAATGCTTGGGTGCTCGTTACTCGGGACGAAATTATCGCGATGCTCGAGGGTTCGTTTCGAGTAACGAACCCCATTGAAGTCAATGGGCGACTCGAGCATTTTTGTATATCGCCGATGTTCGCTAAGGTTTCCATTTGTGAAAATCGGGGCAATTCAAGAAAGTGATGGGAACGACACAGCAACGGATAGGGCAGGCGAGGGGCTACCTGTTGGGCTGCATCTCAAGTTCCCAGGTCCCACTATTAAGCCACAATAGCGGCAAGAGTGGGCCCCCCCCCCAACAACTTTTACTTCTGTAAAGCCCTCATTAGCAATGCATACCTTAGCTAAGCACCACACTACCTCCAACAAAGCACAATCACTGCCTGCATGACACTCCGCTGCCACTTCTCCTGGGTTACATGCTGCCCAACCCCCCCACCCCCCCCCCCTCCCCGCACGACGCAGTGTCCACAGCACACACCAAAGTGTCCCTGCGCAGCCTTCAGCTGCACTCATGCCACACCACCCTCATGTCTATTTATAAGTGCGTCTGCCAGAGGAACCGCAGGCACACACTGCAGAGGGTTGGCACGGCTAGGCAGCGACCCTCTTTAAAAGGGGCGGGGCGACAGCCCACAATGCTGTACAGAAGCAATGAGAAATATAATCCTGTGCCACCGCCATCAGGAGCTACACACGTGGGCATAGCAATGGGGAACCTATGTGCCACACACTATTCATTCTGTCAAGGTGTCTGCATGCCCCAGTCAGACCGCGTTTTTTTATGAATAGTCACAGGCAGGTACAACTCCGCAATGGGAATTCCGTGTGCACCCACAGCATGGGTGGCTCCCTGGAACCCACCGGCTGTACATTATTGTATCCCATTGCAGTGCCCATCACAGCTGAGGTAATGTCCGATTAAATGCAGGTGGGCTTCGGCCCACACTGCATGCCCCAGTCAGACTGGGGTTCTTTAGAAGTGGACACATGTAGTTACAATTCCGTGTGGACCGACAGCATGGGTGGGTGCCAGGAAGCCACTGGCGGTACATAAATATATCCCATTGCATTGCCCATCACAGCTGAGGTAATGTCATGTTTAATGCAAGTGGGCTTCGGCCCACACTGCATGCCCCAGTCAGACTGGGGCTCTTTAGAAGTGGACACATGTAGTTACAACTCCGTGTGGACCCACGGCATGGGTGGCTCCCTGGAACCCACCGGCGGTACATAAATATATCCCATTGCAGTGCCCAACATAGCTGATGTAACGTCAGCTGTAATGCAGGTGGGCAAAAAATTAATTGGATTACACTGTAGGCGAGGGCCCCCAAAAATTGGTGTACCAACAGTACTAATGTACCTGAGAAAAATTGCCCATGCCCAACCAAGAGGGCAGGTGAAACCCATTAATCGCTTTGGTTAATGTGGCTTAATTGGTAACTAGGCCTGGAGGCAGCCCAGTTAAAATAAAAATTGGTTCAGGTGCAAGTTTCAACGGTTTAAAGAGCATTGAAACGTATAAAAATTGTTTAGAAAAATTATATGACTGAGCCTTGTGGACCTAAGAAAAATTGCCCGTTCGGCGTGATTATGTGAGATTTCAGGAGGAGGAGCAGGAGGAGGAATATTATACACAGATTGATGAAGCAAAAATGTCCCCGTTTTTGATGGTGATAGAGAACGATGCTTCCATCCGCGGGTGCAGCCTACGTATTGCTTAGGTATCGCTGCTGTCCGCTGGTGAAGAAGAGAAGTCTGGGGAAATCCAGGCTTTGTTCATCTTGATAAGTGTAAGCCTGTCGGCACTGTCGGTTGACAGGCGGGTAACGCTTATCCGTGATGATTCCCCCAGCCGCACTAAACACCCTCTCTGACAAGACGCTAGCCGCAGGACAAGCAAGCACCTCCAGGGCATACAGCGCGAGTTTAGGCCACGTGTCCAGCTTCAACACCCAGTAGTTGTAGGGGGCAGAGGCGTCACCGAGGACAGTCGTGCGATCGGCTACGTACTCCCTCACCATCCTTTTACAGTGCTCCCGCCAACTCAGCCTTGACTGGGGAGCGGTGACAGTCTTCCTGGGGAGCCATGAAGCTTGCAAAGGCCTTGGAGAATGTTCCCCTGCCTGCGCTGTACATGCTGCCTGATCTCTGCGCCTCCCCTGCTACCTGGCCCTCGGAACTGCGCCTTCTGCCACTAGCGCTGTCGGATGGGAAGTTTAGCATCAGTTTGTCCACAAGTGCCCTATGGTATAGCATCATTCTCGAACCCCTTTCCTCTTCGGGAATGAGAGTGGAAAGGTTCTCCTTATACCGTGGGTCGAGCAGTGTGTACACCCAGTAATCCGTAGTGGCCAGAATGCGTGTAACGCAAGGGTCACGAGAAAGGCATCCTAATATGAAGTCAGCCATGTGTGCCAGGGTACCTGTACGCAACACATGGCTGTCCTCACTAGGCAGATCACTTTCAGGATCCTCCTCCTCCTCCTCCTCAGGCCATACACGCTGAAAGGATGACAGGCAAGCAGCATGTGTACCCTCAGCAGTGGGCCAAGCTGTCTCTTTCCCCTCCTCCTCATGCTCCTCCACCTCCTCCTCCTCCTCAACGCGCTGAGATATAGACATGAGGGTGCTCTGACTATCCAGCGACATACTGTCTTCCCACGCCTCCGTTTCCGAGTGCAAAACGTCTGCCTTTATGCTTTGCAGGGAACTTCTCAAGAGGCATAGCAGAGGAATGGTGATGCTAATGATTGCAGCATCCCCGCTCACCATCTGGGTAGACTCCTCAACGTTTCCAAGGACCTGTCACATGTCTGCCAACCAGGCCCACTCTTCTGTAAAGAATTGAGGAGGCTGACTCCCACTACGCCGCCCATGTTGGAGTTGGTATTCCACTATAGCTCTACGCTGCTCATAGAGCCTGGCCAACATGTGGAGCGTAGAGTTCCACCGTGTGGGCACGTCGCACAGCAGTCGGTGCACTGGCAGATTAAACCGATGTTGCAGGGTCCGCAGGGTGGCAGCGTCCGTCTTGGAGTTGCGGAAATGTGCGCTGACCCGGCGCACCTTTCCGAGCAGGTATGACAAGTGTGGGTAGCTTTTCAGAAAGCGCTGAACCACCAAATTAAAGACATGGGCCAGGCATGGCACGTGCGTGAGGCTGCCGAGCTGCAGAGCCGCCACCAGGTTACGGCCGTTGTCACACACGACCATGCCCGGTTGGAGGCTCAGCGGCGCAAGCCAGCGGTCGGTCTGCTCTGTCAGACCCTGCAGCAGTTCGTGGGCCGTGTGCCTCTTCTCTCCTAAGCTGAGTAGTTTCAGCACGGCCTGCTGACGCTTGCCCACCGCTGTGCTGCCACGCCGCGCGACACCGACTGCTGGCGACGTGCTGCTGCTGCTGACACATCTTGATTGCGAGACAGAGGTTGCGTTGGAGGAGGAGGAGGAGGAGGGTGGTTTAGTGGAGGAAGCATACACCGCCGCAGATACCAGCACCGAGCTGGGGCCCGCAATTCTGGGGGTGGGTAGGACGTGAGCGCTCCCAGACTCTGACTCGGTCCCAGCCTCCACTAAATTCACCCAATGTGCCGTCAGGGAGATATAGTGGCCCTGCCCGCCTGTGCTTGTCCACGTGTCCGTTGTTAAGTGGACCTTGGCAGTAACCGCGTTGGTGAGGGTGCGTACAATGTTGCGGGAGACGTGGTCGTGCAGGGCTGGGACGGCACATCGGGAAAAGTAGTGGCAACTGGGAACCGAGTAGCGCGGGGCCGCCGCCGCCATCATGCTTTTGAAAGCCTCCGTTTCCACAAGCCTATACGGCAGCATCTCCAGGCTGATCAGTTTGGCAATGTGCACGTTTAACGCTTGAGCGTGCGGGTGCGTGGCGGCGTACTTGCGCTTGCGCTCACACAGCGGCGCTAGCGACGTCTGGACGCTGCACTGAGAGAAATTGCTGGATGGGGCCGAGGACAGCGGAGGTGAGGGTGTGGGTGCAGGCCAGGAGACGGTAGTGCCTGTGTCCTCAGAGGGGGGTTGGATCTCAGTGGCAGGTTGGGGCACAGGGGGAGAGGCAGTGGTGCAAACCGGAGGCGGTGAACGGCCTTCGTCCCACCTTGTGGGGTGCTTGGCCATCATATGCCTGCGCATGCTGGTGGTGGTGGCTCCCCAGCTGATCTTGGCGCGACAAAGGTTGCACACCACTGTTCGTCAGTCATCAGGCGTCTTTGTGAAAAACTGCCACACCGTAGAGCACCTTGACCTCTTCAGGGTGGCATGGCGCGAGGGGGCACTTTGGGAAACAGTTGGTGGATTATTCGGTCTGGCCCTGCCTCTACCCCTTGCCACCGCACTGGCTCGGCCTGTGCCCACACCCTGACTTGGGCCTCCGCGTCCACGTCCTCTTGGCCTACCCCTACCCCTCAGCATGGTGTATTACCAGTAGTGCAGAAACAGAACGCTGTAATTAAATGTGCCGCTTATTGGCCTGTGGTTGGAGGCTGACTTCGCTTACCGAACGCACAGCAGAGCCAGGAAAGAATTTTGCGCAAGCCTGCTGTAACACTTAGCTGGCTGCGTATGAATTAGGAGGACAACTACACCCAGCACAGACCCAGTACACTGAGGACAGTCACAGGCAGCCCAAATAGATTTTTTTCCCAATTGTTTTTGGAAAGGCCCACTGCCTATATTCAATAAATATATGTCTTCTGTCCCTGCCTCACCACTACTGGCCCTGGACTATGTATAATTACTGCAGGGCGCAATGCTCTGCACGGCCGATATACAAAAAAAAAAAAAAAAGTGCAACACTGCAAAAAGCAGCCTCCACACTACTGCACACGGTTAGATGTGGCCCTAAGAAGGACCGTTGGGGTTCTTGAAGCCTAAAATACTCCTAACACTCTCCCTATAGTAGCAGCTCCGGCACCAACAGCACTTTCCCTCCTCTATGTCAGAATAAATCTGTGGCGAGCCGCGGGAGGGGCCGATTTTTATACTCGGGTGACACCTGATCCCGCCAGCCACTCACTGCAGGGGGGTGGTATAGGGCTTGAACGTCGCAGGGGGAAGTTGTAATGCCTTCCCTGTCTTTCTATTGGCCAGTAAAGCGCGCTAACGTCTCAGAGATGAAAGTGAAAGTAACTCGAACATCGCATGGTACTCGTCATGAGTAACGAGCATCTCGAACACGATAATACTCGAACGAGTATCAAGCTAGGATGAGTACGTTCGCTCATCTCTAGAAGGAACCCATTAGAAACCATGGGCTTCAGATTCATGCGATTTGTAGCGCTGTTGCATTGCTACAAAAAGCAAGCAATTTTGTAGCCTGTGTGAAAGCAGCCTTAAGCCATCCCAGCTCTGCACCACCTTGTGAGTGATAACATGTCCCTGGTATTGAAGAATGATATCAGTGGCAGGGTGCGAATGATGCCATTGAAGAACACTGTCAGTAGCAGGGTGCACAGGACTAAGGACACGTAGTCCAGCAAGCATGGCTGGGGTTATTACATATCCTTAACAGCACACTTTATCAATATCCTGCAGGTGGGCCATGAAGCCAAAAGTGGTGGTCCACATTTCGTTGCATTCATCCTTCTACTCCTCTACCCCTTTGTATCATCTTTCAACACCCTAATTATTGGCACAGATATCCATATATGACAAACCCAACCTCCATACAGTGCTGCACATGATAAAAGTCAATATGCTCTCCTAAAACTCATATTTCTACGGGAACAGTCAAAATGCTGTTTACAGCTCTGCAGGCCAGGCTGACCTCACACAATCTGAAGCTAGGCATGGTCATGTGTCACAATGGGACCAACCAGATGGCAGCCCTTCACCTTGGCAATCTTATACATGTACCTTGCCTGGCCCATGTGACGAACCTGGTAGTGCAGCACTTCCTAAAAAATTACCAAAGGTTTACATCCACTGCTCGAAAAGGCCAGGAAACTGAGTGTGAACATTGAAAGTGTAAGCACAGATGCCTCTTGCCTAGCAGAGGTGCAGCGGCAGTTCAAGCTACCACCCAACTGCCTCATCTGTGATGTTCCTAAATGGTGGAATTCCATGTTGCATATGTTGCAGAGGCTAAGCCAGCAGTAGAGAGTGATAATAGAATACCAGATGGAGTATGCCGTTAGCAGGCATGGCATGAAGGTTGATCACTTGGCACCTTTGGAGTGGCTGCAGATCAAAGACATGTGCCATTTTAGCCTGCTTTTTGGGAAGTGACCAAAAAGGTTAGTTGTGATTACACACTGATCAGTATGACCATCCCTTTTGTCTGTCTACTAGAGCAGACATTACAGGGCCTTAGGGACAATGGTGTGTTGTTGTCACAGGAAGAGGAGGAAGAGAAACCAATCTACCAACTCTCAAGCCAGTCTTCCGTTACTCAGCACAGTATGGAAGGTAGCTTTGGGCAAGAAAAGAGGACTCTTTCCCCACCCATGGGACAAATATAAAGGAGGAAGAGGAGGAGTTGCAGGATAATATAGGTCCAGAGGCAGGGGAGGGGGCTAATCCCAACTATTCTATGGAGATGCTGAGAGCAGTCAGAGGATACTCCTAGGCCCGACCCCAAGGACTGTGGGTCATCACCTTCAGGCACCTTGAGGCATATGACTTCTTTTATGCTGCAGTGCTTTCTGAAGGACTGTTGCACTTCAGATCATTACTCGGTGGCCACTCTTCTTGATGAGACAAATCTCATTCTGACAGTGGAGAGGAACTTCAAAATGCAGCAGTATCAGGACAGACTGTTAAGCAGCTTGAACACAGCATTTCCCTATGGCCGGGAAGATGCATCTGCAATAGATCGCAGCTCTATGGCACACGACGCGCAAGTAGGAAGCTGCTGCAGCAGCATGACCACCAGTGTCGGGGAAAGTGTAGCAGAAGTGCGACATAGTTTTTTTTTCAGCCGATTGCAGCCTGCAGCAAAAGCACAAGGTACAACTCACAGTCATAGGCAGCACTAATCCAAGATGGTCCAAGAGTATGTCAGCTCCCGCGTGGATGCACTCTGACATGGTGTTGGAGCTTGCACAACATGCTTTAGAGGTGCCTGCCTCCCCTGCTACCAGTCTGCTATCAGAAAGTGTGTTCAGCACAGCTGGGGGTGTGAAAACTGACAGACACATCCTCCTGTCCACAGACAATGTGAATCATCAGACATTTAAAAAATGAACCAGACATAGATTCCACCTGACTTCTGCACCCCCATGGCAGATTCCACTAATTAGTTAGCACACTAGCAGTTTTTACTTACTTATGGTTGAGTATAGATTTATATCAAGGACCACACTGTGCCCTCAAGGTGCTGTTGCTGGTAGTGGTGCTGCTGCTACTTTCCTCCTCCTACTTCCTCCAAATGAAAAAATATGTCAATATGGAAATATGGAGCTACAACCTCCCATTTGAATGAGGAGCACACACTACCATCAAGGTGCTGTTGCTGGTGGTAGAAAAACTGCTGCTGCTCTCCTTCTCTTGCTTCCGCCATGTTACTTCCTACTTCTCCTCCAAAAATAAAAATTTTCTAAAGCAAAGGAAATTGCTGTAGCTCTGCAGCTTTTGCTAGGACAGGCCTGTGTTTGGCTGTTCTGATCACCTGATAGAATTTATCCTCTGCAAACTTTAGGACATTGCTTTTAAAACAAGCAGCACACCTGCTGTCTCCCTTGGCTAAATGTTTGGTAACTCTACTGCTTTTACTTGGAGGAGGAGAAGGAGGTGGATGCCAATACTTGAGTGTTGTGTTCACCTGGCGGAATTTGTCCTTGTTAAATATATGACATGGCTTATAAATGAAGTACTATACCTGCTGTCTTGCATGACAACATTTTTAGCAGCTCTACAGCTGTTCCATGGAGCAGGCCCATGCTTGAGTGTTGTCTTCATCTGTCAGAATTTCTACTTGTAAAATGTATGATATTGCTTTTAAAACAAGCATTATACATAATGTCTTCCTTGATGCAATTTTGACCTAGGACAGCTAATGTGGGCCTTTTTTTGTTTTCAGTGCCACTTGTGCTCTACAATTGATCCCTACACAACTGTGCAGTGTTTAAACCAACTTGTTAGAGGAGCACAGTGTTCCCCAGATGTGTGGCTGTATTCCCATGCAATTTAGAGTGCTTTAGCTGCATTGTGGACCTTCTGAAGTGCAATTTGTTTACTCCAACTGACTTCAATGGAAGTCAGAATCGACCATTAAGATTCACGTTGATTTTCATGATATTGGCTTGATACCAACACCAACTGATTATATCACTCATCGCTCATCACTACTGCTAGGAGAGACATTAAGATTTATGAATTCACCCTCCACACAGGCTGATTGACCATCTTCTTTGGCACACAAAAAGACTGGGAAAGCTGTCAATCACTAGGCATTGGTGAAGTAGTTAGGACTATGATTGTCTCTCCTGGGAATCCTGTCAGAATTTACTCAGCTTTTTGCTCTGAATTCATACTCCGAATCACATAAGCCAATATATTACAGAGCTCATATTCTGCTCTCAGATAGAGCAGCCAAAATCACCTGACACAGGTTCACTTTAATTTTTGTTGTTATGTGTCTAATCTATAAGTCTTTAGTCTATGGCACTGACAGAAACAGTTAGGAACAACACTACAATATGTAAAATGCATAGATTGCAAAAATGATAAACATTAGTGTAAGGCGTTAAATATCCATGCGTATTCATGTGTGCATATATATACATGTGTGTGTATTATTGCTGGATTTCATATGTTCTTGCTAAAACTTTCAGAGGTCAAAAGACTGTTTGTTTTTTAATTCTAGCTTTGCTACTGGGATTGCTGAATAAGGGAGTAAGCTGCCCATTGATTGGCTTATGGGCCAGGTATAAAAGGAAAGTATTATTCTCAGGCAAGGTGGTAACGCAGTAGTTATTATAGAGCAGAGAACCTTGTGCAGAGTGAGCTGCTTCAGTGCTACTGGAAATATATGGTTGTGGGGCCGTATTTATTTACTGAGATTTATTCTGTGGCAGAGAGACTGGGCTGGGCTAGAGAGATGGGGTGGGGCTATAGGGCTTGTCACAGGGATTCCCCATAGCAAGGAGAGGGGGCAGGGCTAGATGGCAGATCACTTTATCCCTGCCCCCTCTCTCCCCACACTATAAGGAAATCCCATGGGGAACCCACTGCTGGAAAGAGGTGGAGGGAGTCCCCTACTGCCCCCTGCTGATGGGGAATTGCCCAGCAGCAGGGCTGGAGGAATTTCAAGCTGCTTACAGAGAATTTTAAAATGTGATGCCCAGAAGTACATTTTTAATGTCTCACCATAAATTCCTGTCCATCCCTACAGCGATAAAGGGAACCCTCGGGGTTTCTCTTCATCCCCGCGGGAACTAACAGGAGTTTACAGCTGGACATTTAAAATGTGCTTCTGAGTGTAGCAGCGCTGCTGCAGTTATGAATTCCCTCGGTCGACAGAAATCCTCCTAAAATTACTTGTAATTTTCTTTTCCTGCACAGACAAAAGTTTCCGTAGACTCCTGCTCCCTTAGGAGTCAATGGAAACTCCTGTGAAGCATGCACCAAAGATAGGTCAGGTCCTATCTTTTCACGTAGCATGGACCTTAGATGCAGGCATTGTAGCCATGCATGTCCTATCTTTGGAAGGTGTGACTTTTTGCATGTCTAAAATTCCTTCATCTGAATGCTTCTATAGGAAACCATTAGTTCTAATAGATACAATTTTTTTAACGCGCCTATTCTGCATGAAAACCACATTCATGTGAACGAGGCCTCAAGTAGAAAGTACAGTGGCGATGTTTCAGCTCAACACTGAGCCTTTTTCATGCAGTCACCAAGGGCAGAAAATTAGAGCTGGTAATCATCAGCCCCTATCAGAGTCAATAGAAGACAATGTCAAAAGCAACAGCATAACAGACACTGTAAACAAAGAAAGACTTAGGGCGCCCACCCACTGGCTTTTTTTCCCTGCGAAATTCGCAGCATTTTTTTTCTGCAGGGGTCTATGGGACTTGTAATGTTAAAATCGCGATCGCGCAAAATCGCAATTTACCGCGATTCGCGGTAAATTGCGATTTTGCGTGATCGCGATTTTAACATTACAAGTCCCATAGACCCCAGGAGAAAAAAAATGCTGCAGATTTCGCAGGGAAAAAAAAACGCCAGTGGGTGGGCGCCCTTAGAAAAGAAAAAAAATAGGGTGAAGTTAGGAAAGCAAAGCAGGAAAGAAAGGATGGGATAAGAGAGAAAAGAAGAAAGAATTTTGGGAGATGGCCATAATGACAAAGTTTTAAAAAAGAGACATATAAAAACATATAAATGTTTCCATTATATTTTAGTGTTCAGTGGCTTGAAAAAGCGTAAAAAAAAACAGAATTAAATAATGAAGTGTGAGTGGGGCCTATCTTTGTATTTTTTTACATTTCTTGCTATTTGTATGACATCTGCGAAGACTAACTGTATCCAGTTATTTTTCTATTATAGCTTCTGCAATAAAAGTATGACCTTTTGGCTCATAAGGAGCAATTAAATTAGTGGGTACTAAATTTAGACTCATAAGTAGATCATTGTTAGCTAACTATTTTAATGCTAAAATGCGAGTTACTTGGAGCTGCTCAAAATTTCCAGTCTCTGAAATCAACAGTAGACACCAAATAAAGACATGGAATTGCAACTTTTTTCTTTACTTAAAATTAAAGTAGGAACATAGCAGTAAGTAGGAACACAGGGCTCAGGTCTGGTAGCTATTTATACACACAATAGATGGGTTGCCAGCATAACAAAAGCAATGAAATTAATAGTTGTTGTGACTGTGCACCTTGGAAAATGTACATTTATCACAAAGACTTAGTCATGTTTAACTTCTGCTAAAGTGAATGGGCGTTTACATATTCAGAGGGAAAACCTTGTAAACTGTGCCTTGGCTTTTAGAACAAATGATTTGTTATTATAAATAGTCCATATGGCAATCTATGTTATTACTGCAATAGCATTTTTAGTATTGTTATATAATATGTAGTTATGTAGCCGGTGGTTGCTGGTGATCAGGGCAGCTTTACAATTTACCTGACATCTGTGGCATACTATATATCTTGTGGTGAACAATAAATGATTACTAAAATAGTGTAGATGGATGAAATTAACCAAAAGCAGTTCACTGAAAAATGGGAAGCAAAGCATTCAAGTTATTTTTTTTTATTCCTGCTCGCTATGACAAATGCTATAATACAAGATTGTTTACTCACATCTCCTGACTCTCTGCAGCTCCAGCACTACGGCTCCATGTCAGGATTGAGTCATCATGGTGAAGTGAGCCTGTTTACAGGTCTGTAATTGGTGGACAGCAGCTGATAAATACAGCATCCTAGGGGAATCTGGAGGATGTTATCCTGGAGCTGTGATGACCTGGGAGAGGTGATTACATGGTTTGTTTTTTTTCTGGGGGGGGGGGGGGGGTTGGTATGAGAAGTAGGATTTTAAAATAAATGAACTCAGAAAACCCCTTAATGTTTAAATTAACCTTTTAAAGACCCACCACTTTTCAGTATTTTGTTCATGGTTTTATTCCCACTTTCAAAAAATTATAATTAGAGATGAGCAAGGATACTCGCTAAGGAAACTACCTGAGCGAGTAGTGCCTTATGCGAGTACCTGCCCGCTCGTCTCTAAAGATTTGGGTGCCGGCAGGAGAGAGCAGTGAGTTGCGTGAGTGAGCAGGGGGCAGTGGGGGGGAGAGAGTGAGAGAGAGATCTCCCCCCGTTCCTTCCCGCTCTCCCCCGCCGCTCCCCGCCGGCACCCGAATCTTTAGAGATGAGCGGGCAGGTACTCGCAAAAGGCACTACTCGCTCGAGTAGTTTGCCTTAGCGAGTATGCTTGCTCATCTCTAATTATAATGTATTGAAAGACATTAAAAAATTTCTAACTGGGGGGGGAATGGGAAAATATGACATTTTTGGGGATACGGGGGCTTGCTTTTACAACATTTGTGGTTTGCTAAAAGTGATGTGCTAACTGGAAAGTTTTATATCTATATATTTAAATAAGGATGGACGGCTGAGTCAACCTTGAGTCAGCTCCTTGAACTATACAGAGATTAAACTTGCAACCTTCAGCTTGTGAGTGAGAGCTTAGGACTGCATTTCTGCTCCATTAGCACTCTGCGCCACACAAGGCTCATATTTTATAAATTTGTATAAATATGTATTTTGTTGCCATATTTTAATTTTAATATTTTTTGAAAAGAGATGTTTATAGTAATCACAACATATAAAGGTACCATTTATTTTCATTTTGTTTCTGCGCGTCTCCTGGATGGGATGGAAGGTCTACGTTTCCAACTTCTTGCTATGGAAAGTTTTACAGAGAGGAAGATATGGGCAACTAGTTTCCTATATTAAGCCCTGATATCCTCTATTTCCAGTAGAAGAATAGCTACCTGGTGGTTGTGGGTAATCCATATAATAGTAATCTTTTTCATTGATTGAAACACCGAATTCTAAAAGAGTCGTAAGCATCTGCAGCTCCAGAACACATGAAGCAGAATGCTCCTGTGTTCGCAGGCTCTCCAACAGATGCCTGGAGTGCCCGGAAACAGAGTAGTCAATCTATCAGGGAAGTAGTACCATCTTGTTATCACTTTATGATGGACTTTAAGTAGGCTAGCGGGAAGCATGGTCTTGTTGGCCCATGTAAATGCTTGTGACTATTTTTAGGATGGGTATGTTCTTTTCAATACCTTCCCCCAATTTAGTAAATTCGCTTTTTAAATTCTGCTTTTCCTGATTCCCTCCCTGAGTTGAAAATGTTATAGAAATTTTAGGCTAAGATTGAAAGAAGGGGCGCTGAACAGGAACAGATATAAAAATATTGTTAGGGAGATTTCATAAGTGACAAAAAATATGTGATTCAAAAAAATCACTTGCAGACAGCCCGTATTCTCTTCCTAAATTTTCAAGAGATTTTAGTTTACCAGCTAAGAATAGGTCTAAGATCAATTAAATTCCTCTCTCCCTCCAAGTCCCCACCGATAGGCCCTCCATGAAGTACTCCAGAACTGCAAGTGGTAGGCAGACATTTTTCCTAGGATGATGCAAACTAGAGATTTGTATTAATTTTTTCAAAGCATCCACAGATGCCCACAAGTTTAGGCAACTGAAAAGGGAGAGAGGAGAGGCCAGTGCTTGCTGCCAATAGCAGGTACCAATGAAATGTCCCCCCATCAGGTTTCTTTCTATTGAGGGCCAGCTTATGCCTTCCATCGGAAAAACAGCAAGGTCTCAGTTGTTTGATTACATTTGCCAGGCGATAGGCTGGGATATTTGGTGACCCAACCCTACTGTATTTCTTGGGTAGCACAGTATTGGCAGTGCCAACCTAGGTATTTTGTCACTCCAAATAAAGGTCAGCATTTGTTTTTGTAAAGCTTTTAGATTTCGCATTGAGTGGGGAATTGTGAGAGAGCATAGAATGTAAAGGATCTTTTGTATGATCATCATTTTGTAAAGTACTATTCTCCCCAGCAATGAGGGTTCTGCTAAATTGAAGAAGTCCAATTCTTCCTGTAGATCCCTGTGTAACAAGGACAGATTAATATCCGACAAGTCTTCCCAAGGTAGTAGAAGTTTAATGTCTAAGTAAGAGATCTCCAACTTTTTCCACGAAAAGGGGAATTCTCTACCAATCTGGGCCAATATTTGGGACTTCGTAGGGTTGACTTTGTAGTAAGATATGTGGAAAAATGAGTCTATCAGTCTTGTTACTTATCATAGAGAGTTGAGAGGATAAAATAGTGTAAGAACCACATCATCTGCAAAGAGATCTATCTTATGTTGTCGGAAGGCAATTGGGATACCCTGTATATTTATGTTCATCCTGACCACCTCTGCAAAAGGCTCCATTGTCAGTATAAACAGTCCACTTAGATCAATAGAAAAAGCAGCATCAAAGGTGTGATGAAGAATTCCAAGCTAGCCAGATTTTTTCAAAAGTAGAAAAGTTATTCCATGGTCAAAGACAGCAACGTTTCGACCCACCCTTTGGGGTCTTTCTCAAGCTGGTATAACATACACCATCTTAACTCATGTTTAAATAGAGACCTACAACCAATCAACATATCATAATTACATAAAATCTCTATTACACCTGTAAAGATACATTTCTCAGGCTTGCCATAGGCTGGCACATAAATGGCAATCCGAAGAAAAAACTCGTGGCACCTGTGACACTCTGCGCTGCAACTGCAGCCACCATTGAATGCTAGGTTGTATAACTAGAGATTGCGCAGGCGCGAGATCTCGGGTGTCCGCGAGATTAGCTGCGGCCATCTTTCCTCACCCAAAACTCATGTAAATTGTACAGAGCATGCGTGGGTGTAAAAACCCCACTATGCTCACACCACATCGGTATTGCTCTTCTAGGCATACGCGGGACCTCAAAAGCTCGCGAGAGCAATCGCAGCCATTCTAATCACCCACTTTTAAAAAAATCTGGCTAACTTGGAGTTCTTCATTACACATTTGATGCTGCTTTTGCTATTGATCTAAGTGGACTTTGGAGGGACGTGGGTCCAGTCCCGCTTTCAAGCCTGCATCTTTCACTCCACCCACAGCTAGGGTATTGGTGAGTGACGCTGTCTGCTTTGATTATTACATTGAAAGTCGGTATAAACAGTAAGGGGAACAAACGGCATCTCTGTCATGTGCCATTGGTAATCACAAATGGGCTTGATAGTATTCCATTACTGAGCACCTTGGCAGATGGAATCAAGTAATGATTCTATCGAATGCCTTCTATGCATCCTTCTTGTAAGGAGTCTCTAATTTTCTCCTGGTAATAGGGAATTTTCATTAAAACATATTGTTATGCCAGATCTTTGTAGAGGGAAAATGCGTGGTAGGTCTCAGGGACATTGAAATGGGTGCATGGTCTGACCAGGAGGTTGTTCCTATGGATGCCCTCTGAGTCATAGGGAGCAGAAGGAAATCCACCAGGAACATATCTATTCTTGAGAAAGTTTTATGTCTTGTGGAATAGAAAGTAAACTCTCTGGAGTTTGCATTTGAATTCCTAAAGGTGCTGTAGAGTTCTTCCCTTTGTGTGCATGGGGGCTACGTTCAGATTAGAGATGAGCTTTCTCTCTCTCTCCCCCCTGCCTGCCAAAAATTTGCCATTCACGCGCGCGCTGCGTTGCGGCGGGGAGGGGCCAAAAGAGGCACGTCACAACGGGGAGGAGCCAAAAACTGGGGTGGAGTCGAACATGGCGTGATGCTTGTTTCAGTAACGAGCACCATCGAGTATGCTAATACTCGAACGAGCATCAAGCTTGGCAGAATACGTTCGCTCAACTCTAGTTCAGATTTGTTAGTCTGCGGGGACTGTTGGCATTATTATCAATTTCCAGATTCTTATTGAAGTTGGCATCAATCACTAGGTTGTCTTTTTGGAGTTTCCTTATTCTCTTCTTCACTTTTTTTAAAACGTGGATTTGTGCTGTATTTGGAACATTTATATTGACAATTGTCAAGTTTGCCAACTAAAATTATGTATTATTCTCCATTATCCAACATAGAATCTATCAGTTGAAAGTACACAGTGTATCTTATGGCTTTTTCTTGGTCACATTGTCCATGAATATTTTAAGAGCAGCACTCCAGGGATTTTAAACGAAGTAAAAATCTTTATTGCCCCAAAGTAACAACGTTTCAACTCTCTGCTGAGAGTCTTTATCAAGTCCTAATACATACATGTACATGCCCACATTAAATACCCCCCATAGCTCCACCTTCACCAATCACAAATCCCGTTACACAATACATTTAAAAACAATACAATGTCATTGGGTATATACATCTCCTACCCCTGGTGCAGAATATATAATCACGAGGAGAGTGTAGGTGTCATGCAGAGCGCCAAGTCCTCCGTTGCCGGTCCAGTCGCAGCCCTCCAACGTCAGCATTCTCGCTAGGGATCTCGCGAGATCACTATGGAGTTCCCCACTGAGACGTCACAATCAGCTGTTAGAGCCCTCTCGCTGAAGATCTCGCGAGACTACCGCGGGATTCCTCATCACAGTGCCACAATCAGCTGTTTAGAGCGAAATACATATAGCGTGAAGCACGCTGTTATCATCAAATGCATATAACCAGTATGTTACCGATGACCCACACATGTTAACGGTACCGTGCTGTGTGCGCATGCGCATGCGCATCCAATTTGTTTGTAGTGTAGATCAATAATAATAAGCGCGCATCGCTAGTGGAACCCCATCAGATTACACATCAGACTCAATATATATATACAAAGCTACTGCTAGAGCCTATTTATGGGCACTGCCACATGCATCCAACTCATTAGTGACATAGATCCACTACACTGAGCGCGCATCACAAGTGGAGCATAAACAAATTATGCAACCAACTCCCCGCATGCAAATACGGCTATTCAGGTCCATTTACAAAAATTAACACAGCATCCATTCAAAATGCTGCAATACACACTGGGTTTATAGCCAAATCATCTGGAAAGGAATAATATGTACTATTTGCATCACCTTTATTCCAAAAACTAGGAATATCATCCAGGGTTAATAAACCATATCCTTCCCAATCTCCACATATAACTACCGACTCTAGATCACTTCAAACAGCTAAAGGACAGATGTATAACCAATCCAATAAGCATGACACCACACGAATATTCCAAATGCTCAATTATTTATTTTATTAATTTTATCAATTGATCTTTTATAACGCACGGAGTAGGCAGACTGCAACACCCAATGTGATCTGAAAAAAAACAAATACAAAACAGAATTAGTGAAATACTGTGATTAAAAATAATGCAAGTATGAGCCAAAGAGCACCAAAGTATACCATAATGCCCATTAATTAAGATGTAATAATGGATTGTATTCCACGTTTAACCCATTCGGGGTCAAGGAATCCAATCTGTAAATCCATTTAGCCTCCAACAGTTTTAATCTCTGTTCCCTGTTGCCCCCCCTGATGTCCTTATCCACTGAGTCTATAACCATAAAACGAAATTGACTAATAGTGTGGTTATCATCATCAAAGTGTCTGGGGATAGGTAGGTCCAATTTTTTCGTCCTAATGTTGCTTTTGTGATTTGCCATGCGCTTGCGAACCTCCGTGATGGAACAAAAGCAACATTAGGACGAAAAAATTGGACCTACCTATCCCCAGACACTTTGATGATCATAACCACACTATTAGTCAATTTCGTTTTATGGTTATAGACTCAGTGGATAAGGACATCAGGGGGGGCAACAGGGAACAGAGATTAAAACTGTTGGAGGCTAAATGGATTTACAGATTGGATTCATTGACCCCGAATGGGTTAAACGTGGAATACAATCCATTATTACATCTTAATTAATGGGCATTATGGTATACTTTGGTGCTCTTTGGCTCATACTTGCATTATTTTTAATCACAGTATTTCACTAATTCTGTTTTGTATTTGTTTTTTTTCAGATCACATTGGGTGTTGCAGTCTGCCTACTCCGTGCGTTATAAAAGATCAATTGATAAAATTAATAAAATAAATAATTGAGCATTTGGAATATTCGTGTGGTGTCATGCTTATTGGATTGGTTATACATCTGTCCTTTAGCTGTTTGAAGTGATCTAGAGTCGGTAGTTATATGTGGAGATTGGGAAGGATATGGTTTATTAACCCTGGATGATATTCCTAGTTTTTGGAATAAAGGTGATGCAAATAGTACATATTATTCCTTTCCAGATGATTTGGCTATAAACCCAGTGTGTATTGCAGCATTTTGAATGGATGCTGTGTTAATTTTTGTAAATGGACCTGAATAGCCGTATTTGCATGCGGGGAGTTGGTTGCATAATTTGTTTATGCTCCACTTGTGATGCGCGCTCAGTGTAGTGGATCTATGTCACTAATGAGTTGGATGCATGTGGCAGTGCCCATAAATAGGCTCTAGCAGTAGCTTTGTATATATATATTGAGTCTGATGTGTAATCTGATGGGGTTCCACTAGCGATGCGCGCTTATTATTATTGATCTACACTACAAACAAATTGGATGCGCATGCGCATGCGCACACAGCACGGTACCGTTAACATGTGTGGGTCATCGGTAACATACTGGTTATATGCATTTGATGATAACAGCGTGCTTCACGCTATATGTATTTCGCTCTAAACAGCTGATTGTGGCACTGTGATGAGGAATCCCGCGGTAGTCTCGCGAGATCTTCAGCGAGAGGGCTCTAACAGCTGATTGTGACGTCTCAGTGGGGAACTCCATAGTGATCTCGCGAGATCCCTAGCGAGAATGCTGACGTTGGAGGGCTGCGACTGGACCGGCAACGGAGGACTTGGCGTTCAGCATGACACCTACACTCTCCTCGTGATTATATATTCTGCACCAGGGGTAGGAGATGTATACACCCAATGACATTGTATTGTTTTTAAATGTATTGTGTAACGGGATTTGTGATTGGTGAAGGTGGAGCTATGGGGGGTATTTAATGTGGGCATGTACATGTATGTATTAGGACTTGATAAAGACTCTCAGCAGAGAGTTGAAACGTTGTTACTTTGGGGCAATAAAGATTTTTACTTCGTTTAAAATCCCTGGAGTGCTGCTCTTCCATACCTTGTGCTATTTGAACGATGGTCCAGGATCCAGGACTTTGAATGAGCGTGCACTGGTGGTGAGGATTATCTTCCCTTTTACACTATAAGGTGGAAAGTGTGCTGCGATCTATTTAATATTTGGGACTGTCCATGAATATTTTGGTAAATTTAGAGTGGTTAAATTTAGGGCAGGCTTTTGTCGCAAAATGTGTCTTCTGAACACATAGTAACTCCACCTTTTGTAACATAGCTTCTTTAAATAGAGATATTGGTTTGTAGGGAGACTTAAGGCTGCCTTTCCACTGGTGTTGCGTTTTACCGCAGCGGATTTCTGCCACAGGAGAGGAATAAAGTCACCGCGATTTTCCGCAATGAACCTATCATTATGATACGTCACAGAAGGGGAAATATAAAAATATAAAAACAATCACAGAAAATGGACATATACTTACTGACTAAGGAGGGCAGATAGCTGCATCCCTTCAACATGCAGGTAGCAAACTACCAAATGAGGGAGCTAATTCCACCTGTGAGGGACACCGATGAGTGTACAATATTGCAATACTGTTTAGCGGTGAGACCTTGGTCTAATGCACTGCAGACTGAGAACGGTATAACTGAAAGGCTCTGCACAGGGCTAGATGCGTTAAAAGAAAAATTACAACTATAATGCACACGGTGAAAAGTAGCCCTAAATAGGACCATTGGGGTTCTTGTAGAGAAGATCCCTACGGTAAAACTTTCCCTATCTCAGCAGCTCTGTCCCTAAACTCTGCGTAATGCACTGCAGACTGAGAACGTTATAACTGAAATGGTTTGCAGTAGCCTAGGAAATATTAGATTTCTGTTTCACGTTGAGACCTCGATGTAATGCACTGCAGACTAAGATTGCTATAACTGAAAGGCTGGGAACAGGCCTAGGTGCATAATAAAAAGGGTGCACTACTGCTCCCAGCCAGCCACAACTATAATGCACATGGTCAGATGTAGCCCTAAGAAGGACCGTTGGGGTTCTTGTAGAGAGGATCCCTACAGTAAAACTTTCCCTATCTCAGCAGATCTGTCCCTAAACTCTGCCAAATGCACTGCACACACAGAACAGTATAGCTGAAATGGCCAGCACAGTCCTAGATGCTTAAAAAAAAAAGGTGCACTACTGCTCTCAGGCTGCCACAACAGTAATGCACACTATGAGGAGCAGCCCTAAGAAGGACCGTTGGGGTTCTTGAAGATAGATTTCCCTATAGCAGCATTAGCACTTTCCCTAACCACTGCAAGCATGCATCTGAGATGAGCCACGGGCGGCCTCAGTTTAAGTACTCGGCGATCACCTGATCCTGCCAGCCACTCACTGCTGTTGCTGGGCACAGGCTGGCACGTCACAGCAGGAAGTGGTAATTCCTTCCCCGCATGTTTATTGGCTAGAAAATGACGCTAAACATGCGGGGAAGGGAAATGCAATTGACTCGAGTACCGCATGGTGTTCGACTCAAGTAACGAGCATCTCAAGTACCCTAATACTCGAACGAGTAGCAAGCTCAGAAGAGCATGCTCGCACATCTCTAAGTGATACCAATCGTTAATTTTTTATTTGTTTAACGTCTTACATGACTGATATACATGGTCAGAAACAGCTCATAGCTAGGTATGAAGCAAGCTCAGTTCCCAAGCCTGCTTCATACCTCCCATTGTGACCCATAATGGACATATGCATCATAGGTAGAGATGAGCAAGCACCAAAATGCTCGGGTGCTCGTTACTCGGGACGAAATTTTCGCGATGCTCGAGGGTTCGTTTCGAATAACGAACCCCATTGAAGTCAATGGGCGACCCGAGCATTTTTGTATATCGCTGATGCTCGCTAAGGTTTCCATTTGTGAAAATCTGGGCAATTCAACAAAGTGATGGGAACGACACAGAAACGGATAGGGCAGGCGAGGGGCTACATGTTGGGCTGCATCTCAAGTTCCCAGGTCCCACTATTAAGCCACAATAGTGGCAAGAGTGCCCCCCCCTCCCAACAATTTTTACTTCTGAAAAGCCCTCATTAGCAATGCATACCTTAGCTAAGCACCACACTACCTCCAACAAAGCACAATCACTGCCTGTATGACACTCCGCTGCCACTTCTCCTGGGTTACCAACCCCCCCCCCCTGCACGACCCAGTGTCCACAGCGCACACCAAATTGTCCCTGCGCAGCCTTCAGCTGCCCTCATGCCACACCACCCTCATGTCTATTTATAAGTGCGTCTGCCATGAGGAGGAACCGCAGGCACACACAGCAGAGGGTTGGCACGGCTAGGCAGCGACCCTCTTTAAAAGGGGTGGGGCGATAGCCCACAATGCTGTTAAGAAGCAATGAGAAATCCAATCCTGTGCCACCTCCATCTGGAGCTGCACACGTGGGCATAGCAATGGGGAAGCTATGTGCCACACACTATTCATTCTGTCAAGGTGTCTGCATGCCCCAGTCAGACCGCGTTTTTTTATAAATAGTCACAGGCAGGTACAACTCCGCAATGGGAATTCCGTGTGCACCCACAGCATGGGTGGCTCCCTGGAACCCACCGGCTGTACATAAATGTATCCCATTGCAGTGCCCTGGACAGCAGAGCTAACGTCAGATTAAATGCAGGTGGGCTTCGGCCCACACTGCATGCCCCAGTCAGACTGGGGTTCTTTATAAGTAGACACATGCAGTTACAACTCCCTGTGGACCCACAGCATGGGTGGGTGCCAGGAACCCACCGGCGGTACATAAATATATCCCATTGCATTGCCCATCACAGCTGAGGTAATGTAATGTTAAATGCAGGTGGGCTTCGGCCCACACTGCATGCCCCAGTCAGACTGGGGTTCTTTAGAAGTGGACACATGCAGTTACAACTCCCTGTGGACCGACAGCATGGGTGGGTGCCAGGAACCCACCGGCGGTACATAAATATATCCCATTGCATTGCCCATCACAGCTGAGGTAATGTCATGTTAAATGCAGGTGGGCTTCGGCCCACACTGCATGCCTCAGTCAGACTGGGGTTCTTTAGAAGTGGACACATGCAGTTACAGCTCCGTGTGGACCAACAGCATGGGTGGCTCCCTGGAACCCACCGGCGGTACATAAATATATCCCATTGCAGTGCCCAGCACAGCTGATGTAACGTCAGCTTTAATGCAGGTGGGCAAAATATTAATTGGATTACACTGTAGGCGAGGGCCCAAAAAAATTGGTGTACCAACAGTACTAATGTACCTCAGAAAAATTGCCCATGCCCAACCAAGAGGGCAGGTGAAACCCAATAATCGCTTTGGTTAATGTGGCTTAATTTGTAACTAGGCCTGGAGGCAGCCCAGTTAAAATAAAAATTGGTTCAGGTGCAATTTTCAACACTTTAATGAGCATTGAAACGTATAAAAATTGTTTACAAAAATGATATGACTGAGCCTTGTGGGACTAAGAAAAATTGCCTGTTCGGCGTGATTACGTGAGGTTTCAGGAGGAGGAGCAGGAGGATGAATATAATACACAGATTGATGAAGCTAAAAGGTCCCCATTTTTTATGGTGATAGAGAACGATGCTTCCATCCGCGGGTGCAGCCTACGTATTGTTTAGGTATCGCTGCTGTCCGCTGGTGGAGAAGAAAAGTCTGGGGAAATCCAGGCTTTGTCCATCTTTATGAGTGTAAGCCTGTCGGCACTGTCGGTTGACAGGCGGGTACGCTTATCCGTGATGATTCCCCCAGCCGCACTAAACACCCTCTCTGACAAGACGCTAGCCGCAGGACAAGCAAGCACCTCCAGGGCATACAGCGCGAGTTCAGGCCACGTGTCCAGCTTCGACACCCAGTAGTTGTAGGGGGCTGAGGCGTCACGGAGGATGGTCGTGCGATTGGCTACGTACTCCCTCACCATCCTTTTACAGTGCTCCCGCCGACTCAGCCTTGACTGGGGAGCGCTGACACAGTCTTGCTGGGGAGCCATAAAGCTGTCAAAGGCCTTAGAGAGTGTTCCCCTGCCTGTGCTGTACATGCTGCCTGATCTCCGTGCCTCCCCTGCTACCTGACCCTCGGAACTGTGCCTTCTGCCACTAGCGCTGTCGGATGGGAATTTTACCATCAGCTTGTCCGCCAGGGTCCTGTGGTATAGCATCACTCTCGAACCCCTTTCCTCTTCGGGTATGAGAGTGGAAAGGTTCTCCTTATACCGTGGGTTGAGCAGTGTGTACACCCAGTAATCCATAGTGGCCAGAATGCGTGTAACGCGAGGGTCACGAGAAAGGCATGCTAACATGAAGTCCGCCATGTGTGCCAGGGTACCTGTACGCAACACATGGCTGTCCTCACTAGGAAGATCACTTTCAGGATCCTCCTCCTCCTCCTCAGGCCATACACGCTGAAAGGATGACAGGCAAGCAGCATGGGTACCCTCAGCAGTGGGCCAAGCTGTCTCTTCCCCCTCCTCCTCATGCTCCTCCACCTCCTCCTCCTCAACGCGCTGAGATATAGACAGGAGGGTGCTCTGACTATCCAGCGACATACTGTCTTCCCCTGCCTCCGTTTCCGAGCGCAAAGCGTCTGCCTTTATGCCTTGCAGGGAACTTCTCAAGAGGCATAGCAGAGGAATGGTGACGCTAATGATTGCAGCATCGCCGCTCACTATCTGGGTAGACTCCTCAAAGTTTCAAAGGACCTGGCAGATGTCTGCCAACCAGGCCCACTCTTCTGTAAAGAATTGAGGAGGCTGACTCCCACTGCGCCGCCCATGTTGGAGTTGGTATTCCACAATAGCTCTACGCTGCTCATAGAGCCTGGCCAACATGTGGAGCGTAGAGTTCCACCGTGTGGGCACGTCGCACAGCAGTCGGTGCACTGGCAGATTAAACCGATGTTGCAGGGTGCGCAGGGTGGCAGCGTCCGTGTGGGACTTGCGGAAATGTGCGCAGAGTCGGCGCACCTTTCCGAACAGGTCTGACAAGCGTGGGTAGCTTTTCAGAAAGCGCTGAACCACCAAATTAAAGACGTGGGCCAGGCATGGCACGTGCGTGAGGCTGCCGAGCTGCAGAGCCGCCACCAGGTTACGGCCATTGTCACACACGACCATGCCTGGTTGGAGGCTCAGCGGCGCAAGCCAGAGGTCGGTCTGCTCTGTCAGACCCTGCAGCAGTTCGTGAGCCGTGTGCCTCTTCTTTCCTAAGCTGAGTAGTTTCAGCACGGCCTGCTGACGCTTTCCCACCATTGTGCTGCCACGCCGCGCGACACCGACTGCTGGCGACGTGCTGCTGCTGACACATCTTGATTGCGAGACAGAGGTTGCGTAGGAGGAGGAGGAGGAGGAGGGTGGTTTAGTGGAGGAAGCATACACCGCCGCAGATACCACCACCGAGCTGAGCCCGCAATTCTGGCGGTGGGTAGGACATGAGCGGTCCCAGGCTCTGACTCTGTCCCAGCCTCCACTAAATTCACCCAATGTGCCGTCAGGGAGATATAGTGGCCCTGCCCGCCTGTGCTTGTCCACGTGTCCGTTGTTAAGTGGACCTTGGCAGTAACCGCGTTGGTGAGGGCGCGTACAATGTTGCGGGAGACGTGGTCGTGCAGGGCTGGGACGGCACATCGGGAAAAGTAGTGGCGACTGGGAACCGAGTAGCACGGGGCCGCCGCCGCCATCATGCTTTTGAAAGCCTCTGTTTCCACAAGCCTATACGGCAGCATCTCCAGGCTGATCAATTTGGCTATGTGCACGTTTAACGCTTGAGCGTGCGGGTGCGTGGCGGCGTACTTGCGCTTGCGCTCAAACACTTGCGCTAGCGACGGCTGGACGGTGCGCTGAGAGACATTGGTGGATGGGGCCGAGGACAGCGGAGGTGAGGGTGTGAGTGCAGGCCAGGAGACGGTAGTGCCTGTGTCCTGAGATCGGGGTTGGATCTCAGTGGCAGGTTGGGGTACAGGGGGAGAGGCAGTGGTGCAAACCGGAGGTGGTGAACGGCCTTCGTCCCACCTTGTGGAGTGCTTGGCCATCATATGTCTGCGCATGCTGGTGGTGGTGAGGCTGGTGGTGGTGGCTCCCCGGCTGATCTTGGTGCGACAAAGGTTGCACACCACTGTTCATCGGTCGTCTGCACTCAGTGAAAAACTGCCTGACCTTTGAGCACCTCGGCCTCTGCAGGGTGGCATGGCACGAGGGGGCGCTTTGGGAAACAGTTGGTGGATTATTCGGTCTGGTCCTGCCTCTACCCCTGGCCACCGCACTGCCTCTTCCAACCTGCCCTGCTGCTGCACTTGCCTCCCCCTCTGAAGACCTGTCCTCAGTAGGCTTAGCAAACCCGGTGGGGTCAGTCACCTCATCGTCCTGCTGCTCTTCCTCCGAATCCTCTGTTCGCTCCTCCCTCGGACTTACTCCAATTACTACTACCACCTGAGTGATAGACAACTGTGTCTCATCGTCATTGTCCTCCTCACCCACTGAAACCTCTTGAGACAGTTGCTGGAAGTCCCCAGCCTCATCCCCCGGACCCCGGGAACTTTCCAAAGGTTGGGCATCGGTCACGACAAACTCCTCCTGTGGGAGAGGAACCATTGCTGCCCATTCTGGGCAGGGGCCCGAGAACAGTTCCTGGGAGTCTGCCTGCTCCTCAGAATGTGTCATTGTAATGGAGTGAGGAGGCTGGGAGGAAGGAGGAGCAGCAGCCAGAGGCTTCAGAGTTGCAGCAGTGGACGGCGCAGAACTCTGGGTGGTTGATAGATTGCTGGATGCACTTTCTGCCATCCACGACAGGACCTGCTCACGCTGCTCATTTTCTAATAAAGGTCTACCGCGCGGATCCATTAATTGTGAGATGAATGTGGGGACGCCAGAAACATGCCTTTCTCCTAATCCCGCAGCAGTTGGCTGCGATACACCTGGATCAGGAGCTCGGCCTGTGCCCACACCCTGACTTGGGCCTCCGCGTCCTCGCCCGCGTCCACGTCCTCTAGGCCTACCTCTACCCCTCAGCATGGTGTATTACCAGTAGTGCAGAAACAGAGGGCTGTAATTAAATGTGCCGCTTATTGGCCTGTGGTTGGAGGCTGACTTCGCTTACGGAACGCACAGCAGAGCCAGGAAAGAATTTTGCGCAAGCCTGCTGTAACACTTAGCTGGCTGCGTATTAATTAGGACTACTACCCCCAGCAGAGACGCAGTATACTCAGGACAGTCACAGGCAGCCCAAATAGATTTTTTTGTCCCAAATTTTTTTGGAAAAGCCCACTGCCTATATAGACAGTATATGTCTTTCACCTTTTTCACTGTCCCTGCCTCAGCACTACTGGCCCTATACTATGTAAAATTACTGCAGACTGAGGACGCAATGCTCTGCACGGCTGATATACAAAAAAAAAATGTGCAACACTGCAAAAAGCAGCCTCAACAGTACTGCACACAGTCAGATGTGGCCCAAAGAAGGACCATTGGGGTTCTTGAAGCCTAAAATCACCCCTAACACTCTCCCTATAGCAGCTCCCGTATCAGCAGCACTTTCCCTGAGCTATGTCAGAATGCATCTGTGGCGAGCCGCGGGAGGGGCCGATTTATATACTCGGGTGACACCTGATCTCGCCAGCCACTCACTGCAGGGGGGTGGTATAGGGCTTGAACATCACAGGAGGAAGTTGTAATGCCTTCCCTGTCTTTCTATTGGCCAGAAAAGCGCGCTAACGTCTCAGAGATGAAAGTGAAAGTAACTCGAACATCGCGTGGTACTCGCCTCTAGTAACGAGCATCTCGAACACGCTAATACTCGAACGAGTATCAAGCTCGGACGAGTACGTTCGCTCATCTCTAATCATAGGTCATTAAATTACAAAAATATTTGCATGTCATTACCATACCTCCCAACTTTTGCAGACTGAAAAGAGATACAAGTATTTTACATTAAGCCATTGCCCCTTTATGCTAAGACACTCCCTTGTGTCTGCTCATAGTAATAAACAAACAGAAGTCCGGAATTGTATAAGATCTGATATATCAGGTCTTATACAATTCAGGACTTCTCTGTTTGTTGCTCTTGCTGTCCAGGGAATACACAGCAGCTTTTGCCAGCACCACAGCTCAAATGCATCAATTCTCCTTCTATCGGCTTTTTTTGCAGTCCAGCTTTCACATACTTACAGGGCTGTGGGGAAAACAGTGGTTTACAATATCCTGCGTTTAGTTGCTATACCGATATCCCTACTTTTCCAGATTTTGTCCATGTTTAGATTTGGCTTCACCCCAATGCTATCCTACGGTTTATCTCTGGCATAGATTCTCCACCCTGGTCAATTTTTGAACCAAAAAAAGATGAAGTCTCCCATACATTCTATGGCCTCGTTGTCAATTTTGATTTGAATCTGGCCATTTTTTGCAGTTGTCATAATTTTTGTCTTCTTTAAATTTAGGTAGATGCCCATTTTTTCCACTTTCAGTTTTAATAAAACTACTAATGACCACTTGACCGTTAGTATGTTAGTGAGTGATTCTTATACTCTACCCCAGGTGATCTCATAGCTCCGCCCCAGGGTGCCATCATAGTTCTGCACCCAGTTGACCTCATAGCTCCCCCCGGGTGACGTCATAGCTCTGCCCTCAGGCAACATCATAGCTGGTCCTAGCACACTGAGAATACAACTAAGCCGTTATTATGTCAGACACAACTCAGCGGTCCTGACAGGAGACACCAACCTACTGCCACCACAGATCAGCGGTCCTGACAAGAGACACCAACCATACCGCCACCACAGATCAGCGGTCCTGACAGGAGACACCAACCTACCGCCACCATAGATCAGCCATCTTGACAGATGTAGAAAAAGGGATGCCCCCTCAGCACCACATGGAACCCCACTCTAGGTCAGGCAGAGAAAGAATGCAAAGCCTAGCCAGAAGGCTAAAATCAAGCCAACAGATTCCAATTTAGATAAAGCAATAGACACTTGGCAGCATATAGAGGTGCAAATCAGCTGTAAGCTACCTTTTAATCTCCCATAACATAAAGAATGACAGCTACATAGCTGTATAAAAGGTGGCTTACAGCTGATTTGCATCTTTCTATGCTGCCAAGTGTCTATTGCTTTATCTACAGCGGTCCTGTACACTGAGCTACCGCCACCACAGATCAGCGGTCCTGAAAGGAGTCACCGACCACCGCCACCACAGATCAGCGGTCCTGACAGGAAACACTGACCTACTGCCACCACAGATCAGCGGTCCTGACAGGAGACACCAACCTACCATGACCACAGAGCAGCGGTCCTCACAGGAGACGTGGACCTACCGCCCCCACAGATCAGCAGTCCTCACAGGAGACGCGGACCTACCGTCACCACAGATCAGCAGTGCTGACAGGAGACAACGACCTACCACCACCACAGATCAGCGGTCCTGACCAGAGACACCGACCTACCACCACCACCAATCAGCGGACCTAAAAGGAGACACCGACTTACTACCACCACAGAGATCTGGTGGGCCTGTGGTGATGTCACGAGGAGCTTTTCTGGGGTTTTGTAGTACTGTGTACTGGATGAACCAACAGAAACCGCCAGGACCTGTAATGATGCCACTGTTATGTGATCACATGTGTAGGTGGAGTCAGGGATCACATGACCAGGGGCTCATCACTGTATCCAGGAGCTGTGTGTGTCATGTGTGCAGTCAGCATAAATGTCGTAGAGCTGTGAGTGGCTGTTTGTTTAATGTGCTGTGCATGTAATGTGTATAGTCAGCATGAATGTATGTCATGTAGCAGAGCTGTGTTGGTAACATACGTATGTCATGTAGCAGAGCTAAGTTTGTAACATGTGCACGTACTGTGGCACAGCTGTGTCTGTCACAAGCATATAATGTAGCAGAGCTGTGTTTGGACCATGCACATGTCATGTCTGTCGGGTGCATGTCATGTACCAAAGCTGTGTCTGTGACGCGCATGTCATGTAGCAGAGCTAAGTTTGTAACATGCACATGTACTGTGGCATAGCTGTATCTGTCACATGCATATAATGTAGCATAGCTGTGTGTGTAACATGCATGTAGCAGAGCTGTGTGGCACATTGCGCCACCAAAAACACTGGTACTATAACTTCCTAATAATTACTAGTCTTACATATCAGCTGCTTCAGACCAGCTTCTGTTTCTTAAAGCAGAGTTGTGTCATCTGCATAACGGAGATTATTGATGTTTCTGCCACCTATTTTCCAATTAGTCTAGGTCCATTTTCCGCATAATCACTTCCGCATATAGGTTAAACAAGAAGGGTGAGAGGATGCAGCCCTGTCGAAAACCTTTTCCGATCCCCAACAAATCTGTGTCCCCATACTGTGTTCTCACAGTGGCTTCTTGATTGGTATAAAGTGATTTTGTCTGCTTGACTAGATGTGCTGATATGCCCAGCTCTTGTAGGGTGTGCCATAGTTTGTCATGGTTGACGCAATCAAAGGCTGTGATGTAGTCGATGAAGCACATGGAGATATTCTTTTGGTATTCTCAAGCTTTTAACGTGGTCCATTGCAGGTTTGCAATATGGTCACGAGTGCTGTGTCCTCGCCAGAATACTGCCTGTGCATCAGGGGGTGCCGCTTCGACCTCCAGTAATCACAGGTGATTTCTCCTCTGATTGAAGTTATCCATTTCTGCTTTTCCCAGACCACCCAGATTTCTTGCAGCAATAACTAATCTCAGCACACACTCTCCATCTCGCTGCTACCCATAATAAACCTCACAGTACCCCACTTAGTAATAGTGTCCTAATTGTGGCTCCACAAAGTAATAATATCCTCTATTTCCCCACTTACTAATTGTGACTTCTTTGTGGTCTCATTAATTATAGTGCCCCCTCTGTGGCTCTACTTTAATTATAGCACCACCTCTATGGCCCCACATAATCACAGTGACCTCTCTATAGTCCCACTGAATTATAATACCCTCCCTGTGGGCCTACCTAAATATAGGGCCCTTCTGTGGCTCCACTTAAATATAGTCATCCAAACTTAATAATTCCCCCACTCGGCTCCCACTCCCAAACACTTGAAGCTACATCTTCTGTCTTCATCCACACACAGAATGTATCAGCTGCCCAGTGCCACTCTGTACACAGACTCCTATCCCCCTCTCCACTTAAATAAAGTGCCCACACTGTGGCTCCAGTTAAATATATATTGCCCTTTCTATCACCTCCACGTATATGTGGTGGCCCCAACATAATAGTTACCTCTGCCAGGCCCCGGCTAGACCACCCCAGTCAAATACTAGAAGTGCATCTTCTGTGTTTTGGAGTATCTCTGATTTAATCTAAAAGAACACCACAGTTCCTGGGAAACCTGGTTGAGAAACACTCCTATACTGCATGCATAGATTTACAAAATATGCCTATGCATACTTTTAGACAAAACTGTTACAAGTCTTAAATTGCTTCCTATCAAACATTAAGATAAAAGCTGCCTGTCATCAATCAAATGTATTTCCCTCTAGCTTTAAGTGGGTTAAATTTTGCTGAGATTGTGCATGTAAGAGACTGCTTATAAGAGTGATGCTGATTTCCAATAACACTTCGCCACTCTGATCAAGTACTTTGGGAAATTAGGATGGAAGATGAGGCCATGCAGTTAAATTTTTTCTACTAGCTCACTTACATACACATACACACTTACACATGAGCTACTACAGCACTAAGCACTAAGGTGCCCCATACATATTGGATTAAAGTTGATGAAAATGGGTGATTTAAACAAAAACAATTGTTCATTCAGTTAAATTTAACAATGAATAAATTGTTATAGCCAACTTGGCCAACTGCCATAATCTAGAAAGAAATCGACCTTGTTTGACACTTTGGGTTGAGAGTCGGACGAAAGATCTTTTGTCCACAAATGGTCTTACTTTCAAAGAATGTTTCCAAAAAGATCTTTATGTGAAAGAATTTTTTCAGAGTGTTTTTCCAGAATGTTCTTTCTTTGGAAAAAATGCTTTCAGATAGATCTTTTTTTGAAAGAACATTCCCAAAAGTTTCCAGAGAGATCTTTCTTTGAAAGGATGTTTACAGAATGTTCCCAGAATGACCATTCCTTAAAATTATGTTCCTAGAAAGTTCTCAGTATGTTCCCAGAAAGCTCTTTTAGTTTTAAGTATGTGCCCAGAGAGATTTATGTGTAAAAAGATTCCTATAATGTTTTTATAAAGTTGCCAAAAAAGATCCTTATTAGAAAGAATATTCCCAGAATGTTCCCAGAAATCTGTTTACTGGGGTCATTGGCTTTGGTGTACAAATGCTTTTTTTTAAAAATTGCTTTGTACCCAATGGGAGGCAGATAGAATGTTGTTGTGGTTATAGTAGTGCCATTTTAATGAATCACCATTGTGCTGGTAAGGGTATCCCTGTCAATAGAGCCTATGTGACCTTGTTATCTTCTAATCTATATGGAAAAATCAGGACCAAGTGATTTTTGATATCAAAGTAAGATTATATCACTATTGAGACCGGAAGCCCTAAAGTGCAGCTTGTCTTAAAATGCAAAAAACAATCCTGTGCAAATAAATGCTGCAAGTTACCCACACATACATACATACTGTACATGAAGTGCCAATTACAAGTAGGAATGGGGGTAACTGATCTTGCCTTGAAAAATGCAAAACAGGACAAAGCATAAATGTCGTACATATAAATACATCCTATATAAATACAACATGCATCCATACTAAGTCATCAGGGGACAATTTAGGTTTTTGTGCAAATACCAAGCATTTTATAGCAGCATTGCTAATTCATGAATTTTTGATATACAGGATTGCCCAAAATTATATATATCATCTCTAACAATGTGCTGCTATTTATGTACCAAAGTACAGTTTCTGAAACTGCAAATAGATCTTGTGCAAATAAAATCACATAGGTGAGAGAAAAAGTGTACAAAGACATAACTCACAGAAAAAGAAGCCAAATATGCATCACCTGATACTGCAGGGCAGGCTCAATCACCATAACCCATAATAGCAGAAAGCTGGATTGCAATATGAGGGAGCTAAATGTTCAGTGTAGACCAATGTGCAGCTACTGAACTCAACCCAAGATTGGGTAAACAATTTAAAATAATTTTTATTGATCACAATAGTTGAAACGCAGGGCACATAGGAGAGAACCTGTACCCCTATTTTAATATAGAGGGGGGCAGGGACCCAACACAAACAGACAATTATAGCTCAGACACACAGAACAATTTCATATAACCCAGGGTACAGGACCTAATGTGGTGGTTAGCTGATAGTGATACTAAGCAAGATCGCAGAGTGGTAGATAGAGATTTACACACTGTGAATTAGATGGCAATGAAATAACGTATCAGGAATTGATACGTGATACACAGGGCTTATCCTATTGGGCTATATGTGTAATCCTTAGATCCTTAGCAAACTGGGTCTTGCTTTTCAGAACCGTGGACAGTGCTCCCCAGAGACTCATGTGCAGGGCACACAGGACACGTTATGCTGACTTAAAATCTGGAATATGTACATGTAAAGTAGCCCTGTCTGCAAATAACAACATGTACAATGATTAAATATTACCATCATACAGTGACTGGTTAACCTTGCCATACCATGACTGCAAATATCTCCATTCTTTAACCTCTTGGCGACACATGAACATTACAGACGCCAAGGAAAAGCGCAAACTAACATACATGAATGATGCTAATACTATGCGAGTTCAGGGGCCAAGCCCACAATTTTCTCAGCATGAACGGGCTGCAATTGACAGCCAGACTCCTGCTGCAGCTGCCAGGATCAGAGCTAACTCCAGTTCCAGCAACTTAACCCCACAGATGCTGCTGTCAATGCAGACAGCAGCATCTGTGGGATTTGGAGGGAGAGTGTGCTTCCTCCCTCATCCCTTCATCACCCCCCATGATCCAATTGTGGGGTTCTGATGGTTGTCATGACAAACAGAGGCCAAATCATAGCCATGGATCTGCCATGGTAACCTAGGCTAGTCAATTTCATCACTGACAGCAATATACCTTGTTGTCTGTGATGAAAGTGACAGCTTCAGATAATACACTGCCTAACAAAAATAGTGCATTGTATTATCTAAGCAAACACACAATCGCATCTGCCAATCCCCTTGCAAGACAAGTAAATCTTGTCAAAAAAAGATAGCAGATCATAGATAATTTAAAAATAAAGTCAATCCATTGAACTCAATGAATGGCCAAGCACTGCCTGTGATTGGCTGAGTGCTGTGACCAATCACAGGCAGCACTCAGCTGTCATTCAATGAATGGCTGAGTGCTGCCTGTGATTACCTGAGTGCTCAGCCAATCAGATACAGCCCTTACAGCAGGCGGGGATTTTAAATCTCCGCCTTCTGACACAAATTCAGAGCAGTGCAGGGAGAAGACAGACTGGACGTGCCTGAGCAGCGGCAGCTGCAGGGAGGTGAGTATATATTTTTTTTATTTTTAACACATTCTAGGGATGGTTTTCAGGGAAGGGCTTATATTTAAATCCTTCCCCAAAAATCCCTGCAGGGCTTGCCGGCAGCCCATTGCTTTCAATGGGACTGCAGAAGCGCTGGTCCCATTGAATGTAATGGGAGAACATCGCAATCCTCTGCCACAGCTGTGACAGCTGTGGCAGGGGAATTCTTCAGCCTTGCGGGGAGTCAGTGCTGTCACAGTGTTCAGTGACTAGGACTCTCCGCGGAGATGAAGAAATCCTCTGCTGCAGCTGTGGCAGGAGATTCTTTATTCCCCGTGGACAATATTTACATGGCAGCGGCGGATAGGTGAGTATATATATATATTTTTTTTGTTGTTGTTGTTTTTGCTACACAAACCATGGTTGATTTTCAGGAAAGGGCTTATATTTCAAGCCCTTTCCTGAAAATTACTGTAGGGGTGCCGGCATCCTATTGCTCTCAATGCAGCTGCGGCCGATTGAAATCGATGCTGCGCAGACCTGCATTCACACGTGTTTGTGCGCGTAAGTGGATGTGCGGTTTCGTGTGCACCAATGCACGCATACACACACGCTCATGTGAATGCACCTTAAGAGTGGCATACGGGGAAAAAAAAACAATGTCAGGAGTTGCAAGTTTTATTGTATACCCCAGTTTCCATAAGGGCTCCCACTTGCATTTGTTTAATGCTGCGATATCGCTGCGTTTTTTTCTTATGCAATTGTCAGTGGGACTTTGTATTGTTAAAAACGCATTGCACGTTTGTGCTTTGCAATTTTTGTGCGATGCGTTTTTAACATTAGAAAGTCCCATTGACAATCGCGTTATCAGATATATCAGAAAATCTCACTTCCACCCCAAAATAGAACAAATTAAAAGGTCAGATTATCCAGCAAAAAAACAAATCCTCACATGGCTTCATAGTTAAAAAAAAATTATGCCTTGCGATATTTTGACACGCAAGAAAAAAAAGTTCTAGGAAAAATGCTTCTATTGCACAAAAATAATAAAACATCAAAAGAATAGCGTAATAAATTTGGTATTGCTGCTATCATACTGACCCACTAAATAAGGAAATCTTATTATTTATACTACATAGTGAATGGTGTATGAGAAAAAAAAAAGCCAGAGTAATGGGTTTTTTTTTAACAGATTGGTTCCTAAAAACTCAATAAAAAATTTGTCTACACTCCAAAATGGTACCAATGAAAATGTCAGCTCATCCCATAAAAAACAAGCCCTAAGACACCATTGTAGATAGAAAAAGTTATGACTTTCTGAATATGGAGATGCGGAATTCTTTTATGGAGCAAAGATAATAAAACATAAAAACCTATATATTTAATAATTTGGCATTACTGTAATCATACTGAGCTGCAGAAGTTAATGTGCGCTTTATACTGCACGGTGAATGCAATAAAAATGAAACCAGTTCAACAATGATGAAATTACAGTTTTCCCATTTACTCTCTCCCCTCCAAAAAAATATTAAAGGGGTTGTCTCGAGGAAGCAGTGAATTTTTTTTTTTGCCCAGTCCCCCTAATTAAGCATACATTACTAAGCCCCCCTGTAAATGACTTTTCTAGCTGGTTTGTACTTACAGTTCCAGCGTTTCAGCAACTTATAAAAATTTTCCCAAGATGGCCGCCGGCTCTTTTCCCATCGCTTGCTGTAGCCCGACGTGCGCGCTCCCGAGACGCTACCAGCTGTGTCTCCCTGACAACCAGACGCCCCGCAGCCGCCGACCGGACCCCTGGATTGAACACGGCCGACCAGTCACCCACCGCCAGGCAGCAGGTAACCGGCGCAGCCCCCCCCCCTCCCCCGGCACAGCGACAGCCCCCCCATCACAGCGGCAGCCCCCCCCCCCCCGCCACAGCGACAGCCCCCCCATCGCAGCGACAGTCCCCCCATCGCAGCGACAGCCCCCCCCCCCCCAGCACAGCGACAGCCCCCCCATCGCAGTGGCAGCCCCCCCATCACAGCAACAGTCCCCCCATCACAGCGACAGTCCCCCCATCACAGCGGCACAGCGACAGCCCCCCCATCACAGCGACAGTCCCCCCATCGCAGCGACAGCCCCCCCCCCGGCGCAGCGGCAGCCCCCCCCAGCGCAGCGGCAACCCCCCCCCAGCGCAGCGGCAGCCCCCCCCCCAGCGCAGCCCGCCCCCGGCGCAGCGGCAGCCCCCCCGGCCCATCACTTACCTGGGCGGCAGGACGGCAGGACGGCGGGACAGCTGGGCGGCTTCTTGGGACAGCTGGGCGGCTCTGTACCTACCTCTAACAGAGGATGGTACAGAATGGCCGCTCCAGCGCGCTCCCGAGCAGTGACAGCTCGTCTGCGCATGCGCAGAAGAGCTGTAGCGGGGAGCACACTGAAGCAGCTTGTGCTGAAAGGAGAAGAACGGACTGCGCAAGCGCGTCTAAAAAAGCAAGCTGCCAGCGAATTTAGATGGAACCATGGAGACGAGGACGCTAGCAACCGAGCAGGTAAGTGAATAACTTCTGTATGGCTCATATTTAATGCACGATGTATATTATAAAGTGCATTAATATGGCTATACAGAAGTGTATAACCCCACTTGATTTTGCGAGACAACCCCTTTAAGCAATGATGTATACCCCTGCATTATAAATTGATACACCATTAATACCCCAAACAATACTACTTCTCACATGCCTAGAAGAATACCCAAATGGGGTCACTTTTGGAGAGTTCCATTTTTATTAGTACCTCAGTAAGAGCTTTTTCACAAGCGTATATCAGCCAGTGTTTTCACGGCTGGCCGATATACGCTACCATGTGATGCACAGGCTTTGTGTATATGCCGTGCGGCGAGCGGTAGACAGTTTAGCTTTACTAAGCTGTCTCCCCCTTCCCTCCCCCTCACTGGCTCACCCACTCTCTACTCTGGTTGTTTGCAATGGTAGTGGGCGGGTCAGAGGCAGAGTTAACCTCCAGCCCACTCCCCGCCCTTTGTCTGCAGCCAGCAATGTGGAGGAGGCCGAGTGAGGCCATGCAAGGCAGAGCTTAGCTTCGCCCCTGCCCTGCCCTCTCCAATTGCAAACAGAGGCCAGAGATGGAGAGAAGAAATGGGGGAGAGAGTTTAGCAGTCATGCTGCTAAACTCCCTCCCACCTCCTTTCTCCAGCCGCTGTCATTGGCTCTTACAGGAGTCAATGGCAGCAGCCATAGTCTGGCCAGAAAGATGGCTTCCTGCCCGGCATAAAAGCAACCAGCCGGGCGCCTTTACGCCACAGGAATACGCCTGTGTGAATCCAATGCATCAGATGGTAGCATTTTTCGGCTGGCTGTGAAAACCCTGGCAGATATACGCTAGTGTGAATTAGACCTAAACGTGAGAAAGAGTTTGAAAATTGTTCCAGCAAAATCTAAAATTCTTCCCTTCTGAGCCTTCCCATGTGCTCAGACAGCAGTTTACATCCACATATGGGACATTTCGCTACTTAGGAGAAATTGGGTAGCAAAATTTTGTGGTACTTTTTCTCATATGGTTCCTCGTGAAAATAAATAAAATTGTGGCTAAACCTATGTGTTTTGGGGGAAAAAAATTGTAAATTTACATTTTCATAGCCCAATGTTAACAACTATCACAAAAAAACTGTAGTGTCAAAAAGTCCACTAAACCCCTTTATTATTTTTTAAGGGATCAAGTTTCCAAATTAGGAGTCACTTTTGGGGTAGTCCACAGTTTGGATATTTCAGGAGCATGCAATTTTTGCTTGTGCAAAAATGCCCACAAATACATCTGTGTGGATGAGCCCTTAAAAATGCGATTTTGACCAATGAGTGGGCTAAATAAAAATAGGACATGCAGCAATATTTTCTCATACTATCTGTACAAGTGAAAAATCTCTTATGTAAATTAACCATTGAAACCAATGTTAACGTAGAACCAAAAGAAACCCAAATCAGGGAAACAGAAAAAAAACATATTACGTGTTAGCAGCCTCAGACACTGTTCAAAGTTACATGTCTGGCCACTGCAAATTATTTACCACTGCTAGGCCTAACGCACCAAGCTGTGGTTTTCTACAAACTACCAAGTTAGCTGAAAAGTTACATAAAACTACCCTAAAAAGTAAGTAAACAGAAAACTTAGTAAAAAAAAGAATAATAATAAAAAGGAAAGGTAAAGAAAGCAAGGAGGAGGGAATGTGTTGAAAGTAGTGAATACACAATTCCAATACGGTCATGTGACCCCCAATTGGTAAACTGTTTGAAGAATCCGCTGCACTTAGTGTCATAATTCTATAAATATAAGCAATACTTTTCAGTGATGCCGTTATAATTGTAGACATTGGGTCCTATGGAAGCACTACTGATGGTCTCATCTTCCAGAATGGATCCGTGGTTTCTTTCCAACTGGCCGGCCCTCCCATAAACATGCATAATTCCTGGATCTTCAGTTGTCCAGACTGAAGACCTGCAAGATCCAAACTCAAAGTAAGGGAACTCTTTCTTACACCCGAGGGAGCAGTGTCATGACAGATTGACTCAAGGAGTCAATAATTTGTTTTATTTTATTAATTCACATACCAGAATCACCCATTCACATCAATGGCTGCACAAAAAAAAGTGTGCATTCCAGTTTTTGTCTTCATAGACTTGAATGGGCAATTCTAAAATGGGACATGCTATGATTTTTGTGAGGACTGTACTTACAGTGTTGACCAGGAACAGAATAGACAGAGGAAAAGCAGGGGTGAGGAAAGATGGCAAATATGAAATTTAGCATTTTATATTGACAGTGAAAAACATTTACCTGAACCAGTGTATTTGCTGGCATGGCAGTACATGCGGCAACCTGTACAGCCAGCTCTCTATACAATTTCCTAACATTCATACAGACACTAGATCAGACTTCTGTCCATAGGCCTTATGCCAGACTCACATTATATACACCCATGTGAAGGTAGCCTTATGAAAAGGAAAACGATGGGAGTGGTTAAAACCACAAATTGGCAGCTCAGCAGTCAGTATTGCAGATAATAGAAAACTGCCAGCCAAAAAAAATTTTTTTGCAAGTCTGGGGTTTTATTACCTAATGTTCATTTGGCTCCAAAGACCCTGGTAATGCTAGTATGTCCATCGAAACATGGGGGGGGGGGGGGGGGGGGGCAATTAAATTCCATTTTTAGTATACTAGGTAGAACAGTATAGCAATGGCCATAGCATCAGGCTACCTAGCAATAATCTAGACATACAAAAGAATAGAACAGTTGTTTAGTTTGTCCTGGACTGCTGACAAAACCATGGGTGATATGGTACCAGAGCAGTCAGGACAGGTGTGTATGCTTCCTAGGTAGGTGGCTTAGATGCAGGAACAGACTGAACAAAGGGGTACCGGTCAGAGTAGGGCACTCTGTACCCCTCTGGTAGAACTCACCTCCAAGCGGAGCATCCATCCCGAAAGGGAAAACCCCACTACTTGCAGGAGCAAGAGTTTGAGGGGAACTAGACCACAGAAACCAGGGACAAACAGTAAATGACAACAAATAAAAGACAAGAATACACAGAATACAAAACAAACAGAAACACAGGGAACTAACCAGAAGACAGGAGCCAGACAACAGACAGGTAAACCATGGCCACCGACTAGATCAGAGATACAGAAATATAACCAGCACCTCGAGCCAGGAAGAGTCGGATTATAAAGGGAAAGGGAAGAAGCTGAATGGTTGTCAGAGCTGTCAATCAACACAAACAGCACAGCGGCTGACATAATTAATGAACCAACTGGTTGACTGACAGAGCTGTTAATCACCAGCCACTACTTCAGCTAACAGCAGGAGGGATTATTATTAACTAGTCAGGATAACCAACTGCAGTAAAAGTGTGCTGGCAGTGATGTAAGACCAGCCTTGCTTAATAGATTTTCTTTTGAATAGAACTTTTCCACTCTTTTTGATTAAAAGTTAAATCTTATGATGAATGTAGCATTATGAATAATTTTTGCTGCCTTCACGTAACTTTATAATGAGCACTTTAAAAATGCAGCGTCTGTGAGTTTTTCCGGCTGTTCCCTAAATCTTTGAGAGCCCTTCTTTTTAAAGAAGTGTCCCGGACAGTTCAGAAGAGTTCGCAAGTACAGTATCTATGTACAGTATTTCAATAATATAGTGGAGAGTATAAAACACATTGGTAATTATTCTCCACATTAATAGCAGAGTTTTATCCATGCAAAAATACTTACATAATAATGTAACTTGATGCTTTCTAAATCATGGCGCAGGTGTGCCCACGCCGATGTGATCAGTCCCCGGCAGAGCAAAGAGTACAGTAAAATGCACTAAAAAGCGCACAATAGTGCGACCTTCACAGCGCAAACATTTTTTTTGCGCTGTACGCTTGTGTAAAGCTGCCCTAAGGTGCAGAAATATTCTGTAAGATGCACCTAAAGATACAGAAAATTCTGCATTAAAATCCACATCTCTACTTGCCTGAAGAGCAGAAATCTGTAGCATCAGATGAAGGCCTCAGTCACACAGGCGTTTTGATGCACAAATTTTTGAACGCGTCAGTTATACGTTCAAAAATTCGCGTGACCGAAGCGGGCGTCACGGCAGAAAAAACACTGCTAGCAGCGTTTATCCGCTCAAAAAGAGTGCTGCCCGGTATCCGCTGCTGCGGCTGTGACAGCTGGAGCAGGGAATTCCTTGGATGTGAAACCCCTGGATGCTGTCAGATCCAGGGGTTTCACCTGTGTTCAATGGGATCGGAGGCAGCTGCGCCGCCACCATTGACATACAGAGAACATTGCTCTCCTCTGCCACAGCTGTGGCAAAGGATCACGATCTTCACTATATGTTCTCAATGGGGTTGGCGCTGCTGCCGCTGGGCCCATTGAGCGCAAGGTAAAACCCCTGGATGCGACAACATCCAGGGGTTTCACATACACAGAACACCAGTTTGCCGCAGAATGCAGTTACATGCTTTCTTGCGAACCGGTGTCCTACAATTTTCGCCACAGGCGTTTTTCCACATGTAAAATTTGCACATGCGACCGCTGCTATTGAAAAGCATTGGTTCTATCTAGGTTTTTTTGACGTGCGGAAAAACGCCTGTTACAAACGCCCATGTGACTGAGCCCTAAGGGGGCTTAAACAGATGGGCATGTTTTAGTCTTGTTATGCAACTGTAAAAACACTTGACAAGATGTAATGAAACTATTGATTTCAATGGTTTCTTTTCCTCTTTGGGGATTCTCGTGCATTGATAGTATGCGCGAGAAAAGATAGGACTTGCCATATCTTTCGTGCACATGGTGCAATGCTAAGTTTCCCCTTATAAAGAATGGGAAACACTTGACGATCCTCCAACACTACTAAAGGACGCATTGGAGGATCGCAACTGTGTTGAAGTGATGGGGAACGTTTGTGACACAAAAACGCCTTACATCTGAGGTTACCTCGCATGTTGGTGAGCATGATATCGGGCTGAGTGACACGGCCACATATCACACTTGCCTGTGTGAAAATAGTCTTAGGCCGTGGTCAGATGAGTGATTTTTTTTTTTAGTGCCTATGTGTGCAAAAAAGATTGCATCTATTAGAACCATTGGATTTCTATGAAGTGCTAACATGGCCGTCTTTTAGAGGCACAAAATAATCGCACCTGCAAAAGATAGGAGATGCATGCCTATAATGCGAGCCGGTAAGGTCCGTGCTGCACTTAAAGACATCTTGTGATGTCCGATAATCCCCGTGGGTAGTCCCCTCATCACTGAACACTGTGACAGCACGAAAGAATCCCCTGCTACAGCTTTCACAGCCGTGGCAGAGGACCGCGATACTATCTCATTGCTTACAATTGGGCCAGTGCTGCCGCCGCTCCATTGTAAGCAATGGGATGAAAGCAACCCCTGCAGCGATGATTTGCGGGGGGTAGATTGAAATATAAGACCTACCCTGAAAATCATCGCTAGCTGTAGAAAAAAATTATAATTTAACTCACCTAAAAGCACTGTCTGGCTCTTCTCCCCATCCGCGTCAATCTTCATCTATATTCTGGTGGCCAGGGATTCAAAAATCCCTGCCTTCAGAAAGCGCTGCCTCTGATTGGCTGAGCACTGTGACCAATCAGAGACAGCACTCAGCCATTGAATGACAGCTGAGCACTGCCTCTGATTGGTCACAGCGCTCAGCCAATCAAAGGCAGCACTTTCTGGAGGCAGGGATTTTTCAATCCCCGAACACCAGAATACAAATGAAGATTGAAAGGGATGGGGAGAAGAGCCGGACAGTGCTTCTAGGTGAGTTAAATTTTTATTTATTTTTTAACAGCTAGGGATAACTTTAGGGGTAGGCTTATATTTCAAGCCGCCCCTCCCCTGAAAATTATCACTGCGGGGGTGTCAGGGAATTCTGTGTGACAGGGGATTCTTTTGTGCCCACGAGGAGTCCCCTCATCACTGAATACTGTGACAGCGGAGCAGTTGTGCTTCTACAAGCATAGCTGCTCCAGTAAAGGAGCATACCCTGACTGTCATGAGATATATCGCCAAACTAGTAATGCCCAGTTCTCAATTTATTCAAAGATTTCTAATAGAAATACCATAGCACTGGTACAACACAGAGTTATAACAAAAATGCTCCAGAATTGTTATATTAGGGATACACAGAGGCAGTAATAGTCTATAATATAATCAATTGGCCCTGCCCCAGAAGTGAGTATACACACACCTGATGTATACCTCCCCCTCTGGCATTACATGTGCCCTACATCTATACAGTTTTAAATTGAATTAATAAAAAGTATGTTTTAGCAAGTCTATTGTGAGAATTGTTATATTAGGGGGAATGAACGTATCTACTAAAGCAGCCAGTCAGGAGAGCAGGCAGGTCCCTTTAACTAATTAAACTGCTTTAGGCCGAATGCACACAGGCGGATTTGAATTGCGGAATCCAGAGCAGGTGACCGCCTTCAGATTCCGCAGCAAATATTACCCATAGCATGCTCTGCAAAAGTGATTCTTCATGCACACGAGCGAAAACCAATTGCGGTTTCAGCTCTCGGATGAAAAATCGCAGCATGCAGCAGGAGTTCAAGAAAAAATCTGTACTGCGCATGTCCGACGGCGAGCCATGTGGACCATCCGCAGTGCAGATGAAGATCAAGAAAAGCAGGTATGCATGCATGGACACCGCTGCTGCCAGGGGCAGACTTCACTACAGGATTCCACATGCGGAATCTAGCTTTGCTGTGTGTATGCCAGCCTTATTCTGATGTGATTAAGTGTATAATATTGCATACAAGCTGCTGGCAAAATTGAAATGGTATTACAGTACTGCAGAGTACTCCTATGTAACAGAGGATTCCGAAATGCTTTACTTAACATATTCTTTCCACAGTATGCAAATCCTCAATTATATTGTGATGGTTTCAGACTAGAAAAAAGTACTCTGATTCATATTTTCACTGAATTGGTGACAACATATCTCCAGGATGCCAGGAACTGCAGATCACTTGATCTGTCAGTCTTTTCTTTGCATAATACAAGGCATTTTTTGCAGGTATCTGCTGTGGATCAAAAGTTTAACAATGCTTAGCATATTGTCAAAGCATATGTCAGAGATTTTTTTTTAAATATACTGTTTCCTTATTTTTGCTCTAAAAAAGAGAATTCCTGATTACTGAAATGTTTGATATTGACCTGTTTTCAATGCATTTTAACTGCAGTTTGCATAATAATATTTGTTTTCTACTTACACGTTGGTAAAGAATAAACTATTCAGCACTAAGGCAAAATGTGCACCCATTTGCTAATCTCCTCAAGTTGATCCTAGTTATGTCACAATCAAAGATGTCCAGTTGTTTGTTTCCCATCCCTAGTGCCCAATGGTTAAGTCATTGGTTTATCAATTTGCCATCCCAGTCCACAATGTCCAGTGGTCCGATTACCATCCCTTTGATTAAATCTGTACTGCTCCAGTACCATGATTCTGGTGTCTATCGATTTGATATTCTAGTCACTGATGTCCTTTGGTCAGTTGTTCCATTCTAGAAACCAGAAGATGTAGACAATATAAAACCAATAAACAGGTAAAATGTACTAATTCCGTAAAGAGTAGTAATGTGATTCCACAAGAGGTAGTAAAATAAATTCAATTCAATTGAATACCCAAAAGAACAGACTGAAGAATAGATGGATAGCATATCTTTATTATCCAAGATTGCTTATGTTATGAGGATGAATCAAAAAGTAATGCCTCCACCATCACCACAACTCTATTAATGAAGAGATCAAAGCAAAAGTGATATAGTGTAGACTACTTACACTGTTGCCTTGCAGTTCTTTGGACCTGGGTTCAAATCCCACCGAGGACAACATTTGTTGTATGTGCTCCTTGTGTATGCATGGGTTTCCTCCCACAAAATATACTAGTAGGTGACTATAGAGTGAGAGCATCAATAGGGTTAGAACCCAATATCAAGTGATGTAGAGTTCTGGAAATATGCATGTCCTATATAAATAAAGGTGAGTATAGCTTGAAGTCTCCCGCACACAAAACTAGTGTTGAAGATAGTCATCATTACATGCAATATATTTACACCATTGTTGAACCCAAGTATGAAATCCAGTTTGGAAAAATTGAGGAGTTTGTTTCATGACCAATTCCTTTACAGCTGATTTAACTTCATCCAAGTTCTTGAATTTCATACCATGTAGGCTGTCCATCATAGACCCAAAGCAGTAAAAATCAGAAGGGGCTCAATCGGGGCTGTAAGAGACACCATACGCCACCCCATTTTGACAATCACCTGGGTTGTGACGAGTAACATAGGAGGTCTTGCATTATCAGGATGCAGTTGTATTGTAGAAATGTCTTTATGATGTATTTTCTTCCTCATGGCCTCTGTCAGCTTCTTAAGTGTTGTAACATAGGTTTCACTGTTGATTGTGTGACAACTATCGGAAAAGTAAATGAGAATAGCACTATGTATCTCAAAACACTGTTGTCATCTCCTTCTGTGTGGATCTGGCAAACTTAATTTTTTTGGAACATGGAGAACCACTATGGCACTATTTCTTGAATTTAAGATTCATGCAAGTCTCGTCCCTTCATTTTTAAGATGTACTGTTCCTCAGCTTCAAAGGCATTCAGGAGCTCTTGACAGACCTCCACCCATCTCCTCCAGCTGCTTGGGAACATATTTAGCACAAACTAGCCTTCTCAACATCATTTTTAACCAATTCACCATTTTCATTCTGTATAGCATCTTTGACTTTTCTTTTGACTTACCCTCAAAATCCTTTTTTAGTTCTTTTGGCCTCTCTTGCAAGCCTCAATCATTATTAGTTTTTGCTTTTCTGACACTTGCCCTACAGTTTCTGAAGACCGCATTATATGCTTCTTTATACATTCCCCCTTCTTTCCACTTAATAAGCATATTTTCCTTTAAAAATCACTGTGAATCTAGCCTAAGACACTTTTGAATGTTGCCTTTTAATATTAGTGGTGCAAAGAGATAGCAAGGGTGAGTAAAAAAGGTGAAAAAGGAGAGTGGAGCAAGACTCAGTGGGAGTGGTGAAATAATTCTGAAGTTTGAAGTGTTTCAAATGATGGAGGTGCTGCCAACCAGATGACACTCCACCACCACCAAGGTGGGCATAAGTATAGCGAAAAGAGTGTGGACAAATACTGGTGTGGAGCACAATACTCTTAGCTACTAGAAGATTAAGGTCCAATATGCGATAGTAAAAGCACTTTTTAAAAATTATTTCACAAATTAAAAACCAGCAATTGAAAACGTGTTTGGGGAATGACCCCCTTCGTCAGTATGGCTGGATTGAACACAATAGGATGCCTGGGGGGAGGGGGGGGGTGACATAATTCCAAAGATTTTTTGGATGTGCCAGAGGTCTTGTATGTGGCAGGGAGACAGGGAAGAAAGAAGGCCGAAGTACATCATACACGAATCTATTACACAGACGACCTCCTCCTCCTCAAATACTAATATATTAGACAGACTTTCTGCTCCTCAGATAATAATATCTTACACAGACAACCTCCTCCTCTGCTTCAACTACCAGACAGCTTCCCACCAGCACTGAGCCACTATGTACCACACAGAAATGAGCCCAGCACCCACTCTTATAAAAGCTGTCTAAAAGGAAATCTGTGTTGCCCATAGCAACTGATCACAGTGCAGCTTTCATTTTACCTCAGCAGTATAACAAGTGAAAGCTGAGCTGTGGTTGGTTGCGATTGGCAACAAAAATTACATGGGAAGGGGGCGGAGCCTGACCTCCGAGCGCGATGGCTGCCTAAGACCAGCGCTCCGTCAATGAGACGTCCCTGCAGGGTCCTACCTCAGCTATTTACAGCGATCATGCCGAAGACAGCAAAGGAGAGGAGCGGAGAACAGCTGAGCACCCCCCGGGCGCTGAAAAATCAAGTAGGGATGCAGCGCTTTCTAAAAGAACGGGACTCCCGGTCCCCGCGCTCCCTGTCCAAGATGGCGCCGATCCACGAGGCTGCAGACTCTGCTCAAAGTAAGGAGAGGGGAGGGGAGTCCTCATCGGACGAAGAAGAGGACAGCGCTGTTATTTCTAAGGGCTTCATGAAGCAACTGCTAGCGGATGCCCTGCGGCCCCTGATCTCAGACCTTGCAGAGATTAAGGAGGATGTCAGACACTTGGGGCGCAGAGTTGAAGAACTGGAGGTGTCCTCCTCCTCCATTACAGCACATGCCAGTGCAGTAGCCCAAATTCTCAAAGAACAACATGAGCACCTTAATCGCGCCCTGATCTCTCAAGAGGACTTGGAGAACAGAAACAGGCGCTGCAACGTCCGTATAAAAGGGCTCCCCGAATCGTTTGATGGAGAGTCCCTCCACAAGGTAGGAGCTGAAATTTTTGATCTGTTGATGGGAACGGAGGGGTCTCTACATATGGGCATTGAACGCATCCACAGGGCTCTCAGGCCCCCCCCCCCCCCCACTACAAACGACCCACCCAGGGACATTATTTGTAAATTGTTTTCACATCAAGACACAATCGCCATTTTAAACGCTGCAAGAGTGCATAACGGGTGGAAATATAAAGACCATGCCCTGCAATTTTACCAAGACCTAGCGCCCTCTACACTCTATAAAAGGAGACTCTTGCGGCCACTTCTGGAGGCTCTGAGGGCCAAGAACCTGCGTTACTCCTGGCTGTTCCCTTTTGGATTGGGGGTCTCAGTGGGAGGTCGCAGGCTCACAATCAGAACCCCAGAGGATCTACATAAAGCTTGGCCCCTGCTGGATATCCCCCCTCTGGATCTGCCGTGCTGGCTCCCACTCCCGGGTTTTCCTAATCTGCCTAAACTCCCGCCGCCAGACGCCTGGCAACGGATCTCCAACTCAAAATCGCCTAAGGGGAAGAAGAAGAAGGCAAAGGAGACCCCCAATAGTGGCGACACTTGAGGTGTCCGAACGACGCTGATTATGTTTATTCTTCTCCAGGCGGCTTCGCGTAAGGCCTGGAATTACGTTTTCAAGTATTCTGAAATAAGGACACTAAAGGTTATTCGTGTTCCGAACTTTGCTCTGTCCTTTATGCACCGAAAGGGAGTATAATAGTTACCCCCGTGGATTGTTGTCTCTAAAATATGTTTTATCTTGTTATAATGTCAAAGCTTTCGTATTGTTCTTGCTCCTCCAGGACCCAGCTTCGCTGGGACTCAACTCTCTAAACCTCACCTATGATCGTCCTTCTGGAGGGGACCCTGCGGGACCCCTGGCGGTTCAGGCTGTCCTCATTTGTTCGGCCCTTATCCTTATAAGGTTCGACCAATCCGTCTCACACCCCCTTCCTTTTGTCTGTTTGTTTTTTCCCCCTCCTCCTCCTCTCTATACTTCGGTCCCCTGTGGGTAGACGACTTAGTCTTCGCGGGGCTCCGAAGTTCTATCCTTAAGGAGAGAGCGGCCCCGCGCTCCCTCTTCTACACGCAGATAGTGTCCCCTTCTTCCCTTCTGTTCCTGTGTAGTCGATCCCCCCCTTTTTCTCTCGCTCATCCTGAGACCTACCCCTCCCTACCTCTCCCTACCCATCAGCTGATCTCGTACACTAGCCAAGCAAACCCGGATACAGGAGAAGTAGGGGTTTTTCACCAGCGCTTTCATTTGCATTTGAGTAACTCTTTTTTCTCCCCTCACGTTCTCCAGAATTAAGAAGCAACGAGCTGTTATCGAGATGGGCGACTCTTTGAGATGGTCCACTTTTAACGTCAAAGGGCTGAACTCCCCATCCAAAAGACATCACATCGCACTGCTTCTGAGAAGGTATGGAACGAAAATTGCTTTTTTGCAGGAGACCCACTTCAGGGGAAATAGATGCTTATCCCTACCGGGAAGGCAATATGCGCAGGCATTTCATAGCACGCACCCGACATCCGCCACCAGAGGAGTCTCTATACTCTTCCATCACTCCTTAGTCTTCACATGTGAAGCTCAACACTCAGACTTGGAGGGGAGGGCCCTCTTTCTGAGAGGCAAACTCCTTAATCAGAAAGTGACTATTGCAAACCTATATTCCCCTAACACAGGGCAGGTACCATGGCTGATAAGTCAGCTAGATACTCTTAGGCAATTTGCCGAGGGGCCAATTCTCCTGGGAGGTGACCTAAATCTAACCCTTAACCCCATCTTGGATTCCTCTACCGGGAGGTCCCATATATCCCAAACCAAACTTAGAAGGCTTCATCGGGCCCTTTCGGAATTGGAATTGGTCGACGTTTGGAGACTCTCCAACCCGACTACGAAGGATTTCACCTTCTACTCCCACGTTCACTTTTCCTTTCAGCGCCTTGATTATATTTTCATTTCATCGTCCCTATTAAAATCCTGCACCGGCACCAAAATCGACCCAATTCTGGTCTCAGACCATGCCCCACTACACGTTAATTTGGATCTTTCCCCGCCCCCTCCCCGGGAATGGTGTTGGAAGCTAAATCCCTCACTTTTAGACTCAGAAGAGGATAAACAACAGCTAAATTCCCTTCTAGACGAATTTTTCCATTTTAACAAGTCACAGGAGGTCTCGACCCCAACGATTTGGGAAGCCCATAAGGCCTATGCAAGGGGCCTTTTAATCGCCCTGAGCTCCAGGGTTAAAAAAAGAGTACAAAAAAGCATAGACGACAAACTGCAGCAAATAACTAAGCTAGAACAAGCGGTTAAGAGCTCACACTGCAAGGCCTCATTGGACAAACTAACCTCCCTTAGGAAAGACCTGAAAGGGGACCTGGATTTGAGGTTTAACAAGAAACACCTTCACTTACAAAAAACTGTCTATGTCCAAGGCAATAGGGGCAGCAAATGGACCTCCTCCCTCATCAAAAAAGCTCATAAAAGAAACCTCATCAGCTCAATAAAAACCAGCAATGGCTCCCAGGTAACATCGTCCGCGGATATAGCCGCAGAGTTCCAAAGTTTTTACTCCCAATTATATAATATCCATCAACCCCTCTCCCCTGGCGAGGGACAAGCTGCCCATACAAGAATACAAAATTTCCTGACCGGGTTAAATCTTCCTAGTCTGGACGAGGAGGCGGGTGCGGCCCTAACGGGAACCGTCTCCTCTCAGGAGATAGAGGACCTCTTGACCTCTTCCCCGTCGGGCAAAAGTCCAGGCCCAGACGGTCTTCCGGCCACGTATTATAAAGCTTTCAAATCTTGCCTGATCCCCCAGATAACAGAATTATTCGATTCCCTCCTTAGCGGAGAATCTCTACCCAAACAAGCGCAGGAAGCGCATATTACGCTGATCCACAAAGATAATAAAGATCCAGAGGCCTGCGGAAGTTACAGGCCTATATCCCTTATCAATTTCGACGTTAAGCTATGGGCAAAACTCCTCGCAAAAAGGTTAGAAAAATATATCCCATCACTTATTAACACGGAGCAGACTGGCTTTGTCAGGGGCAGAGAGGGTAAAGACAGCTGCTTCCGGCTTCTCCATGCAATACGGCATGCCCAAGCGCTAAACACTCCACTGGCTCTAGTAGGCTCAGACGCCGAAAAAGCCTTTGACCGAGTGAATTGGCTATACATGCGCTCGGTTCTCTCCCATTTTAAAATACCCTTGGCCTTTGTCACCGCCATCTTCTCTTTATACTCTGCACCTTACGCTAGACTTAAGATAAATGACACCCTCTCACCGCCCTTTAATATTAGCAATGGAACCCGACAGGGTTGTCCCCTGTCCCCTTCGTTATTTATTCTTGCCCTAGAGCCGCTCCTTCAGAGGATCCGACTTGATCCCAGTATACAGGGTCTAAGGGTAGGGCGGGAAACCCTCTCGTTGGCTGCCTATGCAGACGATATTGTCTTTCTAGTCACGAACCCCGAGGAGGGACTGCCTCGCCTTATCACCCTCTTAGAAGATTTCGGGGTCATCTCGAACTTTAAAATAAATTACTCTAAGTCAAAAGTTTTGAACGTGTCGATTCCAACTAATAGGTTTCGAGCTCTGAAAACAAACTCCCCCTTTTCGTGGACTAACACAGATATTGACTTTCTGGGCATACAGCTCACAAAAAGAGTAGAAGGCCTGTTCGCGGCCAATTTTTCCCCTCTCCTGTCTAAGCTGAAGAATATCTTAAGATCTTATGACCTCCCCTTCCTTTCGTGGTTGGGGAGAAAAAACATTTTGCAGTCTTATGTGATCCCATTAGTTTTGTATAAACTGCGACTCCTCCCGATACATATCCCCAACTCTTTCTTTAAGTCCCTGCACTCGATCATACTGAACTATATTTGGAGAGGTAGGAGACCCAGATTAGCCCACAGTCTGCTAGTAAGGGGGAGAATGGATGGGGGGATTGACTTACCTAATCCAAGAGATTTATATCTGTCCACCCAATTAGGGCACTGGATGGAGCTGGCGCTTCCTTCTAAGGACCATTTGGTTCGGGAGCTTGCTCTAGCCTCATACGGACCCGCACTCCTTCAAGACTTATGGTTCCCTGCGCAGATTATAAAGAAACATAGGAAGGTTTGCCCTCTCCTTAGGGGAGCCATGGAGACCTGGCAGAAGCTAGGAAACAGGCTGGCACCACCTCCATCTCCTCTTACCCCCCTAAATACCCTTCATAAGATAGTCGGGCTACATTTAGACCCCTGCTCCGCCGACTGTTGGCAGCTCCTCTCGGACAAAAAAATAAGTGACATTCAGACGAGGGCTCACATGCCTCCTCCAAATATACTTCAAGACCTACTGCCCTGCCATAATCTATCCTTTCTAACGTCAGCACATATGACAGAAGTCATTAAAAAGTTCCTGACCCATCACAAGTCGTCTAGACCACTAACTAGTTTCGAGAAATTCATGACTAACGATATAGCCTCCAAGAGGAAATTGTCTGTCATTCGGAAACAGTTTATTTCCCCTCCACACAACACCAAACCGGCGTTCGTCACCTCCTGGGAGAAGGAGCTTAAGATCTCTCTTTCAGAGAGGGATATTAGAGTCATACTGAAGAATTCTTTTGGCGCCTCGCCCTGTGTCACTGCACAAGAGTCACATTACAAACTGTTATCCCGCTGGTATAGGACTCCTCAGTGGCTCTCAGATCACAAATTATCTCCTCAGGACTCCTGTTGGAGATGTGAAGCCGCAACCGGTTCGTACCTTCACCTATGGTGGGAGTGCCCGGTACTGACGCCCTTCTGGAGGGATGTCGGGGGCGTGTTGAGTAGACTTGCCCCGGGGCTGGTACTTTCCCCTGAGGTGGTCATCCTGTGGAAGCCGTCATCCACCTTCCACCCGCAGAAGCACAAACTTATTGCACTGTTATTGGATGTGGCAAAATCTCTCGTCCCTCTCCTCTGGCGCCGCGCGGACCCTCCCTCCCTTGACATGTGGAGAGCGAAGGTAGACCTCCTCTCAAACCTGGAGGAACTATCCAGCTACTCCAGGGGATCCCATGAGGAATTCCTAAAAACCTGGAGCCCATGGCGCTCTATAAGGGAAACACTGTCGGGGGGGTCGGGCGGTCGCCCGGAGGGGCGGGGGGAGAGATGAGCACCTCGCCATCTCTCCTATGTCTTGGATGTTGGAGTGAGGCCCTTGCCTGGTCCGGAGGGGGGGGAGATTTTCCCCTCCACATGTTTGGTATATCTCTTTACAGATCTCCCATCTCTGGGACCTCGCCCTCGACGGACCCGCTCTCTGCTGGTTGGGTAGTTGCCCACACAAAGAAGAAGTCTAGGTACGAGATTAAGTCCCCCCTATCCCCCCCCCCCTCACTCCCCCCCCCCCCCCCTTTTTCTTCTGTTAGTCATTCCCCTTCTGTTCTTACCCCCCCCAACATTTAGGTTTGTTTTAAACGTTTAAGGGTGAATCCTCGAAGGATCTGCTGCCCCAGAAGCAGGATCACCCTCCCTAGGTGGCTTGCCCACACTGTTGTTATTAAATGTCTCTGTTTTTCATATGGTTGCATTTTCCATTGCTCATTCTCGGCTCGCTTCCGGATTGCCTATGTAACCACCTACTCTAGCTCCGGAGACATTTCAGTTTTGTCTGTTTATTATTTGTTTGTAAGATAATCAAAATCAATAAAATTGAATTAAAAAAAAAAAAAAAAAAAAATTACATGGGAAGTCGGTGAGTTTTGGATTTTTAATTACACGAGTATTACACAGATCTCCTGCTCCTCAGATAATAATATCTTACACAGACAACTTCCTCCTCCTTTAATACTAATATTACACAGACGACCTCCTCCTCATATACCAATATATTACACAGACGACCTCCTCCTCATATACTATTATATTTCACAGATAACCACAAATGATATATTTACACACACACACGTAGTTAAACTAGCTGATATACCCAGCTTCGCCCGAGTTAATTTCGTACTGGTGTTTATCTGGTGTTCACACGGAAAATCTTATGAAGTCGTGGTTACTTTAGAGATACCAAGAAAAAAAATATGTTCACCATTTTGCATGGTTCTTTGCGTTACCCAAGAAACACCACGTGGAGGTAACCATGCGACATTTCCTTTATATAAAATGACATCAGGAAGTGAGAGAATTAGATTACGTTCGTAAAATTTGGAAGCTAATTCTTTTGCGCTTAGAATTGAATAATTGAGTTGGGACCCATTAGCTTTTCCTATTTATGACATAATCAATGCTCGTGCCAAATTGCAAGTTTCTATGACATGGGGAAGTGAGAGAATTAGATTACGTATGTAAAATTTAGATGCTAATTCTTTTGCTCTTACGATTGAATAATCGAGTTGGGACCCATTAACTTTTCCTATTTATGACATAATAATCAATGTTCGTGCCAAATTTCAAGTTTCTTTGACATCGGGAAGTTGGAGAATTAGATTCCATACGTAAAATTTGGATGCTAATTCTTTTGCACTTAGAATTGAATAATCGAGTTCAGACCCACTAACTTTTCCTATATATGACATAATAATCAATGCTCGTGCCAAATTTCAAGTTTATATGACATCGGGAAGTGAGAGAATTAGATTACATATGTAAAATTTGGACGCTGATTCTTTTGTGCTTAGAATTGAATAATCAAGTTGGGACCTATTAACTTCCTATTTTGGACATAATCTATGCTTGTGCAAAATTTCATGTTTCTACGACATCGGGAAGTTGGAGAATTAGTGACGAGTCAGTCAGTGAGTCAGTCAATGAGTCAGGCAGTTAGTCAGTCAGTCAGTGAGTCAGTCAGTCAATCAGTCAGTGAGTCAGTCAGTGAGTCAGTGAGGGCTTTTGTCTTTATATATATATAGATTCTTTTCGTGTCTAAAAATATAATACACGGGCAATGCCGGGTAATCAGTCCTTCAATAAAAAGAGATTAGAGAAAAGAGATTAGAAACTTGCTAGGGGTGAGTTTACCAGAGCTTCCTTTAAAATAATGTTACCTTAATATTTATTGGTTAGCATTAAGCTAAGCAACAACTTCAAAAGTCTTGTAAAGCCCAATTTTGAATATAAGCCAATTCTATGAGGAGGTTCAAATGTGCACAATTAGATTAATAAATGTGATGAAAGCTTTCTTATAATTAGTGCCTGGAAAAATGCAGAGGCCTTGATTTTAGTTATTTTTACTTATAATCTTGTAATATTAATGTTATTAAGGATGACAGGCAAGCAGCATGGGTACCCTAAGCAGTGGGCCAAGCTGTCTCTTCCCCCTCCTCCTCATGCTCCTCCCCCTCCTCCTCAACGCGCTGAGATATAGACATGAGGGTGCTCTGACTATCCAGCGACATACTGTCTTCCCCCGCCTCCGTTTCCAAGCGCAAAGCGTCTGCCTTTATGCTTTGCAGGGAACTTCTCAAGAGGCATAGCAGAGGAATGGTGACGCTAATGATTGCAGCATCCCTGCTCACCATCTGGGTAGACTCCTCAAAGTTTCCAAGGACCAGGCAGATGGCTGCCAACCAGGCCCACTCTTCTGTAAAGAATTGAGGAGGCTGACTCCCACTACGCCGCCCATGTTGGAGTTGGTATTCCACTGTAGCTCTACGCTGCTCATAGAGTCTGGCCAACACGTGGAGCGTAGAATTCCACCGTGTGGGCACGTCGCACAGCAGTCGGTGCACTGGCAGATTAAACCGATGTTGCAGGGTCCGCAGGGTGGCAACGTCCCTCTTGGACTTGCGGAAATGTGCGCTGACCCGGCGCACCTTTCCGAGCAGGTATGACAAGTGTGGGTAGCTTTTCAGAAAGCGCTGAACCACCAAATTAAAGACATGGGCCAGACATGGCACGTGCGTGAGGCTGCCGAGCTGCTGAGCCGCCACCAGGTTACGGCCGTTGTCACACACGACCATGCTCGGTTGGAGGCTCAGCGGCGCAAGCCAGTGGTCGGTCTGCTCTGTCAGACCCTGCAGCAGTTCGTGGGCCGTGTGCCTCTTCTCTCCTAAGCTGAGTAGTTTCAGCACGGCCTGCTGACGCTTGCCCACCGCTGTGCTGCCACGCCGCGCGACACCGACTGCTGGTGACGTGCTGCTGCTGCTGACACATCTTGATTGCGAGACAGAGGTTGCGTTGGAGGAGGAGGAGGAGGGTGGTTTAGTGGAGGAAGCATACACCACCGCAGATACCAGCACCGAGCTGGGGCCCGCAATTCTGGGGGTGGGTAGGACGTGAGCGGTCCCAGGCTCTGACTCTGTCCCAGCCTCCACTAAATTCACCCAATGTGCCGTCAGGGAGATATAGTGGCCCTGCCCGCCTGTGCTTGTCCACGTGTCCGTTGTTAAGTGGACCTTGGCAGTAACCGCGTTGGTGAGGGCGCGTACAATGTTGCGGGAGACGTGGTCGTGCAGGGCTGGGACGGCACATCGGGAAAAGTAGTGGCGACTGGGAACCGAGTAGCGCAGAGCCGCCACCGCCATCATGCTTTTGAAAGCCTCCGTTTCCACAAGCCTATACGGCAGCATCTCCAGGCTGATCAATTTGGCTATGTGCAGGTTTAACGCTTGAGTGTGCGGGTGCGTGGCGGCGTACTTGCGCTTGTGCTCAAACAGTTGCGCTAGCGACGTCTGGACGCTGCGCTGAGAGACATTGCTGGATGGGGCCGAGGACAGCGGAGGTGAGGGTGTGGGTGCAGGCCGGTAGGCACTCGTGCCTGTGTCCTCAGAGGGGGGTTGGATCTCAGTGGCAGGTTGGGGCACAGGGGGAGAGGCAGTGGTGCACACCGGAGGCGGTGAACGGCCTTCGTCCCACCTTGTGGGGTGCTTGGCCATCATATGCCTGCGCATGCTGGTGGTGGTGGCTCCCCAGCTGATCTTGGCGCGACAAGTTGCACACCACTGTTCATCGGTCGTCAGGCGTCTCTGTGAAAAACTGCCACACCTTAGAGCACCTTGGCCTCTGCAGGGTGGCATGGCGCGAGGGGGCACTTTGGGAAACAGTTGGTGGATTATTCGGTCTGGCCCTGCCTCTACCCCTGGCCACCGCACTGGCTTGGCCTGTGCCCACACCCTGACTTGGGCCTCCGCATCCTCGCCCGCGTCCACGTCCTCTAGGCCTACCCCTACCCCTCAGCATGCTGTATTACCAGTAGTGCAGAAACAGAACGCTCTAATTAAATGTGCCGCTTATTGGCCTGTGGTTGGAGGCTGACTTCGCTTACGGAACGCACAGCAGAGCCAGGAAAGAATTTTGCGCAAGCCTGCTGTAACACTTAGCTGGCTGCGTATGAATTAGGACAACTACCCCCAGCAGAGACCCTGTACACTGAGGACGGTCACAGGCAGCCCAAATAGATTTTTTTTCCCCAAATGTTTTTGGAAAGGCCCACTGCCTATATACACTAAGTATGTCTTCTGTCCCTGCCTCACCACTACTGGCCCTGGACAATGTAAAATTACTGCAGGACGCAATGCTCTGCACGGCCGATATACAAAAAAAAAAAAAAGTGCAACACTGCAAAAAGCAGCCTCCACACTACTGCACACGGTTAGATGTGGCCCTCAGAAGGACCGTTGGGGTTCTTGAAGCCTAAAATAACTCCTAGCGCTCTCCCTATAGCAGCTCCGGCACCAGCAGCACTTTCCCTGAACTATGTCAGAATGCATCTGTGGCGAGCCGCGGGAGGGGCCTATTTATATACTCGGGTGACACCTGATCTCGCCAGCCACTCACTGCAGGGGGGTGGTATAGGGCTTGAACGTCGCAGGGGGAAGTTGTAATGCCTTCCCTTTCTTTCTATTGGCCAGAAAAGCGCGCTAACGTCTCAGAGATGAAAGTGAAAGTAACTCGAACATCGTGTTGTACTCGTCTCGAGTAACGAGCATCTCGAACACGCTAATACTCGAACGAGTATCAAGCTCGGACGAGTACGTTCGCTCATCTCTAGTACTAATCTTTCAATTAAATCATTGGTTTGTCATATTATTGCTTACTATTAGTACATATGATACATATTGCCACCACTGCACATCAAACTGGTTTAATGAAACAATGCATAAAGACATTGAAGATAAGTAAAATGTGTTTTGGCTACAAATGTAGAAACTTTAATGCAATGAGCATGGAGAATCAAAAAGCAGGTAAATTCAATAGACCACAAATCTGGTAACTCATGAAAACCAGCATTTTCAAGATTCAGTGGAGAATAGAGATGAGCGAGCATTCTCGGCCACGCCCCTTTTTCGCCCGAGCGCCGCGATTTTCGATTACTTCCGTACTCGGGCGAAAAGATTCAGTGGGCGCCGTGGGTGAGTGGGGGGTTGCAGCAGGGAGTGGGGAGGGGAGAGGGAGAGAGAGAGGGCTCCCCCCTGTTCCCCGCTGCTACCCCCCGCTCCACCACGCCTCCCCCTGCCCCCGGCGCCCCCCGAATCTTTTCACCCGAGTACGGAAGTACTCGAAAATTGCGGTGCTCGATCGAGTAATTACTCGAAACGAGTAGGTTCGCTCATCTCTAGTGGAGAACTTAAAATAACTCTTGTTATTTGTATAGCGCCATCTTATGCTGCAACGCTTTCAGGTAATTTATTTATCACCCAAAAATTGTTTTCCCCAGTCTTATCTTGTTATAATACTACATGCCAAGAAAGCTAGTGAACAGATCAGGAACACTCAAAACTTTCTGGTCTGATCCCACAGAAATGCTACAGTGCATCATGGCTTGTTGTGTGTAGTATGAAGCTACATAGCTTCAGACCAGTCAGAGTACCCATGGAGACCACTGCCCATTGCCCAAAAGACCTAGAATAGACTTGTAAGCATCAGAACTGAACCATGGAGCAAGGGAAGTAGATGGTCTGGTCTGAGAAATCCATTTTCTTTTCCATCAGACAGGTGTGAATGCATCACTTACCCAGTAAAGAGCTGGCACCACTACACAGTACGGGAAGAAGGTAAGCGGGCAGATGCAGGGTGGTGCTCTGGGTAATGTTCCACACATATCAGCTACATAAACATTGTTGCAGATCACGTACATCCCTGATTGACAATGATATTCTTTAATACCATTGGGCTCTTTCAGCAGGATAATGCGCCCTTCTACACTACAAAAATTGTTCAGGAGTGGTTTGAGGAACATGAGAAAGAGTTCAAGGAGTGCATGTAGTCTCCAAGTTCTCCCAATTCAAATCTGATACAAGTATCCTCAGAATGTGCTGAAAACACAAGTCTTATCCAGGACGGTCACACCTAGCCACTTACACAGCTTAAAAGATATGCTGCTAAGATCTTGGTGCCAGATAACATAACACACCTTCAGAGGTCTTGTGAAGTCCAATTGTCGACGGGTTATAGCTGTTTTGGTGGCATGAGGGGAATCTACGCAAAATTTGGCTTTAATGTTATAGCTGATGGGTGTACACATCATAATAGGTGATAAAGTAGACAAATAGTAACATCAGGTATTCACTATAGTTTATTATAAATAAGTATGTATAGTTTGAATTTTGGTATCTTCCAATGTTCTTCCTTCAAAACAATAAAATAAAACAAAGAGACAAAGAAAATGAAACTCATAAAATAAGCAGTTGAAAACAAAAAGAAATCGGGAAAGCAGAAAGTTAAGTTTCCATATAATATATCCTATCTTCAGAACCTGACTCATTCTGCTATAGCTTGTTATATTACAAAATGATTTAAAAGGCCGGACCAGCATCACATAGATTATTTAATGAGCAAAGCAGTTGTTTATGTTCACCCTGGGGTACTTTGTAGGCAGTTTGTAATCTACAGTACTATTGCCGTACACTGCAATAAAGATATTGATTGCACAGCTAAAGGTAGATTTATTGTATAAAAGTGGAAAAGCATGAATTCATGAAATGTTTAAGCGAGTTCTGAAGCACATGAAAAATGTGTTTTACCTCACTTTCTTGTTTATAACTTTAGAGTTTGGCTCTGCTTCATAAACTATTTAAGGTGATGTGTGGATTTATAACAATTAGATACCACCATGCTGATTTGTTTTGGGCAAAGAGAGATGTCTTACAAATCAAAGCTAAAATGAAATTGTTCGGAGCTCTCAGAAGCCTGCAAATCTTCAAAAAGCAGAGATGTTGCCCATGGCTTATTATTGCATAGCACCATGGCCATATCAATAGGATGTATACTTTCAATGGATTTCAAAACAGTTCATGGTTATACGACACAGGTTTTAAAGAAAGTATTATTGTTGCAGTAAATGGCATACAACATAAGTACCAGGATATGAAGCAGACAATGGAGGTACAAAATATAAATTTTTATTATAACAAAAACTGCAAAAGGGGTTTGGTTATGCAATTGTTTGGAGTGCAGTTAAAATAATATGTGAATTATGTAAATCTGTTTCACAACTCTGATTACCACTATCTAGCAAGGATGGCTTTCATATATAATATGTAGCATAAGAGTTATCAATTATAATATCAACAATGCTCATCACATATAGAACAAACAGTACATTAACAATCTCTAGTAGAGCTGAGCGAACGTACTCTGCAGAGCTTGATGCTCGTTCGAGCATTAGCGTACTTGATGGTGCTCATTACTCGAACGAGCATCAAGCCGTGTTCGACCCCGCCCCAGTTTTTGGCTCCTCCCCACTGTGACATGCCTGTTTTGGCCCCTCCCTGCCAAAATGCAGCACGCGTCATTGGCAAAAAATTTTTGGGCAGGTGAGAGAGGGAGCTAGGGAAAAAAAAATCGGCACCCGGCGTCCCACATACAAAAATGCTCGAGTCTCCCATTGGGGTTCGTTACTTGAGTAGAGCTCTCGAATTTTACGAAAAGCTTGACTTGAATAACGTGGACTCGAGCATTTGGGTGCTCGCTCATCTCTAATCTCTAGTAAATCAGTAATTGCGACTTGCCACGCACAGTCCAGTAGTAACCCAAGAACTGTCTGCAGCTAGCGCATTTGTAAATACTCAAGAGACGTCCCCGAAAGTCCCATGCTTGTTTATGTTAAAGGATCATCCTTTTGCGAAGTGTTTGAGCCAAACTTCACTAGTCTCCTGCAGAATGGTGTTGGGCAACTAGTTCCTAACAGTCACTATGCATGTGCACACATTCAGCTTTTATCAAGGCTGACCTCACTTACAACTTGTAGCTGAAGAACCTTTTTAACATTTGCGGGCAATTTGTGTCCTGATGTCCCATGGCATGTTTCTGAACTCCCTCTCAGTCTCTGCAAAAATCTCTGGCCTCCTATAATAACCTCTAACATCTGTTACTTCTCCCTGCAATGTATTGCTGTCTCTACTCTCTCAGTGGCCTTGCACTGCCACCTTAAATTGCATTGCTTCTGCTGGATGTGCAGCTTGCACGCTCTGCAGCTGTTGTACTCTATGTTTGGCAGCAGCCCTCCCCATCCTTCTGCTCCTGTGCTCCTCCCTCGCTGTCTCTGAGATGCTCCTGCTCTGACACAGGGGAATTTATATCTTTATTAGAGATGAGCGAACGCGTTCGTCCGAGCTTGATATTCGTGCGAATATTAGGGTGTTCGGGATGTTCGTTATTCGTGACGAACACCATGCGGTGTTCTGGTTACTTTCACTTCCTTCCCTGAGACGTTAGCGCGCTTTTCTGGCCAATTGAAAGACAGGGAAGGCATTACAACTTCCCCCTGCAACGTTTAAGCCCTATACCACCCCCCTGCTGTGAGTGGCTGGCGAGATCAGGTGTTCGCCTAATATAAAAGTCGGCCCCTCCCGCGGCTCGCCTCAGATGCGGTGTGAGTTAGATGAGGGACAGTGCTGTTTATACCGGAGCTGCTGTAGGGAAAGAATTGGTAGTTAGTGTAGGCTTCAAGACCCCCCAAAGGTCCTTATTAGGGCCACTGATAGCTGTGTGTTGGCTGCTGTTAGCAGTGGGATTTTTTTTTTTCTCAAAATCGCCTCTGCAGACCGTTGCACCTGGCATTAGGGACAGAAGTGCTGCATAGGCAGGGAGAGTGTTAGGAGTGAGTGTAGCCTTCAAGAACCTCAACGGTCCTTTCTAGGGCCATATTTATCCGTGTGCAGTACTGTCCAGGCTGCTGTTGGCTGTGCTGCATTTTTTTTGGGCTTCTCAAAATCGCCTCTGCAGAGCATTCCACCCTCCATTGATACTGCAGGGAAAGAATTGTATAGGCAGGGCCACAACACAGTTATTATTCATAGAATATACGCAGTGCTGCCTGTTGGTGGGAAAAAACTGAAAACAAATCTATTTGTCCAGCCTGTGTCCGTCCTTACGCCTGTGGAGACGTGTGAGCTGCGTGAAAAACATTGCTAAATCATACGCAGCCAGCTACGCTTTACTGCTGGGTTCGCCATTTGCTTTCCTTAATTGGGAAAAAAAATACCTGCTCTCCAAGAGTTATAATAACTCTGCTACCCTCACGTTCTGTGACACATAAGCAGGGACACAGCACAGTTATTAAACTTCTCAGGTTCATTGAATATACGCAGTGCTGCCTGTTGGTGGGAAAAAACTGAAAACAAATCTATTTGTCCAGCCTGTGTCCGTCCTTACGCCTGTGGAGACGTGTGAGCTGCGTGAAAAACATTGCTAAATCATACGCAGCCAGCTACGCTTTACTGCTGGGTTCGCCATTTGCTTTCCTTAATTGGGAAAAAAAATACCTGCTCTCCAAGAGTTATAATAACTCTGCTACCCTCACGTTCTGTGACACATAAGCAGGGACACAGCACAGTTATTAAACTTCTCAGGTTCATTGAATATACGCAGTGCTGCCTGTTGGTGGGAAAAAACTGAAAACAAATCTATTTGTCCAGCCTGTGTCCGTCCTTACGCCTGTGGAGACGTGTGAGCTGCGTGAAAAACATTGCTAAATCATACGCACCCAGCTACGCTTTACTGCTGGGTTCGCCATTTGCTTTCCTTAATTGGGAAAAAAAATACCTGCTCTCCAAGAGTTATAATAACTCTGCTACCCTCACGTTCTGTGACACATAAGCAGGGACACAGCACAGTTATTAAACTTCTCAGGTTCATTGAATATACGCAGTGCTGCCTGTTGGTGGGAAAAAACTGAAAACAAATCTATTTGTCCAGCCTGTGTCCGTCCTTACGCCTGTGGAGACGTGTGAGCTGCGTGAAAAACATTGCTAAATCATACGCACCCAGCTACGCTTTACTGCTGGGTTCGCCATTTGCTTTCCTTAATTGGGAAAAAAAATACCTGCTCTGCCACAGTTAATAACTCTGCTACCCTCACGTTCTGTGACACATAAGCAGGGACACAGCACAGTTATTAAACTTAGATAATTCATTCACTAGAGGCAGTGGGGCCTTTCGTTTTCCAAAAAGGGCAAAAATTATATTTGGCCTGCAGTCTTGCGCCAATTTATTTCCTGCCTGTGAAATCAAATCACTGGTAATACAGCATGCTGAGGGGTAGGGGTAGGCCTAGAGGACGTGGACGCGGCCGAGGACGCGGAGGGCCAAGTCAGGGTGTGGGCACAGGCCAAGCTCCTGATCCAGGTGTGTCGCAGCCGACTGCTGCGCGATTAGGAGAGAGGCACGTTTCTGGCGTCCCCACATTCATCGCCCAATTAATGGGTCCACGCGGGAGACGGTTATTAGAAAATGAGCAGTGTGAGCAGGTCCTGTCCTGGATGGCAGAAAGTGCTTCGAGCAACCTATCGTCTACCCGCAGTTCTGCGCCGTCCACTGCTGCCAATCCGAATCCTCTGTCTGCTGCTCCTCCTTCCTCCCAGCCTCCTCACTCCACTACAATGACACCTGCTCAGGAGCGGGAACACTCCCAGGAACTGTTCTCGGGCCCCTGCTTAGATTGGGCAGCAGCGGTTCCTCTCCCACCAGAGGAGTTTATCGTCACTGATGCCCAACCATTCGAAAGTTCCCGGGGTCCGGGGGAAGAGGCTGGGGACTTCCGCCAACTGTCTCAACAACTTTCTGTGGGTGAGGAGGACGATGACGATCAGACACAGTTGTCTTGCAGTGAGGTAGTAGTAAGGGCAGTAAGTCCCAGGGAGCAGCGCACAGAGGATTCGGAGGAAGAGCAGCAGGACGATGAGGTGACTGACCCCACCTGGTGTGCAACGCTTACTCAGGAGGACAGGTCTTCAGAGGGGGAGTCAAGGGCATCAGCAGGGCAGGTTGCAAGAGGCAGTGCAGTGGCCAGGGGTAGAGGCAGGGCCAGACCGAATAATCCACCAAGTGTTTCCCAAAGCGCCCCCTCGCGCCATGCCACCCTGCGGAGGCCGAGGTGCTCTAAGGTCTGGCAGTTTTTCACAGAGACGCCTGACGACCGACGAACAGTGGTGTGCAACCTTTGTCGCGCAAAGCTCAGCCGGGGAGCCAACACCAACAGCCTCACCACCACCACCATGCGCAGACATATGATGGCCAAGCACCCCGCAAGGTGGGACAAAGGCCGTTCACCGCCTCCGGTTTGCACCCCTGCCTCTCCCCCTGTGCCCCAACCTGCCACTGAGATGCAACCCCCCTCTCAGGACACAGGCACTACCGCCTCATGGCCTGCACCCACACCCTCATCTCCGCTGTCCTCGGCCCCATCCAGCAGTGTAGTTCAGCGCACCGTTCAGCCGTCGCTTGCGCAAGTGTTCGAGCGCAAGCGCAAGTACGCCGCCACGCACCCGCACGCTCAAACGTTAACCGTCCGCATCGCAAAATTCATCAGCCTTGAGATGCTGCCGTATAGGGTTGTGGAAACGGAGTCCTTCAAAAGTATCATGGAGGCGGCGGCCCCGCGCTACTCAGTTCCCAGTCGCCACTACTTTTCCCGATGTGCCGTCCCAGCCCTGCACGACCACGTCTCCCGCAACATTGTGCGCGCCCTCACCAACGCGGTTACTGCCACGGTCCACTTAACTACGGACACGTGGACAAGCACAGGCGGGCAGGGCCACTACATCTCCCTGACGGCACATTGGGTGAATTTAGTGGAGGCTGGGACAGAGTCAGAGCCTGGGACCGCTCACGTCCTACCCACCCCCAGAATTGCGGGCCCCAGCTCGGTGCTGGTATCTGCGGAGGTGTATGCTTCCTCCACTAAAGCACCCTCCTCCTCCTCCTCCTCCTCTGTCTCACAATCAAGATGTGTTAGCAGCAGCATGTCGCCAGCAGTCGGTGTCGCGCGGTGTGGCAGCACAGCGGTGGGCAAGCGTCAGCAGGCCGTGCTGAAACTACTCAGCTTAGGCGATAAGAGGCACACGGCCCACGAACTGCTGCAGGGTCTGACACAGCAGACCGACCGCTGGCTTGCGCCGCTGAGCCTCCAACCGGGCATGGTCGTGTGTGACAACGGCCGTAACCTGGTGGCGGCTCTGCAGCTCGGCAGCCTCACGCACGTGCCATGCCTGGCCCACGTCTTTAATTTGGTGGTTCAGCGGTTTCTGAAAAGCTACCCACGCTTGTCAGACCTGCTCGTAAAGGCGCGCCGGCTCTGCGCACATTTCCGCAAGTCCCACACGGACGCTGCCACCCTGCGCACCCTGCAACATCACTTTAAGCTGCCAGTGCACCGACTGCTGTGCGACGTGCCCACACGGTGGAACTCTACGCTCCACATGTTGGCCAGGCTCTATGAACAGCGTAGAGCTATAGTCGAATACCAACTCCAACATGGGCGGCGCAGTGGGAGTCAGCCTCCTCAATTCCTTTCAGAAGAGTGGGCCTGGTTGGCAGACATCTGCCATGTCCTTGGTAATTTTGAGGAGTCTACCCAGGTGGTGAGCGGCGATGCTACAATCATTAGCGTCACCATTCCTCTGCTATGCATCTTGAGAAATTCCCTGCAAACCATAAAGGCAGCTGCTTTGCGCTCGGAAACGGGGGCGGGGGAAGACAGTATGCCGCTGGATAGTCAGGGCACCCTCCTGTCTATTTCTCAGCGCGTACAGGAGGAGGAGGAGGAGCATGAGGAGGATGAGGAGGAGGGGGAAGAGACAGCTTGGCCCGCTGCTGACGGTACACCGGCTGATTGCCTGTCATCCTTTCAGCGTGTATGGCCTGAGGAGGAGGAGGAGGAGGAGGAGGATCCTGATAGTGATCTTCCTAGTGAAGACAGCCATGTGTTGCGTACAGGTACCCTGGCACACATGGCTGACTTCATGTTAGGATGCCTTTCTCGTGACCCTCGCGTTGCACGCATTCTGGCCACTACGGATTACTGGGTGTACACACTGCTCGATCCACGGTATAAGGAGAACCTGCCCACTCTGATTCCCGAAGAGGAAAGGGGTTCGAGAGTGTTGCTATACCACAGGACCCTTGCGGACAAGCTGATGGTAAAATTCCCAGCCGACAGCGCTAGTGGCAGAAGGCGCAGTTCCGAGGGCCATGTTGCAGGGGATGTGCGTAGATCGAGCAGCATGTACATCCCAGGCAGTGCAACAGTCTTTAAGGGCCTGGCCAGCTTTATGGCTCCCCACCAAGACTGTGTCACCGCTCCCCAGTCACGGCTGAGTCGGCGGGAGCACTGCAAAAGGATGGTGAGGGAGTACGTAGCGGATCGCACGACCATCCTTGGTGACGCCTCTGCCCCCTACAACTACTGGGTGTCGAAGCTGGACACGTGGCCTGAACTAGCCCTGTATGCCCTTGAGGTGCTTGCTTGTCCTGCGGCTAGCGTGTTGTCGGAGAGGGTGTTTAGTGCGGCTGGGGGAATCATCACAGATAAGCGTAGCCGCTTGTCAACCGACAGTGCCGACAGGCTAACACTCATCAAGATGAACAAAGGCTGGATTTCCCCAGACTTCTGTTCTCCACCAGCGGACAGCAGCGATACGTAAGCAATACGTAGGCTGCACCCGCGGATGGAAGCTACGTTCTCTCTCACCATCCAAAACGGGGACATTTCTGCTTCATCAATCTGTGTCTAATATTCCTCCTCCTCCTCCTCCTGCTCCACCTCCTGAAACCTCACGTAATCACGCTGAACGGGCAATTTTTCTTAGGGCCACAAGGCTCACTCAAATAATTTTTCAGAACAATTTTTATAAGTTTCAATGCGCTTAAAAGCATTGGAACTTTAACTTGAACCAATTTTTCGTTACACTGGGCTGCCTCCAGGCCTAGTTACCACTTAAGCCACATTAACCAAAGCGATTAATGGGTTTCACCTGCCCTCTTGGCTGGCCATGGCCAATTTTTGGGATGTACATTAGTACTGTTGATACAGCAATTTTTGTGGGCCCTCGCCTACAGTGTAATCAAATTAATTTTTAGCCCACCTGCATTACAGCTGACGTTACCTCAGCTGTGTTGGGCAATGCAATGGGATATTTCTATGTACCGCCGGTGGCTTCCTGGCACCCACCCAGGCAGTGGGTCCACAGGGAGTTAAACCTACATGTGTCCACTTGTAAAGAATCCCAGTCTGACTGGGGCATGCAGTGTGGGCCGAAGCCCACCTGTATTACGCACGACATTACTACCTCAGCTGTGTTGGGCAATGCAATGGGATATTTTTGTGTACCGCCGGTGGGTTCCAGGGAGCCACCCATGCTGTAGGTGCACACTGAGTTTTTAATACATCTGTACACTTCTAAAGAACCCGTCTGACTGGGGCATGCAGTGTGGGCCGAAGCCCACCTGTATTACGCACGACATTACTACCTCAGCTGTGTTGGGCAATGCAATGGGATATTTCTATGTACCGCCGGTGGCTTCCTGGCACCCACCCAGGCAGTGGGTCCACAGGGAGTTAAACCTACATGTGTCCACTTGTAAAGAATCCCAGTCTGACTGGGGCATGCAGTGTGGGCCGAAGCCCACCTGTATTACGCACGACATTACTACCTCAGCTGTGTTGGGCAATGCAATGGGATATTTTTGTGTACCGCCGGTGGGTTCCAGGGAGCCACCCATGCTGTAGGTGCACACTGAGTTTTTAATACATCTGTACACTTCTAAAGAACCCGTCTGACTGGGGCATGCAGTGTGGGCCGAAGCCCACCTGTATTACGCACGACATTACTACCTCAGCTGTGTTGGGCAATGCAATGGGATATTTTTGTGTACCGCCGGTGGGTTCCAGGGAGCCACCCATGCTGTAGGTGCACACTGAGTTTTTAATACATCTGTACACTTCTAAAGAACCCGTCTGACTGGGGCATGCAGTGTGGGCCGAAGCCCACCTGTATTACGCACGACATTACTACCTCAGCTGTGTTGGGCAATGCAATGGGATATTTCTATGTACCGCCGGTGGCTTCCTGGCACCCACCCAGGCAGTGGGTCCACAGGGAGTTAAACCTACATGTGTCCACTTGTAAAGAATCCCAGTCTGACTGGGGCATGCAGTGTGGGCCGAAGCCCACCTGTATTACGCACGACATTACTACCTCAGCTGTGTTGGGCAATGCAATGGGATATTTTTGTGTACCGCCGGTGGGTTCCAGGGAGCCACCCATGCTGTAGGTGCACACTGAGTTTTTAATACATCTGTACACTTCTAAAGAACCCGTCTGACTGGGGCATGCAGTGTGGGCCGAAGCCCACCTGTATTACGCACGACATTACTACCTCAGCTGTGTTGGGCAATGCAATGGGATATTTCTATGTACCGCCGGTGGCTTCCTGGCACCCACCCAGGCAGTGGGTCCACAGGGAGTTAAACCTACATGTGTCCACTTGTAAAGAACCCCAGTCTGACTGGGGCATGCAGTGTGGGCCGAAGCACGACATTACTACCTCAGCTGTGTTGGGCAATGCAATGGGATATTTCTGTGTACCGCCGGTGGGTTCCAGGGAGCCACCCATGCTGTGGGTCGACAGGGACTTCACAATAGGGAGTTGTACCTGCCTGTGTCTATGAATTAAAAAGCCCGGTCTGACTGGGGCATGCAGACACCTTGACAGAATGAATAGTGTGTGGCACATAGGTTCCCCATTGCTATGCCCACGTGTGCAGCTCCTGATGGCGGTGGCACAGGATTCTATTTCTCATTGCTTCTGTACAGCATTGTGGGCTATCGCTCCGCCACTTTTAAAGAGGGTCGCTGCCTAGCCGTGCCAACCTCTGCAGTGTATGCCTGCGGTCCCTCGTCATGGCAGACGCAATTCTAAATAGACATGAGCGTGGTGTGGCATGAGGGCAGCTGAAGGCTGCGCAGGGACACTTTGGTGTGCGCTGTGGGGGGGAGGGGGTGCGGTTGGGCAGCATGTAACTCAGGAGAAGTGGCAGTGGAGTGTCATGCAGGCAGTGATTGTGCTTTGTTGGAGGTAGTGTGGTGCTTAGCAAAGGTATGCCATGCTAATGAGCGCTTTTCAGAAGTAAAAGTTGTTGGGAGGGGGGGGGGGCCCACTCTTGCCGCTATTGTGGCTTAATAGTGGGACCTGTGAACTTAGGATGCAGCCCAACATGTAGCCCCTCGCCTGCCCTATCCGTCACTGTGTCATTCCCATCACTTTCCTGAATTGCCCAGATTTTCACACATGAAAACCTTAGCGAGCATCGGCGAAATACAAAAATGTTCTGGTCGCCCATTGACTTCAATGGGGTTCGTTGTTCGAAACGAACCCTCGAGCATCACGGGAAGTTCGTTACGAATAACGAACACCCGAACATTTTGGTGTTCGCTCATCTCTAATCTTTATATCTCATTCGAATCTTCTGGCCAGTTGTGGAGGGGAGGTGGGGAAATAATCCATATTTACTCCTATGGCAAGTGTAGTCCTGAACTTAGTGACAAGCTAAGCACATCGCCAAGGGGCGGGGTCTCTTCTACAATGCTTTATAATACCCTAAAATATGGTGCATCCTGCTTCCCACTCCTGATGCCTGTTATAGCTGACTCCCTTACCCCTCCCGCTTGAGTCCCCAGAGAGGAGCGGGCAAGGCTTGACATGACCATTAACTGCAACAAGCAGCCATGCGTCTTGTCTTCAGTAAAGAGGTTGGGGTGGGGTGGGGTGGAGGGTGGTAAGGCAGCATTTATCCCTTACATTATCACGTATATTTTTTAACTAATATAAACTGGATACTTAAACATTCTTTTCTTCTAATCAGTTTTTTTTTATTTGTAGCTTTTTAATTCTATTTTCTGTAAATGACTATGATGCATCTATTCTACCTCAGCTCCTGTGCTTGCACTGTTAACACTATTCAGAAATATGCTTTACAGCAGCCACATGGACCATAGTCGCAGAGTGCTAAGGCAGCAGAAATGCAGTCCTAAGCTCTCACTCACGATCTGAAGGTTGAGAGTTCAATCTCCGCTTGGTTCAGGTAGCCAACTCAAGGTCAACGCAGCATTCCATCCTTCTGAGGTCGGTAAACTGAGTACCCAGCTTGGTGGGAAGGGGGTAATAAATAAATAAATTACTTGAAAGCACTGCGGAGGTCATTGTGCTGGGAGACAGAAGAGGATAGCTGTGCTCATCATCTATTGTCATTGGTGATCCTGTTTTATATGCCTCTAGCTATATATAGGTGTTACCTTTCATTGTAATCCTATGTGTGACGATAATGAGATGACAACCGAAAAGGGATTGCTACAGAACTAGAAATGTTGGCATATTATGAGACTCAGTGTTATTGTGAAAATTTGAAGATTTTTTATAATATCGATATAGAGAAAAACACCACCAAAAATTTGTGAAAAATGTATTTAACTTAAGCGAAGAAAGAATTTAACACTGAGTTAGAAATTCTTAATAAATTAGTTGATTTTCTAAGAAAACATTATAAATACAAGAATTGCATAATAACAATTTGTAAAACAATCTCTGATATGAGAACTGAAAAACTGACAATATTGAAAGGAAAGGCATTTGCAAGGTTACGAAGATATGCAGAATTGAAACCATTGGGATATAGAAAAGAGTTGACATTGAGAGAATGTGATCAAAATTCAGTATTGTCTGCAGTGACAAGGATACGGCAGAAAAGGATATCTAAAGTTACATTTTAAAATATTTTTGTTAAACATACTTGTTATGGTTATATTGTATTCTTTTGCTTAGTTTACAAATATATTTAGTAATAATAATAGTTTGGAATTTTCCAGTAGTGTCTTATAATAATATTAAAAATGTTATCCAGCTATAATAGTAATGGCCTTTCCTTAGGCTAGGCAAGAATCTGAACCTCAAGACTCCCACTGATCAAAAGAATATCATGGCTGCAGTGCTCCTTGGAGCTGGTGTACCAGATTCTTAGCTCACTTCTAATTCACTTGAATAGGACTAAGCTCTAGTATTAGGCATTGCTGCTCATGCAGATTTGTTGATATGCCTGGATAAATAGAGAAGTGCCCACAATGACAACTGCGAGCCATAGTCCCACCATGCTGCAGCAGGATTAATAGTTTTTTATTCTATTTTAAGTGAAAATTATTATTGTGCCTTTACCTCTTCTTACTTTTCACAGCGTTCTAAATAGGCAGTTAGGTTCAGGATGTGTCGTGGCCATTCAAGGAGCCTTTTTGTCCAGTGTACGTTATTCCAGAAATATCTGTTTTCACAGGTTTTCATAGGTATGCTAGTTAATTTGGAGAGAAAATTTTCCTCCTAGCTTCTCTTCTTTGCAGATATTTTGTAGTCTGTTTATCTTGGTAAACTCACTTTGACATCAACAGTTGCGAGAACAAGTTGTAGATTCTGTGATGAAATTCGGGGATACTTAAAGACTAGAGATGAGCGAGCATGCTAGTTCTAGCATTAGCATACTCAAAGTACTTGTTACTCGAGCCGAGCACCACGCAGGGACCCTCTCCTCCCAACCTGTTTTCAATGGAGCCGCGGCTGCTGCTTGTTTTTTACTTTTTATAAGTATATGTACACTTAAAAAAAGATGTTTTTGTGTTACCATATTGTGAGAACAATAACATTTTTTTTCATTGATGGAACTGCTTTATGTCAGAAATCCTATCTTTTTCATTAGTTCACTATTAGTTCATTCATAGAGATGAGCGAACGTACTCGTCCGAGCTTGATACTCGTTCGAGTATTAGGGTGTTCGAGATGCTCGTTACTCGTAACGAGCACCACGCGATGTTCGGGTTACTTTCACTTTCATCTCTGAGACGTTAGCGCGCTTTTCTGGCAAATTGAAAGACAGGGAAGGCATTACAACTTCCCCCTGCGACGTTCAAGCCCTATACCACCCCCCTGCAGTGAGTGGCTGGCGAGATCAGGTGTCACCCGAGTATAAAAATCGGCCCCTCCTGCGGCTCGCCTCAGATGCGTTGTGACATAGCTGAGGGACAGTGCTATCGTGTTGGAGCTGCTGTAGGGAGAGTGTTAGGAGTTAGTGTAGGCTTCAAGAACCCCAACGGTCCTTCTTAGGGCCACATCTAACCGTGTGCAGTACTGTGGAGTCTGCTTTTTGCAGTGTTGCACTTTTTTTTTTTTTTGGTATATCGGCCGTGCAGAGCATTGCGCCCTGCAGTAATAGTCCAGGGACAGAAGTGTGTAGGCAGGGACAGAAGACATGTATTATTGATTGAATATACGCAGTGGGCCTTTTCTAAAAAATATTGGGCAAAAAATCTATTTGGCCTGCCTGTCACTGTGCTCAGTGTTCTGGGTCCGTGTGTGCTGGGTGTAGTAGTTCTACAAAATCATACGCAGCCAGCTAAGTGTTACAGCACGCTTGCGCCGAATTATTTCCTGGCTCTGAAATCACCGCTCTGTTGCAGTTAATAACAGTGCAACACTCTGTAGTTCTGTGACACACTCCAGGGACAGAAGACATATATTATTGATTGAATATAGGCAGTGGCAGTGGCAGTGTTACAGCAGGCTTGAGCCAAATTATTTCCTGGCGTTCCGTAAGCGAACTCAGCCTCCAACCACAGGCCAATAAGCGGCACATTTAATGACAGCGTTGTGTTTCTGCATTACTGGTAATACAGCATGCTGAGGGGTAGGGGTAGGCCTAGAGGACGTGGGCGCGGCCGAGGACGCGGAGGCCCTAGTCCGGGTGTGGGCACAGGCCGAGCTCCTGATCCAGGTGTATCGCAGCCGACTGCTGCGGGATTAGGAGAGAGGCACGTTTCTGGCGTCCCCACATTCATAGCACATTTAATGGGTCCACGCGGTAGACCTTTATTAGAAAATGAGCAATGTGAGCAGGTCCTGTCGTGGATGGCAGAAAGTGCTTCCAGCAACCTATCGTCCACCCAGAGTTCTGCGCCGTCCACTGCTGCAACTCAGAATCCTCTGGCTGCTGCTCCTCCTTCCTCCCAGCCTCCTCACTCCATGAAAATGAGACATTCTGAGGAGCGGGCAGACTCCCAGGAACTGTTCTCGGGCCCCTGCTCAGATTGGGCAGCAGTGGTTCCTCTCCCACCAGAGGAGTTTATCGTGACTGATGCTCAACCATTGCAAAGTTCCCGGGGTCCGGGGGATGAGGCTGGGGACTTCCGGCAACTGTCTCAAGACCTTTCAGTGGGTGAGGAGGCCGATGACGATGAGACACAGTTGTCTATCAGTGAGGTAGTAGTAAGGGCCTTAAGTCCGAGGGAGGAGCGCACCGAGGATTCTGAGGAAGAGCAGCAGGACAATGAGGTGACTAACCCCACCTGGTTTGCTATGCCTACTGAGGACAGGTCTTCAGAGGGGGAGGCAAGTGCAGCTGCAGCGCAGGTTGCAAGAGGCAGTGCGGTGTCCAGGGGTAGAGGCAGGGCCAGACCGAATAATCCACCAACTGTTTCCCAAAGCGCCCCCTCGCGCCATGCCACCCTGCAGAGGCCGAGGTGCTCAAAGGTCTGGCAGTTTTTCACTGAGAGTGCAGACGACCGACGAACAGTGGTGTGCAACCTTTGTCGCGCCAAGATCAGCCGGGGAGCCACCACCACCAGCCTCACCACCAGCATGCGCAGACATATGATGGCCAAGCACCCCACAAGGTGGGACGAAGGCCATTCACTGCCTCCGGTTTGCACCGCTGCCTCTCCCCCTGTGCCCCAACCTGCCACTGAGATCCAACCCCGCTCTGAGGACACAGGCACTACCGTCTCCTGGCCTGAAACCTCACCCTCACCTCCGCTGTCCTCGGCCCCATCCACCAATGTCTCTCAGCGCACCGTCCAGCCGTCACTAGCGCAAGTGTTTGAGCGCAAGCGCAAGAACGCCGCCACGCACCTGCACGCTCAAGCGTTAAACGTGCACGTAGCCAAATTTATCAGCCTGGAGATGCTGCCGTATAGGGTTGTGGAAACGGAGTCCTTCAAAAGTATGATGGCGGCGGCGGCCCCGCGCTACTCAGTTCCCAGTCGCCACTATTTTTCCCAAAGTGCCGTCCCAGCCCTGCACGACCACGTCTCCCGCAACATTGTACGCGCCCTCACCAACGCGGTTACTGCCAAGGTCCACTTAACAACGGACACGTGGACAAGCACAGGCGGGCAGGGCCACTATATCTCCCTGACGGCACATTGGGTGAATTTAGTGGAGGCTGGGACAGAGTCAGAGCCTGGGACCGCTCACGTCCTACCCACCCCCAGAATTGCGGCCACAGCTCGGTGGTGGTATCTGCGGCGGTGTATGCTTCCTCCACTAAACCACCCTCCTCCTTCCCCTCTTCCTCCTCCTACGCAACCTCTGTCTCGCAATCAAGATGTGTCAGCAGCAGCACGTCGCCAGCAGTCGGTGTCGCGCGGCGTGGCAGCACAGCGGTGGGCAAGCGTCAGCAGGCCGTGCTGAAACTACTCAGCTTAGGAGATAAGAGGCACACGGCCCACGAACTGCTGCAGGGTCTGACAGAGCAGACCGACCGCTGGCTTGCGCCGCTGAGCCTCCGACCGGGCATGGTCGTGTGTGACAACGGCCGTAACCTGGTGGCGGCTCTGCAGCTCGGCAGCCTCACGCACGTGCCATGCCTGGCCCACATCTTTAATTTGGTGGTTCAGCGCTTTCTGAAAAGCTACCCACGCTTGTCAGACCTGCTCGTAAAGGTGCGCCGGCTCTGCGCACATTTCCGCAAGTCCCACACGGACACTGCCACCCTGCGCACCCTGCAACATCGCTTTAATCTGCCAGTGCACCGACTGCTGTGCGACGTGCCCACACGGTGGAACTCTACGCTCCACATGTTGGCCAGGCTCTATGAGCAGCGTAGAGCTATAGTGGAATACCAACTCCAACATGGGCGGCGCAGTGGGAGTCAGCCTCCTCAACTCTTTTCAGAAGAGTGGGCCTGGTTGGCAGACATCTGCCAGGTCCTTGGAAAGTTTGAGGAGTCTACCCAGGTGGTGAGCGGTGATGCTGCAATCATTAGCATCACCATTCCTCTGCTATGCCTCTTGAGAAGTTCCCTGCAAACCATAAAGGCAGACACTTTGCGCTCGGAAACAGAGCCGGGGGAAGACAGTATGTCGCTGGATAGTCAGAGCACCCTCCTGTCTATATCTCCGCGTGGTGAGGAGGAGGAGGAGGGAGATGAGGAGGAGGGGGAAGAGACAGCTTGGCCCACTGGTGAGGGTACACATGCTGCTGGCCTGTCATCCTTTCAGCGTGTATGGCCTGAGGAGGAGGATCCTAAAAGTGATCTTCCTAGTGAGGACAGTCATGTGTTGCATACAGGTACCCTGGCACACATGGCTGACTTCATGTTAGGATGCCTTTCTCGTGACCCTCGCCTTACACGCATTCTGGCCACTACGGATTACTGGGTGTACACACTGCTCGACCCACGGTATAAGGAGAACCTTTCCACTCTCATACCCGAAGAGGAAAGGGGTTCGAGAGTGTTGCTATACCACAGGACCCTGGCGGACAAACTGATGGTAAAATTCCCATACGACAGCGCTAGTGGCCGAAGGCGCAGTTCCGAGGGCCAGGTAGCAGGGGAGGCGCAGAGATCAGGCAGCATGTACAGCACAGGCAGGGCAACACTCTTTAAGGCCCTTGACTGCTTTATGGCTCCCCAGCAAGACTGTGTCACCGCTCCCCAGTCACGGCTGAGTCGGCGGGAGCACTGTAAAAGGATGGTGAGGAAGTACGTAGCCGATCGCACGACCGTCCTCGGTGACGCCTCTGCCCCCTACAACTACTGGGTGTCGAAGCTGGACACGTGGCCTGAACTCACGCTGTATGCCCTGGAGGTGCTTGCTTGTCCTGCGGCTAGCGTCTTGTCAGAGAGGGTGTTTAGTGCGGCTGGGGGAATCATCACAGATAAGCGTACCCGCCTGTCAACCGACAGTGCCGACAGGCTAACACTCATCAAGATGAACAAAGCCTGGATTTCCCCAGACTTTTCTTCTCCACCAGCGGACAGCAGCGATACCTAAGCAATACGTAGGCTGCACCCGCGGATGGAAGCATCGTTCTGTATCCCCATCAAAAACGGGGACCTTTTCGCTTCATCAATCTGTGTATAATATTCCTCCTCCTCCTGCTCCTCCTCCCGAAACCTCACATAATCACGCCGAATGGGCAATTTTTCTTAGGCCCACAAGGCTCAGTCATATAATTTTTCTAAACAATTTTTATACGTTTCAATGCTCATTAAAGCGTTGAAACTTTCACCTCAACCAATTTTTATTTTAACTGGGCTGCCTCCAGGCCTAGATACCAATTAAGCCACATTAACCAAAGCGATTAATGGGTTTCACCTGCCCTCTTGGTTGGGCATGGGCAATTTTTCAGAGGTACATTAGTACTGTTGATACACCAATTTTTGGGGGCCCTCGCCTACAGTGTAATCAAATTAATTTTTAGCACTCCTGCATTACAGCTGACGTTACATCAGCTGTGTTGGGCACTGCAATGGGATGTATTTATGTACCGCCGGTGGGTTCCAGGGAGCCACCCATGCTGTGGGTCCACAGGGAGTTGTAAATGCATCTGTGTCCACTTCTAAAGAACCCCAGTCTGCCTGGGGCATGCAGTGTGGGCCGAAACCCACCTGCATTAAACATGACATTATTACCTCAGCTGTGATGGGCAATGCAATGGGATATATTTATGTTCCGCCGGTGGGTTCCAGGAAACCACCCATGCTGTGGGTCCACACGGAGTTGTAACTACATGTGTCCACTTCTAAAGAACCCCAGTCTGACTGGGGCATGCAGTGTGGGCCGAAGCCCACCTGCATTAAACATGACATTATTACCTCAGCTGTGATGGGCAATGCAATGGGATATATTTATGTACCGCCGGTGGGTTCCAGGAAACCACCCATGCTGTGGGTCCACACGGAGTTGTAACTACATGTGTCCACATCTAAAGAACCCCAGTCTGACTGGGGCATGCAGTGTGGGCCGAAGCCCACCTGCATTAAACATGACATTATTACCTCAGCTGTGATGGGCAATGCAATGGCATATATTTATGTACCGCCGGTGGCTTCCTGGCACCCACCCATGCTGTGGGTCCACAGGGAGTTGTAAATGCATCTGTGTCCACTTCTAAAGAACCCCAGTCTGACTGGGGCATGCAGTGTGGGCCGAAGCCCACCTGCATTTCATCTGACGTTAGCTCTGCTGTCCTGGGCACTGCAATGGGATACATTTATGTACAGCGGGTGGGTTCCAGTGAGCCACCCATGCTGTGGGTGCACACGGAATTCCCATTGCGGAGTTGGGGATTCCCAGTTGTACCTGCCTGTGACTATTTATAAAAAACCGCGGTCTGACTGGGGCATGCAGACACCTTGACAGAATGAATAGTGTGTGGCACATAGGTTCCCCATTGCTATGCCCACGTGTGCAGCTCCTGATGGAGGTGGCACAGGATTGGATTTCTCATTGCTTCTGTACAGCATTGTGGGCTGTCGCCCCGCCCCTTTTAAAGAGGGTCGCTGCCTAGCCGTGCCAACCCTCTGCAGTGTGTGCCTGCGGTTCCTCCTCATGGCAGACTCACTTATAAATAGACATGAGGGTGGCGTGGCATGAGGGCAGCTGAAGGCTGGGCAGGGACAGTTTGGTGTGCGCTGTGGACACTGGGTCGTGGGGGGGGGGGTTGGTCAGCATGTAACCCAGGAGAAGTGGCAGCGGAGTGTCATGCAGGCAGTGATTGTGCTTTGTTGGAGGTAGTGTGGTGCTTAGCTAAGGTATGCATTGCTAATGAGGGCTTTTCAGAAGTAAAAGTTGTTGGGGGGGGGCCCACTCTTGCCGCTATTGTGGCTTAATAGTGGGACCTGGGAACTTGAGATGCAGCCCAACATGTAGCCCCTCGCCTGCCCTATCCGTTTCTGTGTCGTTCCCATCACTTTCTTGAATTGCCCAGATTTTCACAAATGAAAACCTTAGCGAGCATCGGCGATATACAAAAATGCTCGGGTCGCCCATTGACTTCAATGGGGTTCGTTACTCGAAGCGAGCCCTCGAGCATCGCGAAAAGTTCGTCTCGAGTAACGAGCACCCGAGCATTTTGGTGCTCGCTCATCTCTATTCATTCACTATGTTTTCATTAGTACCTAAACCACACTGACCGGCAACACTTAATAGGCAGAAAATGAGGTGCAACTCCTTGTGCTCAAGAACAATAAGTGACTTTTCACTTGTGATGGAGTAGGCCACACAACACATCGTAAGCCATGGTAAATTCTATACCAAAATCCACAGGCTAACTTGGGATGGGCAGTTGAAACTTGCTTGCAATTCCGCATCAAAATCTGCTGTTAGACATGCGGATTTTGGAGTGCACACTCTCATAAGAGACAAACATATAAGCTTTATTAAAGGGGTTGTCCCGAGCCAAAACCGCAAAATTTTAAATCTGCACATTCCCCCAGTAACCCCCCCCCCCCCCCTGCATAAAGCAGCCCTTTAAACCGTTTAAAAACCGCTTCCTACTTACTGTTGAGATGAAATAATAACTTATAAAGTACAGCAGCTAGGATGGCGCCTGTGTTGTCCCGTCCCACGGTGCATCTCGCTTCCAGGAGGCCTTCATGCGCTCCAGCAGCAGCGGCCTTCTGGCTCCGCCCCCTTGTACGCATCATCACGTAGCTCCGCCCCGTCACATGTGCCGATTCCAGCCAATCAGGAGGCTGGAATCGGCACATGTGACGGGGGCGGAGCTACGCGATGACGTGTGCAAGGGGGCGGAGCCAGAATGCCGGCTCGTGCCGGAGCGAAGAGATGGCAAAAGACCCTTCTGCGCAAGCGCGTCTAATCAGGAGATTAGATGCTTAAATTAGACGGCACCATGGAGACGGGGACGCTAGCAACGGAACAGGTAAGTGAATAACTTCTGTATGGCTCATAATTAATGCACGATGTATATTACAAAGTGCATTAATATGGCCATACAGAAGTATATAACCCCACTTGCTTTCACGGGACAACCCCTTTAAGCCTCGTTCAGACGAGTGCTGTTTCCGCACTGCTAAGCAGCGAGAAAACAGCTCTGCTGTAGACCTGAAAAGATTGCGTGAACGGGCGACTTCAAGCTCTGTGACGTCTCCATTCCCATGATCCGAGGCGTGTGCTGCATGCTTTCAAGACTCCTATAGAAGCCTATGGAAAGCATGCTGCAAAGATAGGACATGTCCTATCTTTGCATACACCTAGCAGCCGACATGCGAGTTTGCACTCACATGTTCTATCTTTGTTAGACGTGCTGATTCAGTGTGTCTAACAATCGTCCATGCGTAAAAACACCCTTGTCAGAACTAGCCCTAAGAGCTCATTTGCGATAGCGTTTTTGCGAGAAAAAAATCACAGCGATATCGCAGGTGCGAACATTTTTTGTGCGATTGCCATGCGTTTTTGTTCTCTGAAAACTCGCATCGCATGGTAGGAGAGTTTAATGCGTTTTTTTATGGTCTTGCTTTTGTCCAAACTTCCTCCGCACTGATGATGTACTGCTGTTTCCTTGTAAAAGCCCACCCTTCCCATTAGCCACTATTACACACAGAAAACATAGCACCATCGCATCGCATACTTGCACATGTTATGCGTTTTGCGATGTGATGTTACAGCACTCCATTTACTTACATGGGCGAGAAGAAAATAGCACATCGCAAAGAAATAGGACCATAGCACGCGAGAAAAAAACGCAACCTCACAGGCGTGAAAACATCGCAAATAATCACAGCTACATTAGACTCAATGCATTTCAATATTATACAAAAAAACGCAGCCTCGCAACATCCCAAAAACTCTATCACAAGTGAGTGCGAGCCCTTAAGGACACAAAGAATTTAAAACATTTTTTTTATTCAAGACTAAAAATGTATTATTCAGAGAATAATACATCTAAGTGTACATACAACAGCCAAACTAATAAATAAGGTCAGCCTAGATGGATAAGTCATATAAGAAAAATAATAGCACACCCAATGCTGATATAAAGTGCATAAATATGCCCAGGTGCAAAAAAAAAGTGAAAATAAATCAATGTATTGCACACTTGCCAGGGCTTAGATAATCCTCCCTCAGAAACGATTCAAAAAACCCCAGAAACTAAACTTTTTTGCTTTAGGGCTCAGTCACACGGGCGCATTCGGGCGCCGATGCACCCGTGTTCCTGCAGGATAAGACGGCGGCACAGCGAGTGCAGGCAACTCTCCGCACCACCGGAAGAAAGAAAACATGACCGACTCCATTGCTGGTCATGTGTTCTTTCTTCCAGCGGTGTGTAGAGTCGTCCACACCAGCAGTGCAGCCGTCTTCTTTGTGCAGTAACACGGGTGCATCATGTGGTAAATGGTGATGGTGTTCACTGTGTGGTAAATTAGACATGATAAGCCTTCTTTGTGTGATTATGATTATGGTGATACCAAATTTAGATTATATTTTACTGGCCATTCCTAATATAAAACAATCTATTACAACAGCAATTCAGGGTGCAAACAGGTAAAAGAAGCAAGTAGTAATCAATAGCAATACTGCTAGTTCAAAACTTTGGAAAATATATATTTAATGCCCCATTAAATGTGCATAAGCATCTAGGGGCGTAACTATAGAGGATGCAGGGGATGCGGGTGCACCCGGGCCCAGGAGCCTTAGGGGGCCCATAAGGCCTCTCTTCTCCATATAGGGAGCCCATTACTATGAATAAAGCATTATAGTTGGGGGCCCTCTCACAGGTTTTGCATTGGGGCCCAGGAGCTTCAAGTTACACCTTTGTAAGCATCCATTATAATGGTGCCACAGAAGCATAAAAGCATAAAAAGGTGACCCAACCTGATAAAATAATAAAACTTCTAATGGGACTACGATTTTTAATATGCAAATTCTGGCATGCATCACAGTTCCTACAAGGGGTAATACCTACTCTCTACAGAACCTACTTAGAGCCGCATGCTGCCCTCCCTGAGGAAGAAACACGTTTATTTTGAAACACGTTGATTGGTGTTCAGTGGCTTTGGTAGCTGCTGTGTGACGTCACCCGCCTCTGTATCATGGACACTGGAGTTAAAAGCTACCGACCGGAGGACATCTCCCACGATTGTTCCAGCTATTAATCAGTTCAAGTAGTCTTTCCATCTATCCTTATGCCGGGAGAGTTTTACCTGGCACTGGTCACCCGCGCACATGTAAACAGCGCATCCCACATAGTTAATACTTAATCACTGGTGAGATTATATATATATTATTGCTTTGAATTTCATCTCTCCTATTTAACTCTTTTACAACTGTTTTTATTGTTACCAGTTACCTGTTTTATTGTACCAGCTTGGGGCACCTTTTATGCTTTTATACTATAGTGGCATCATTAGAAAGCGTGAAATCTGCTGCAGAGCTGCAGCAAATCGGTGATATGTGAATGCACCCAAAAAAGAGTCTGTTTTGCTTCAGGCAGAAGGACGGTACGGGTGTCTCAGTATTACTGTTATATTAAAGGGGTTTACTAGAGATGAGCGAGCACCAAAATGCTCGGGTGCTCGTTACTCGGAACGAACTTTTCGCGATGCTCGAGGGTTCGTTTCGAATAACGAACCCCATTGAAGTCAATGGGCGACCAGAACATTTTTGTATTTCGCCGATGCTCGCTAAGGTTTTCATGTGTGAAAATCTGGGCAATTCAGGAAAGTGATGGGAATGACACAGTGACGGATAGGGCAGGCGAGGGGCTACATGTTGGGCTGCATCCTAAGTTCACAGGTCCCACTATTAAGCCACAATAGCGGCAAGAGTGGGCCCCCCCCCCCCTCCCAACAACTTTTACTTCTGAAAAGCCCTCATTAGCATGGCATACCTTAGCTAAGCACCACACTACCTCCAACAAAGCACAATCACTGCCTGCATGACACTCCACTGCCACTTCTCCTGGGTTACATGCTGACCAACCGCCCCCCCTCCCCCCCACAGCGCACCCCAAAGTGTCCCTGCGCAGTCTTCAGCTGCCCTCATGCCACACCACCCTCATGTCTATTTAGAAGTGCGTCTGCCATGACGAGGAACCGCAGGCACACACTGCAGAGGGGTTGGCACGGCTAGGCAGCGACCCTCTTTAAAAGTGGTGGGGCGATAGCCCACAATGCTGTACAGAAGCAATATAGAGAAATATAATCCTGTGCCACCGCCATCAGGAGCTGCACACGTGGGCATAGCAATGGGGAACCTATGTGCCACACACTATTCATTCTGTCAAGGTGTCTCTGCATGCCCCAGTCAGACTGGTAATATGTACCTTAACAGTAACCGCGTTGGTGGTAATGTGGTGGTGACTGCGGACCTAGTAGCGCAGTTTTATTTTGTTGGTTTTCGGAATGTGGCCAGGATTAAGTGGGCCATGGCGGGGGGATGGTGGGGGGGCTCTCTTGTAGTGTCGGTAAAGGTGAAATTCTTGGACTGGCACCAGACGAACCAATGCAAAGGCATATGCCAAGAATCTTTTCCCTGTTGGAGGAGGAGGGGGATGGTTTTGAGGCACTACGTGTCCTCTCCACGTGTCCGTGGTTATATGCACCTTAACAGTAACCGCGTTGGTGGTAATGTGGTGGTGTCTGCGGACCTAGTAGCGCGGTTTTATTTTGTTGGTTTTCGGAATGTGGCCAGGATTAAGTGGGCCATGGCGGGGGGATGGTGGGGGGGCTCTCTTGTAGTGTCGGTAAAGGTGAAATTCTTGGACTGGCACCAGACGAACCAATGCAAAGGCATTTGCCAAGAATGTTTTCCCTGTTGGAGGAGGAGGGGGATGTTTTTGAGGCACTACGTGTCCTCTCCACAAGTCCGTGGTTATATGCACCTTAACAGTAACCGCGTTGGTGGGAAATGGCCTCGCCGCCATCTTGTCTTTGGGAAGCCTCTGTTTCCACACCCCAGAGACATACCATTAGCAGCGGTATAGGCAGAGCCCAGAATTCGTAACATTTCAGCCGTAGCATTAGGACAGGCCCCACTAACATATCACTAGCAGCATTGTAGCGGGAGCGCAGTCTTCGTTCCATGTCAGCAATAGTAGCACTCAAGACAGGCCCCAGTAACAATTCCGAAGCAGCAGTATAGCGGGAGCGCAGTCTTCGTTCCATGTCAGCAATAGTAGCACTCAAGACAGGCCCCAGTAACAGTTCCGAAGCAGCAGTATAGCGGGAGCGCAGTCTTCGTTCCATGTCAGCAATAGTAGCACTCAAGACAGGCCCCAGTAACAATTCTGAAGCAGCAGTATAGCGGGAGCGCAGTCTTCGTTCCATGTCAGCAATAGTAGCACTCAAGACAGGCCCCAGTAACAATTCCGAAGCAGCAGTATAGCGGGAGCGCAGTCTTCGTTCCATGTCAGCAATAGTAGCACTCAAGACAGGCCCCAGTAACAATTCCGAAGCAGCAGTATAGCGGGAGCGCAGTCTTCGTTCCATGTCAGCAATAGTAGCACTCAAGACAGGCCCCAGTAACAATTCCGAAGCAGCAGTATAGCGGGAGCGCAGTCTTCGTTCCATGTCAGCAATAGTAGCACTCAAGACAGGCCCCAGTAACAATTCCGAAGCAGCAGTATAGTGGGAGCGCAGTCTTAGTTCCATTTCAGTAGCTGCAGTATAGCCAAGGCCCAAGTTACATTTATGTAGCTAAAGTGTAGGCCAACCCCACATACACTTCTGTACCATGAGTGCAGGCGAAGAACATACAAATTGCTATGATTACACTGTAGGTGAGGGCCCCAAAAAATTGGTGTACCAACAGTACTAATGTACCTCAGTAAAAATTGGCCATGCCCAACCAAGATGGCAGGTGAAACCCATTAATCGCTTTGGTTAATGTGGCTTAAGTGGTAACTAGGCCTGGAGGCAGCCCAGTTTAACGAAAAATTGGTTCAAGTTAAAGTTTCAACGCTTTTAAGAGCATTGAAACATATAAAAATTGTTTAGAAAAATTAGATGAGTGAGCCTTGTGGCCCTAAGAAAAATTGCCCGTTCAGCGTGATTACGTGAGGTTTCAGGAGGAGGAGCAGGAGGAGGAGGAGGAATATTAGACACAGATTGATGAAGCAGAAATGTCCCTGTTTTGGATGGTGAGAGAGAACGTAGCTTCCATCCGCGGGTGCAGCCTACGTATGGCTTACGTATCGCTGCTGTCCGCTGGTGGAGAAGAGAAGTCTGGGGAAATCCAGGCTTTGTTCATCTTGATGAGTGTTAGCCTGTCGGCACTGTCGGTTGACAGGCGGGTACGCTTATCTGTGATGATTCCCCCAGCCGCACTAAACACCCTCTCCGACAAGACGCTAGCCGCAGGACAAGCAAGCACCTCCAGGGCATACAGCGCTAGTTCAGGCCACGTGTCCAGCTTCGACACCCAGTAGTTGTAGGGGGCAGAGGCGTCACGGAGGATGGTCGTGCGATCCGCTACGTACTCCCTCACCATCCTTTTACTGCCGACTCAGCCTTGACTGGGGAGCGGTGACACAGTCTTGCTGGGGAGCCATAAAGCTGGCCAGGCCCTTAAAGACTGTTGCACTGTCTGGGCTGTACATGCTGCTCGATCTACGCACCTCCCCTGCTACCTGGCCCTCGGAACTGCGCCTTCGGCCACTAGCGCTGTCGGATGGGAATTTTACCATCAGCTTGTCCGCCAGGGTCCTGTGGTATAGCAACACTCTCGAACCCCTTTCCTCTTCAGGAATGAGACTGGGAAGGTTCTCCTTATAGCGTGGGTTGAGCAGTGTGTACACCCAGTAATCCGTAGTGGCCAGAATGCATTGAATGCGAGGGTCACGAGAAAGGCATCCTAACATGAAGTCAGCCATGTGTGCCAGGGTACCTGTACGCAACACATGGCTGTCCGCACTAGGAAGATCACTTTCAGGATCCTCCTCCTCCTCCTCCTCAGGCCATGCACGCTGAAATGATGACAGGGAAGCAGCATGGGTACCGTCAGCAGTGGGCCAAGCTGTCTCTTCCCCCTCCTCCTCATCCTCCTCCTCCTCCTCCTGAACGCGCTGAGATATAGACAGGAGGGTGCTCTGACTATCCAGCGACATACTGTCTTCCCCCGCCTCTGTTTCCGAGCGCAAAGCGGCTGCCTTTATGGTTTGCAGGGAAGTTCTCAAGATGCATAGCAGAGGAATGGTGACGCTAATGATTGCAGCATCGCCGCTCACCACCTGGGTAGACTGATCAAAGTTTCGAAGGACCTGGCAGATGTCTGCCAACCAGGCCCACTCTTCTGAAAAGAATTGAGGAGGCTGACTCCCACTGCGCCGCCCATGTTGGAGTTGGTATTCCACTATAGCTCTACGCTGCTCATAGAGCCTAGCCAACATGTGGAGCGTAGAGTTCCACCGTGTGGGCACGTCGCATAGCAGTCGGTGCACTGGCAGATTAAACCGATGTTGCAGGGTGCGCAGGGTGGCAGCGTCCGTGTGGGACTTGCGGAAATGTGCGCAGAGCCGGCGCACCTTTACGAGCAGGTCTGACAAGCGTGGGTAGCTTTTCAGAAAGCGCTGAACCACCAAATTAAAGACGTGGGCCAGGCATGGCACGTGCGTGAGGCTGCCGAGCTGCAGAGCCGCCACCAGGTTACGGCCGTTGTCACACACGACCATGCCCGGTTGGAGGCTCAGCGGCGCAAGCCAACGGTCGGTCTGCTCTGTCAGACCCTGCAGCAGTTCGTGGGCCGTGTGCCTCCTATCTACTAAGCTGAGTAGTTTCAGCACGGCCTGCTGACGCTTGCCCACCGCTGTGCTGCCACGCCGCGTGACACCGACTGCTGGCGACGTCCTGCTGCTGCTGACACATCTAGATTGCGAGACAGAGGTTGAGGAGGAGGAGGAGGAGGAGGGTGCTTTAGTGGAAGAAGCATACACCGCCGAACATACCACCACCGAGCTGGGGCCCGCAATTCTGGGGGTGGGTAGGACGTGAGCGGTCCCAGGCTCTGACTCTGTCCCAGCCTCCACTAAATTCACCCAATGTGCCGTCAGGGAGATGTAGTGGCCCTGCCCGCCTGTGCTTGTCCACGTGTCCGTAGTTAAGTGGACCTTGCCACTAACCGCATTGGTGAGGGCGCGTACAATGTTGCGGGAGACGTGGTCGTGCAGGGCTGGGACGGCACATCGGGAAAAGTAGTGGCGACTGGGAACTGAGTAGCGCGGGGCCGCCGCCGCCATCATAGCTTTGAAGGACTCCGTTTCCACAACCCTATACGGCAGCATCTCAAGGCTGATAAATTTGGCTATGTGGACGGTTAACGATTGAGCGTGCGGGTGCGTGGCGGCGTACTTGCGCTTGCGCTCCAACACTTGCGCTAGCGACGGCTGGACTGTGCGGTGCGAGACATTGGTGGATGGGGCCGAGGACAGCGGAGGTGAGGGTGTGGGTGCAGGCCAGGAGACGGTAGTGCCTGTGTCCTGAGAGGGAGGTTGGATCTCAGTGGCAGGTTGGGGCACAGGGGGAGAGGCAGCGGTGCAAACCGGAGGCGGTGAACGGCCTTCGTCCCACCTTGTGAGGTGCTTGGCCATCATATGTCTGCGCATGCTGGTGGTGGTGAGGCTGTTGGTGGTGGCTCCCCGGCTGATCTTGGCGCGACAAAGGTTGCACACCACTGTTCGTCGGTCGTCAGGCGTCTCGGTGAAAAACTGCCAGACCTTAGAGCACCTCGGCCTCTGCAGGGTGGCATGGCGCGAGGGGGCGCTTTGGGAAACACTTGGTGGATTATTCGGTCTGGCCCTGCCTCTACCCCTGGCCACCGCACTGCCTCTTGCAACCTGCCCTGCTGCTGCCCGTGCCTCCCCCTCTGAAGACCTGTCCTGTGTAGGCGTTGCACACCAGGTGGAGTCAGTCACCTCATCGTCCTGCTGCTCTTCCTCCAAATCCTCTGTGCGCTGCTCCCTCGGACTTACTGCCCTTACTACTACCTCACTGCAAGACAACTGTGTCTCATCGTCATCGTCCTCCTCACCCACAGAAAGTTCTTGAGACAGTTAGCGGAAGTCCCCAGCCTCTTCCCCCGGACCCCGGGAACTTTCGAATTGTTGGGCATCAGTGACGATAAACTCCTCTGGTGGGAGAGGAACCACTGCTGCCCAATCTGAGCAGGGGCCCGAGAACAGTTCCTGGGAGTGTTCCCGCTCCTGAGCATGTGTCATTGTAGTGGAGTGAGGAGGCTGGGAGGAAGGAGGAGCAGCAGACAGAGGATTCGGATTTGCAGCAGTGGACGGCGCAGAACTGTGGCTGGACGATAGGTTGCTCGAAGCACTTTCTGCCATCCAGGACAGGACCTGCTCACACTGCTCATTTTCTAATAAAGGTCTCCCGCGTGGACCCATTAATTGGGCGATGAATGTGGGGACGCCAGAAACGTGCCTCTCTCGTAATCGCGCAGCAGTCGGCTGCGACACACCTGGATCAGGAGCTCGGCCTGTGCCCACACCCTCACTTGGGCCTACGCGTCCTCGGCCACGTCCACGTCCACGTCCTCTAGGCTTACCCCTACCCCTCAGCATGCTGTATTACCAGTGATTTGATTTCCCAGGCAGGAAATGAATTGGCGCAATCCTGCAGGCCAAATATAATGTTTTTGCTTTTTTGCAAAGGGAAGGACCCACTGCGTATATTCAATGAACAATAACTTTTAGAACTGTAGTGTGGCCCTGAAAAAGTCACACACAACTTTAGTGTAGCAGAGTTATTAACTCTAGCAGAGCAGGTATTTGCCAGTCAGGAAAGACAATGGCGCAAGCCTGCAGTAAACCGTAGCTGGTTGCGTCTGATTTTTGTACGTTGTCCACGCTGCACACACGTACACGGAGACCTTAGGACTGACACAGGCAGGCCAAATATAATTTCTTTTCGCTTTTTTGCAAAGGGAAGGACCCACTGCGTATATTCAATGAACAATAACTTTTAGAACTGTAGTGTGGCCCTGAAAAAGTCACATACAACTTTAGTGTAGCAGAGTTATTAACTCTAGCAGAGCAGGTATTTGCCAGTCAGGAAAGACAATGGCGCAAGCCTGCAGTAAACCGTAGCTGGTTGCGTCTGATTTTTGTATGTTGTCCACGCAGCACACACGTACACGGAGACCTTAGGACTGACACAGGCAGGCCAAATATAATTTCTTTTCGCTTTTTTGCAAAGGGAAGGACCCACTGCGTATATTCAATGAACAATAACTTTTAGAACTGTAGTGTGGCCCTGAAAAAGTCACACACAACTTTAGTGTAGCAGAGTTATTAACTCTAGCAAAGCAGGTATTTGCCAGTCAGGAAAGACAATGGCGCAAGCCGGCAGTAAACCGTAGCTGGTTGCGTCTGATTTTTGTACGTTGTCCACGCAGCACACATGTACACGGAGACCTTAGGACTGACACAGGCAGGCCAAATATAATTTCTTTTCGCTTTTTTGCAAAGGGAAGGACACACTGCGTATATTCAATGAACAATAACTTTTAGAACTGTAGTGTGGCCCTGAAAAAGTCACACACAACTTTAGTGTAGCAGAGTTATTAACTCTAGCAGAGCAGGTATTTGCCAGTCAGGAAAGACAATGGCGCAAGCCTGCAGTAAACCGTAGCTGGTTGCGTCTGATTTTTGTACGTTGTCCACGCAGCACACACGTACACGGAGACCTTAGGACTGACACAGGGAGGCCAAATATAATTTCTTTTCGCTTTTTTGCAAAGGGAAGGACCCACTGCGTATATTCAATGAACAATAACTTTTAGAACTGTAGTGTGGCCCTGAAAAAGTCACACACAAATTTAGTGTAGCAGAGTTATTAACTCTAGCAGAGCAGGTATTTGCCAGTCAGGAAAGACAATGGCGCAAGCCTACAGTAAACCGTAGCTGGTTGCGTCTGATTTTTGTACGTTGTCCACGCAGCACACACGTACACGGAGACCTTAGGACTGACACAGGCAGGCCAAATATAATTTCTTTTCGCTTTTTTGCAAAGGGAAGGACCCACTGCGTATATTCAGTGAACAATAACTTTTAGAACTGTAGTGTGGCCCTGAAAAAGTCACACACAACTTTAGTGTAGCAGAGTTATTAACTCTAGCAGAGCAGGTATTTGCCAGTCAGGAAAGACAATGGCGCAAGCCTGCAGTAAACCGTAGCTGGTTGCGTCTGATTTTTGTACGTTGTCCACGCAGCACACACGTACACGGAGACCTTAGGACTGACACAGGCAGGCCAAATATAATTTCTTTTCGCTTTTTTGCAAAGGGAAGGACCCACTGCGTATATTCAATGAACAAGAAGTTTAATATCTGTGGTGTGGCCCTGAAAAAGTCACACACAACTTTAGTGTAGCAGAGTTATTAACTCTAGCAGAGCAGGTATTTGCCAGTCAGGAAAGACAATGGCGCAAGCCTGCAGTAAACCGTAGCTGGTTGCGTCTGATTTTTGTACGTTGTCCACGCAGCACACACGTACACGGAGACCTTAGGACTGACACAGGCAGGCCAAATATAATTTATTTTCGCTTTTTTGCAAAGGGAAGGACCCACTGCGTATATTCAATGAACAATAACTGTGTTGTGGCCCTGCCTACACAATTCTGTCCCTGTAGTATCAATGGAGGGTGCAATGCTCTGCACAGACGATTTTAGAAAAAATAAAATATGCAACACTGCTAACAGCAGCCAGCACAGTACTGCACACGCTTAAATTTGGCCCTAGAAAGGACCGTTGAGGTTCTTGAAGGCTACACTCACTCCTAACACTCTCCCTGCCTATGCACCACTTCTGTCCCTAATGCCGGGTGCAATGCTCTGCACTGCGGATTTTGAGAAAAAAAAAAAAAAAACACTGCTAGCAGCAGCCTGCACACAGGTAGATGTGGCCCTAAGAAGGACCTTTGGGGTTCTTGAAGCCTACACTGACTCCTAACGCTCTCCCTACAGCAGCACCAGCACGATAGTACTTTCCCTCAGCTAACTCACAAGGCATGTGTGGCGAGCCGCGGGAGGGGCCGACTTTTATACTCGGGTGACATCTGATCGCCCCAGCCACTCACAGCAGGGGGGTGGTATAGGGCTTGAACGTCACAGGGGGAAGTTGTAATGCCTTCCCTGGCTTTCAATTGGCCAGAAAAGCGCGCTAACGTCTCAGAGAGGAAACTGAAAGTAACCGGAACACCGCGTGGTACTCGTTACGAGTAACGAGCATCCCGAACACCCTAATATTCGCACGAATATCAAGCTCGGACGAGTACGTTCGCTCATCTCTAGGGTATACTGATATTTTAACCCCTGTGGACACTTTTTTTTTTTCATTTTTACCTCCGTACGTTTAAAAAAAATCATAACTCTTAATTTTTCAATTAACATTGATGTCTGAGGGCGTATTGTTCTTTTCTGCATGTCGAGTTGTATTTTTCAAATGTACCATATCATATGCTAAAAAACCTTTTAAAATTTCCAAGTGCGGTGAAATGGGAAAAAAAATGGGTCAGTGCGATTGCTATGATGCAAATTCATATAGTTTTTTTTTATAATACTTTTAAAATATAAATAGAGATGAGCGAACGTACTCGTCCGAGCTTGATATTCGTGCGAATATTAGGGTGTTCGGGATGCTCGTTACTCGTAACGAGTACCACGCGATGTTCTGGTTACTTTCAGTTTCCTCTCTGAGACGTTAGCGCACTTTTCTGGCCAATTGAAAGACAGGGAAGGCATTACAACTTCCCCCTGTGACGTTCAAGCCCTATACCACCCCCCTGCTGTGAGTGGCTGGGGCGATCAGATGTCACCCGAGTATAAAAATCGGCCCCTCCCGCGGCTCGCCACAGATGCCTTGTGACTTAGCTGAGGGAAAGTGCTGCTGCTGGTGCTGCTGTAGGGAGAGCGTTAGGAGTCAGTGTAGGCTTCAAGAACCCCAACGGCCCTTCTCAGGGCCACATCTACTAGTGTGCAGTACTGTGTTAGCACAGTATTTTTTATTTTTTTTGTCCAAAATTGGATCTGCAGAGCATTGCGCCCAGCAATAGGGACAGAAGTGGGGGTTAGGCAGGGAGAGTGTTAGGAGTTAGTGTAGGCTTCAAGAACCCCAACGGTCCTTTCTAGGGCCACTTCTATCCGTGTGCAGTACTGTCCAGGCTGCTGTTAGCAGTGTTGCATTTTTTTTTTTTCTCAAAACCGGCTGTGCAGAGCATTGCACCCGGCATTAATACTACAGGGATAGAATTGTGTAGGCAGGGCCAGAAGACATACATTATTCATTGAATACACACAGTGGGGTCTTCCCTTTGCTAAAAAGGAAAAGAAATTATATTTGGCCAGCCTGTGTCAGTCCTAAGGTCTGCGTGTACGTGTGTGCTGCGTGTACAACGTACAAAAATCAGACGCAACCAGCTACGCTTTACTGCAGCCTAGCGCCATTGTCTTTCCTGACTGGCAAATACCTGCTCTGCTAGAGTTAATAACTCTGCTACACTATACTTGTGTGACACTTTTTGAGGGCCACACCACAGATATTAAACTTCTTGTTCATTGAATATACGCAGTGGGTGCTTCCCTAATCTAAAAAGGAAAAGAAATTATATTTGGCCAGCCTGTGTCAGTCCTAAGGTCTGCGTGTACGTGTGTGCTGCGTGTACAACGTACAAAAATCAGACGCAACCAGCTACGCTTTACTGCAGCCTAGCGCCATTGTCTTTCCTGACTGGCAAATACCTGCTCTGCTAGAGTTAATAACTCTGCTACACTATACTTGTGTGACACTTTTTGAGGGCCACACCACAGATATTAAACTTCTTGTTCATTGAATATACGCAGTGGGTGCTTCCCTAAGCTAAAAAGGAAAAGAAATTATATTTGGCCTGCCTGTGTCAGTCCTAAGGTCTGCGTGTACGTGTGTGCTGCGTGTACTACGTACAAAAATCAGACGCAACCAGCTACGCTTTACTGCAGCCTAGCGCCATTGTCTTTCCTGACTGGCAAATACCTGCTCTGCTAGAGTTAATAACTCTGCTACACTATACTTGTGTGACACTTTTTGAGGGCCACACCACAGATATTAAACTTCTTGTTCATTGAATATACGCAGTGGGTGCTTCCCTAAGCTAAAAAGGAAAATAAATTATATTTGGCCAGCCTGTGTCAGTCCTAAGGTCTGCGTGTACGTGTGTGCTGCGTGTACAACGTACAAAAATCAGACGCAACCAGCTACGCTTTACTGCAGCCTAGCGCCATTGTCTTTCCTGACTGGCAAATACCTGCTCTGCTAGAGTTAATAACTCTGCTACACTATACTTGTGTGACACTTTTTGAGGGCCACACCACAGATATTAAACTTCTTGTTTTTCATTGAATACACGCAGTGGGGTCTTCCCTTTGCAAAAAAGCGAAAACATTATATTTGGCCTGCAGGCTTGCGCCAATTTATTTCCTGCCTGGGAAATCAAATCACTGGTAATACAGCATGCTGAGGGGTAGGGGTAAGCCTAGAGGACGTGGACGTGGGCGTGGCCGAGGACGCGTAGGCCCAAGTGAGGGTGTGGGCACAGGCCGAGCTCCTGATCCAGGTGTGTCGCAGCCGACTGCTGCGCGATTAGGAGAGAGGCACGTTTCTGGCGTCCCCACATTCATCGCCCAATTAATGGGTCCACGTGGGAGACCTTTATTAGAAAATGAGCAGTGTGAGCAGGTCCTGTCCTGGATGGCAGAAAGTGCTTCGAGCAACCTATCGTCCAGCCACAGTCCTGCGCCGTCCAGTGCTGCAAATCCGAATCCTCTGTCTGCTGCTCCTCCTTCCTCCCAGCCTCCTCACTCCACTACAATGACACCTGCTCAGGAGCGGGAACACTCCCAGGAACTGTTCTCGGGCCCCTGCTTAGATTGGGCAGCAGCGGTTCCTCTCCCACCAGAGGAGTTTATCGTCACTGATGCCCAACCATTCGAAAGTTCCCGGGGTCCGGGGGAAGAGGCTGGGGACTTCCGCCAACTGTCTCAAGAACTTTCTGTGGGTGAGGAGGACGATGACGATGAAACACAGTTGTCTTGCAGTGAGGTAGTAGTAAGGGCAGTAAGTCCAAGGGAGCAGCGCACAGAGGATTCGGAGGAAGAGCAGCAGGACGATGAGGTGACTGACCCCACCTGGTGTGCAACGCCTACTCAGGACAGGTCTTCAGAGGGGGAGGCAAGGGCATCAGCAGGGCAGGTTGCAAGAGGCAGTGCAGTGGCCAGGGGTAGAGGCAGGGCCAGACCGAATAATCCACCAAGTGTTTCCCAAAGCACACCCTCGCGCCATGTCACCCTGCAGAGGCCGAGGTGCTCTAAGGTCTGGCAGTTTTTCACCGAGACGCCTGACGACCGACGAACAGTGGTGTGCAACCTTTGTCGCGCCAAGATCAGCCGGGGAGCCACCACCAACAGCCTCACCGCCACCAGCATGCGCAGACATATGATGGCCAAGCACCCCACAAGGTGGGACGAAGGCCGTTCACCGCCTCCGGTTTGCACCGCTGCCTCTCCCCCTGTGCCCCAACCTGCCACTGAGATCCAACCTCCCTCTCAGGACACAGGAACAACCGTCTCATGGCCTGCACCCACACCCTCACCTCCGCTGTCCTCGGCCCCATCCACCAATGTCTCGCACCGCACAGTCCAGCCGTCGCTAGCGCAAATGTTGGAGCGCAAGCGCAAGTACGCCACCACGCACCCACACGCTCAATCGTTAACCATCCACATAGCCAATTTTTTTAGCCTTGAGATGCTGCCGTATAGGGTTGTGGAAACGGAGTCCTTCAAAGCTATGATGGCGGCGGCGGCCCCGCGCTACTCAGTTCCCAGTCGCCACTACTTCTCCCGATGTGCCGTCCCAGCCCTGCACGACCACGTCTCCCGCAACATTGTACGCGCCCTCACCAATGCGGTTAGTGGCAAGGTCCACTTAACTACGGACACGTGGACAAGCACAGGCGGGCAGGGCCACTACATCTCCCTGACGGCACATTGGGTGAATTTAGTGGAGGCTGGGACAGAGTCAGAGCCTGGGACCGCTCACGTCCTACCCACCCCCAGAATTGCGGGCCCCAGCTCGGTGGTGGTATCTGCGGCGGTGTATGCTTCTTCCACTAAAGCACCCTCCTCCTCCTCAACCTCTGTCTCGCAATCTAGATGTGTCAGCAGCAGCAGGACGTCGCCAGCAGTCGGTGTCGCGCGGCGTGGCAGCACAGCGGTGGGCAAGCGTCAGCAGGCCGTGCTGAAACTACTCAGCTTAGGAGATAGGAGGCACATGGCCCACGAACTGCTGCAGGGTCTGACAGAGCAGACAGACCGTTGGCTTGCGCCGCTGAGCCTCCAACCGGGCATGGTCGTGTGTGACAACGGGCGTAACCTGGTGGCGGCTCTGCAGCTCGGCAGCCTCACGCACGTGCCATGCCTGGCCCACGTCTTTAATTTGGTGGTTCAGCGCTTTCTGAAAAGCTACCCACGCTTGTCAGACCTGCTCGTAAAGGTGCTCCGGCTCTGCGCACATTTCCGCAAGTCCCACACGGACGCTGCCACCCTGCGCACCCTGCAACATCGCTTTAATCTGCCAGTGCACCGACTGCTGTGCGACGTGCCCACACGGTGGAACTCTACGCTCCACATGTTGGCTAGGCTCTATGAACAGCGTAGAGCAATAGTGGAATACCAACTCCAACATGGGCGGCGCAGTGGGAGTCAGCCTCCTCAATTCTTTTCAGAAGAGTGGGCCTGGTTGGCAGACATCTGCCAGGTCCTTCGAAACTTTGAGGAGTCTACCCAGATGGTGAGCGGCGATGCTGCAATCATTAGCGTCACCATTCCTCTGCTATGCATCTTGAGAACTTCCCTGCAAACCATAAAGGCAGCCGCTTTGCGCTCGGAAACAGAGCCGGGGGAAGACAGTATGTCGCTGGATAGTCAGAGCACCCTCCTGTCTATATCTCAGCGCGTTCAGGAGGAGGAGGAGGATGAGGAGGATGAGGAGGAGGGGGAAGAGACAGCTTGGCCCACTGCTGACGGTACCCATGCTGGTTGCCTGTCATCATTTCAGCGTGTATGGCCTGAGGAGGAGGAGGAGGAGGATCCTGAAAGTGATCTTCCTAGTGCGGACAGCCATGTGTTGCGTACAGGTACCCTGGCACACATGGCTGACTTCATGTTAGGATGCCTTTCTCGTTACCCTCGCATTCAACGCATTCTGGCCACTACGGATTACTGGGTGTACACACTGCTCGACCCACGCTATAAGGAGAACCTTCCCAGTCTCATTCCCGAAGAGGAAAGGGGTTCGAGAGTGTTGCTATACCACAGGACCCTGGCGGACAAGCTGATGGTAAAATTCCCATACGACAGCGCTAGTGGCAGAAGGCGCAGTTCCGAGGGCCATGTAGCAGGGGAGGTGCGTAGATCGAGCAGCATGTACAGCCCAGACAGTGCAACAGTCTTTAAGGGCCTGGCCAGCTTTATGGCTCCCCAGCAAGACTGTGTCACCGCTCCCCAGTCAAGGCTGAGTCGGCGGGAGCACTGTAAAAGGATGGTGAGGGAGTACGTAGCCGACCGCACGACCATCCTCGGTGACGCCTCTGCCCCCTACAACTACTGGGTGTCGAAGCTGGACACGTGGCCTGAACTCGCGCTGTATGCCCTGGAGGTGCTTGCTTGTCCTGCGGCTAGCGTCTTGTCGGAGAGGGTGTTTAGTGCGGCTGGGGGAATCATCACAGATAAGCGTACCCGCCTGTCAACCGACAGTGCCGACAGGCTAACACTCATCAAGATGAACAAAGCCTGGATTTCCCCAGACTTCTCTTCTCCACCAGCGGACAGCAGCGATACGTAAGCAATACGTAGGCTGCACCCGCGGATGGAAGCTACGTTCTCTCTCATCATCCAAAATGGGGACATTTCTGCTTCATCAATCTGTGTCTAATATTCCTCCTCCTCCTCCTGCTCCTCCTCCTGAAACCTCAGGTAATCACGCTGAACGGGCAATTTTTCTTAGGGCCACAAGGCTCACTCATCTAATTTTTCGAAACAATTTTTATATGTTTCAATGCTCTTAAAAGCGTTGAAACTTTAACTTGAACCAATTTTTCGTTAAACTGGGCTGCCTCCAGGCCTAGTTACCACTTAAGCCACATTAACCAAAGCGATTAATGGGTTTCACCTGCCATCTTGGTTGGGCATGGCCAATTTTTACTGAGGTACATTAGTACTGTTGGTACACCAATTTTTTGGGGCCCTCACCTACAGTGTAATCATAGCAATTTGTATGTTCTTCACCTGCACTCATGGTACAGAAGTGTGTGTGGGGTTGGCCTACACTTTAGCTACATAAATGTAACTTGGGCCTTGGCTATACTGCAGCTACTGAAATGGAACGAAGACTGCGCTCCCACTATACTGCTGCTTCGGAATTGTTACTGGGGCCTGTCTTGAGTGCTACTATTGCTGAAATGGAACGAAGACTGCGCTCCCACTATACTGCTGCTTCGGAATTGTTACTGGGGCCTGTCTTGAGTGCTACTATTGCTGACATGGAACGAAGACTGCGCTCCCGCTATAATGCTGCTAGTGATATGTTAGTGGGGCCTGTCTTGAGTGCTACTATTGCTGACATGGAACGAAGACTGCGCTCCCGCTATAATACTGCTAGTGATATGTTAGTGGGGCCTGTCTTGAGTGCTACTATTGCTGACATGGAACGAAGACTGCGCTCCCGCTATAATGCTGCTAGTGATATGTTAGTGGGGCCTGTCTTAAGTGCTACTATTGCTGACATGGAACGAAGACTGCGCTCCCGCTATAATGCTGCTAGTGATATGTTAGTGGGGCCTGTCTTGAGTGCTACTATTGCTGACATGGAACGAAGACTGCGCTCCCGCTATAATGCTGCTAGTGATATGTTAGTGGGGCCTGTCCTAATGCTACGGCTGAAATGTTACGAATTCTGGGCTCTGCCTATACCGCTGCTAATGGTATGTCTCTGGGGTGTGGAAACAGAGGCTTCCCAAAGACATGATGGCGGCGAGGCCATTTCCCACCAACGCGGTTACTGTAAAGGTGCATATAACCACGGACACGTGTAGAGGACACGTAGTGCCTCAAAAACATCCCCCTCCTCCTCCAATAGGGAAAACAAACATTCTTGGCAAATGCCTTTGCATTGGTTCGTCTGGTGGCAGTCCAAGAATTTCACCTTTACCGACACTACAAGAGAGACCCCCCACCATCCCCCCGCCACGGCCCACTTAATCCTGGCCACATTCCGAAAACCAACAAAATAAAACCGCGCTACTAGGTCCGCAGTCACCACCACATTACCACCAACGCGGTTACTGTTAAGGTACATATTACCAGTCTGACTGGGGCATGCAGAGACACCTTGACAGAATGAATAGTGTGTGGCACATAGGTTCCCCATTGCTATGCCCACGTGTGCAGCTCCTGATGGCGGTGGCACAGGATTCTATTTCTCATTGCTTCTGTACAGCATTGTGGGCTATCGCCCCGCCACTTTTAAAGAGGGTCGCTGCCTAGCCGTGCCAACCTCTGCAGTGTGTGCCTGCGGTTCCTCCTCATGGCAGACGCACTTCTAAATAGACATGAGGGTGGTGAGGCATTAGGGCAGCTGAAGGCTGCGCAGGGACACTTTGGTGTGCGCTGTGGGGGGGAGGGGGGGCGGTTGGGCAGCATGTAAGCCAGGAGAAGTGGCAGTGGAGTGTCATGCAGGCAGTGATTGTGCTTTGTTGGAGGTAGTGTGGTGCTTAGCTAAGGTATGCCATGCTAATGAGGGCTTTTCAGAAGTAAAAGTTTTTGGGAGGGGGGGGGGCCCCACTCTTGCCACTATTGTGGCTTAATAGTGGGACCTGTGAACTTGAGATGCAGCCCTACATGTAGCCCCTCGCCTGCCCTATCCGTTGCTGTGTCGTTCCCATCACTTTCTTGAATTGCCCAGATTTTCACACAAGGAAACCTTAGCGAGCATCGGCGAAATACAAAAATGCTCGGGTCGCCCATTGACTTCAATGGGGTTCGTTACTCGATACGAACCCTCGAGCATCGCGAAAAGTTCGTCCCGAATAACGAGCACCCGAGCATTTTGGTGCTCGCTCATCTCTAAATATAAAGTATCTTCGGAAAAAAATTACATTTTCTGCTGCTATCTTCTGACAGCCGTAACTTATTTATTTTTTAGGTAACATAGTTGTGCGAGGGCTCATTTTTTGTAGGACTTCCTGTAGTTCTATTGATACCATTTTGGAGTACACATGACTTTTTGATCACTTTTTATTACATTTTTTCTTGAAGACAGAGTGACCAAAAAAGTGCAATTCTTGCGTTGCTTTTTTGTTCTCTGACAACGTTCACCGTGTGGAATAAATAATGCATTATTCTGATAAATCAGACTTTTACGGATGCAGTGATACCAAATATTTTTTCTTGTTTTATTATTTTGATTCTTTTATTATTAAGGGCTCAGTCAAGCAAATTTTAAATGCATGTATAGGCATGTTTTTAAAACGCATGTATTAGAACCAATGTTTTCCAATGAAAGAGGTCATATGTCCATTTTTTTCCTTCCGTTTAAAATTCGTTCCGGGAAAAAATAGGACAGTTTTGGTGCGCAGTTTTCGTGCGAATAGATGCAACTTTGATAGTAGGAGTTCCTATTGTCAAAGCCCTGAAATAAGCCCTGGCTGCAAAAAATATAAATATTAATACATCACCTAGAAGCGCTGACAGGCTCTGGCATGTGTTCTCCCCGTGTGCCCGGCACTCTTCTTCTTCATTTTCTTCGGCTGTGATTCGTCAAAGCATTGAGACAATCAGTGGCAGTGCCTTCAGGAGGTGGGGAATTTGCAGTCCCTGGCCAGAAGAACATGAAGACAAAGAAGAGCCGGGGACCTGGACAGCGCTTCTGGGTGATGTTTTGTTTTGTTTTTCTTGCAGCTAGGGCTTCTTTTCAGAGTAAGGCCTATATTTCAAGCCCATCCTCCCCCCCCAAAAAAAAAAATTATTCCAGTGGAGGTTGCCTTCATCCCATTGCTTTTAATGGAGCAGCAGCAGTGCCGGCCCCATTGAAAGCAATTGGAGAGCATCGCGCTCCTCTGCCACAGCTCTGATAGTGGCAGAGAAGCTATCACGGTGTTTAGTGATGAGGGGACAGCCTGTAAAGACAACCCTAGGGCCTTTCAAGAGGCCCCCTGCTGCCATGGCATCGCACAGCAACTTTTGATCTTATCGTGGAGGGCAGTGCAGGACACCTGAACATCAGTCATGGCATTTAAAGCGTTAACAGCTTCGATAAGTGGTGTGGCTTATGGTAGTTGTTACGAGTGGGTTTCCGCTGTAAGAAACAGACAGCACCCGCATTGTATGGAGCGGGATCAACCCACGATCTCCCTCCATACATACCCCGAACCTGCAGGACATAACTTTCGTTAGGCGGTCAAGAGAAGTTGGGGGGCCCCAAGATGAACTTTTGCACCTGGGCTCATGAGCCTTTAGCTATGCCCCTGCACATTACCCTCATGTATGTTTAAGGGAGTATGTTTTTATGAAAAAAGAAGGAAGAGTTGAAGCACAAATGAAATGTAGATAAACGTAGACCATACATTTGTAAATGTTTGTAAATGTTTTTCTTATTAATCTCTATCTATACGTTAAAGTATATATTTTTTCCTCTAAACAGTATACAACTATGCTGAGCACTATTTTTATTGTGGGTGATTAATTGTGATTTGTTTTCTCTTTCTGTTTTAGTTCGATTGCCAGTGCCCTTGGGCACAATTTGTAGCTGTAAGTGGTGAGGTGTGGAATAATACACGGAGTCAGATATTCTGCCTAACTTGTTGTATACACAGTATTATTAAATAAAGCCAGGAGATGATTGCCTCATCTTTTTCTTCAACACGCTCAGTGAATAAGAAGTGATGCACAAGCTGGAACAATGTAGACACCTGTGCCTAACACATTTATATACAGAGAGCTTACTCTTATTTCTTTTCTCTATCTTTCTTCGTATTTACATCTCTTTATTTCTTGATTTCCTTCTCTTCATACCTACATATTTTATTGTTCCTCTATTCGCTGCCAAGGCTAACTCTCCTTCTCTATTACTCATGGTCTCTCAGATTTTTCTTTTGTTTCTCCCTGTTCCTCTGCTTTCTCTCTTTGATCTCTTGTCTCTCTCTTTCTGTTGCTCCTATTTGTTTATCTCTCTCTGTCACTGCTGTTCTCTCTCTTGTCTGGCGCTTCCCTTCTCCTCCCTGGCACTTCTCTCCCTGGTGTTTCTCCTTCTTGCTATTCTCTCCTAGGCACTTGTTTTTCTTACGCATTCTGGCTCCTGCGGCCGTTGTCCGACTATTTATTGCCTCTGTCACCTGACCACTTTGTCTGCAGCCAATCACAACCTATTTGGTTGCTAGACTACCTGCCTCATCTGAGTCTCTGGTCATTTTTTCAAACCTGTGCAGCTTAATAAAACAACTAACTGGTTGCTAGATTACCTGCATCAGCTGTGCAAAATAACTCAGATTAATCCCCTAGGGCAGGTTATTATATTACCGGTCCCCAGAGCTAAACAGCGCTATGTAGTGCCCTTTTTCAGGCCACTACAGAAACTTATTATTTAACAGATAAAAAACTTCAGTGGGAATGCTTCTGTATCCTGAAATGCTGCTGTGTTTCAGACTAAACATACTTTACATTTTGACTAAGAAGGTGGGCCGTGCTAGCTTATGCCACCCGTATCATGTAGACTGACAGCTTTCTTCCCTTACATGTACAGGAAGAGAGTTGTCCATCTGCCTGCTGCGAACAGCGAGAGCCCACCGCAGCCCATCTCCGTGACACAGAACTCTGTTCCAGCTTTGTTCTGAGTCTAACTTCAAAGTATGTTTATTTGCAAATGCTAAAGCGTTTTAGAATAAAACATCCACAGCTACAAACTGCATACCTGTCCCAGGTTTATACTGCCCGTTGTTCAGACGGCATGAACCTGGTGACAGGTTACCTTTAATACATATCAAAACATAAAGGTTGCATATGACTAGTCCAAGTTTCGCTTCATTAGAGTAAATTGTATTCACTTCCATTGTAAGGGCGCATTCACACAGGTGTATGTCATTTTTGTATGCGAAAAACGCAGTTTTCAATGTGTGTGTACATGATTTTTAGTGCATAATGGTTGCAAATTCACTACATTTTTCACATGTGCAAGCAAAAAAACATAATGCCCAACTGATACCACCATGTTTTCACACTATCTTCTAGCAACATGCATAAAAAGTGCAGTACATATGCATGCGAAATCCGTATTCGCTGTGGGTTTTTTACCATCTAATAGACATGCTGCTTTTTTTTTTACCCGCGTAAAAAATGAATGTCTGAATACGTCAATTTAATTCAATAGGCCCATATTCAGTCAGTAAAAAATATAGATGGAAGGCGGTTTTAGACAGCCTTATGCGCAACTATGCTCACTACTAAAGAGAGTAATTGCGCATGAACAGGTTTTTTCCCCTTACCCTGCCATAGCGCAGGAGTTTTTAAAAAACTGCAGGAATATGTGTCCTGCCTTATTAACTATGTGCGGAAAAGATTGGCTCAGCGCAGGGACCAATCAGGGGCAGCTCTCACTCACACCCATTCATGAATTCATGAATGGGTGTGAGTGAGAGCTGCCTCTGATTGGTCAGGCTGTGACCAATCAGAGGCAGCTCATTCAGCAGGCGGGGATTTTAATTCCCCGGCTGCTGAATACTACAGAGAGCAGTTCAGAGAACTGTTGGCCGGCCGCGCTGAACTCCGTCTGCCGGGACAAGGTGAGTATATATATTTTTTTTATTTTTACACATTTCTGGATGAATTGCAGGGAAGGGCTTATATATTTAAGCCCTTCCCGACAATTCATCGTGAGATCGCCCGCAGCGCATTGCTTTCAATGGAGCCGGCTGTATTGCCGGCTCCATTTAATTCAATGCGCTGGACAGCTCCGGCCCATTTCTATTGAAACGCGGCTAGGAGCAGTTTTTTCGGGCGATTTTTCGGCCCCGGTCACGCGATTTGCGGATGCGCATCCGTCATGCGATCAGCAAATCGCGGCAAAAAATGCCCGTGTGACTAAGGCCTCAACAGGCGAGAATCCCACTAGTGAAAATAAAACCATTGAAATCAATGGTTTCATTTCGTCTATGGAGCGTCTTCGCACATAAAGCAGTCAAGTCTTTTTTTTACTGATTAAACTTTGCACTATTGCACATGGTAAAAAAAAAAAAAGCAAAAAGATAGGTCCTGCTCATATAAAAATGTGTGCAAGAAAGATAGGGAAAGGCTTATGCTTTCCTACACATAGTTATATTGCGCAAAATTTATGCAAGGGAAAACAAAGCCATTGAAATCATTGGCTTTGTTTTGTCATGTCTTATGGGTGTAATTTTCACGTCCTCGCAAAACGTTGCGCAAGCACGGACATCTGTTTAAGCCCTCAATATGGACAGAATATATGCCCATGTAAATGGGCCCTAAGGACAAACAAATATCAGTCAAACAGATGAAAACTGTATAAAACTGTATATGGATATGAAAAAGAATGTACAATTAGCAAACGATTCCTTTTTGGTGGTATACCTAAAAAAAGAAAAAAAACAAGGACAAAAAATTTACATTAGAAACTTTGATGTATATTATTAACATATACAATATATATTACATATACAATGGCACACTTTTGCTGCCACACGTATTTAAATATACATACAGTGTTACACATTTAGGGTTCCATCACAAATGCTGAAAATGCTCATTTTAATAACTAACGCTCGTTTTACAAGCAAACATTGAAAGGATTGAAAGATTGAAAGATTTAGCAATCTATTTGCATTAAGTGTTAATGGACTTTTATGGCCAATAACTAGAGCTGAGCGAACGTACTCGGTTCGGGTGTTTTTGGACTCAAGCACTGCTTTTTCCGAGTAACTGACTACTCGGACAAAAAGATTTGGTGGCCGCCGGGGGGGCGGTGTGGTGGAGCGGGGGGTAGCAGTGGGGAACAGGGGGAGCTCTCTCTCCCTCTCCCCCCCCCCACTCCCCTCTGCAACCCCCTGCGCACCCCCGGCGCCCCCCCCCCCAATCTTTTCGTCCGAGTAGTCAGTTACTCGGAAAAAGCGGTGCTCGAGTCCAAAAACACCCGAACCGAGTACGTTCACTCATCTCTACCAATAACACTTTATCATCTTCATTTGCATACAAAAGGGCCTCCAGGAGCATCTGCAGAGCCCAGCATTCCTTTAAGCACACACTCATCTGTGCAAACAGCTGCATTGTTCTTCTGGAGACTGCCAGCAGATTACATTGTTCTCTCCCAGCTAGTGTAAACATGCCATGGGCAGAACAGCCTGCAGTCTATTGAGAGATAAATGTGTTTTTTTTGTCTCTCAGTGGCTGATTGATGGATTTGGAGTTAACCTTTTAATCAGTGTTCAGATGAAAAGTGCACAATGCCTGTGTTTACATGTAACAATTATCACTCATTTATGGCCATTTTGAGCAATAACAAATTTTGAGCGATAATCATCGCATGTGAAAGGGCCTTAAGCCAGCTCCATCCTCTGCCTCTGTATCGGCTATGACAGAGAAAGGGGTTAGTTTAGTTATTAAAATAAGCCAGTCAGCCAGTTCCCTACAATGAGGTTATCGACAATAGGAGGGGGAATCCATAGCACATAACTCAGTGTTAGAACTGGGCTTGAAGTGAAGGTAGCAGCACTATGGAACTCAGACTAGATCTGGTAAGTTTTCCTTCCCTGTACTATCCCTTTAAGTCAATAACAGACAATTATAGCACCAGACATCAAAAACAGATGAAGGCAGGAGTAGTGTTTCTCTTTTTGATTGGCTGGGCGATAAATTCAACCTGATTTTTGCCAAATCAAATTGGGTACGTCTGACCCAATTTTTGGTGAAAATCAAACAGAACTCAAATCTCCCAAAATGCGTGTTACATGGGTCAGAGAGCAGCCAATCAACAGCCAAGGCACCTTGATGGTGTCACCAAATGTGTCCTCTATCTTGCATATGGGCAACATTTTTTTGACACTTGCATCATATGACCTTGCCATATATAGCACAGGCAGAGTGTAACCAGTGGCCATATAACAGCTAATCACAGGATAAAGAAGCTGCATCACGTTTATATGACTGTAAATCAGAATTTCTCCTTTACAAACTTTAGGAAACTGCTTTTTAAACAAGAAGCACACCCACTGTCTCCCTTGGCTAAATTTTTGGCAACTCTACTGATTTTCCTTGGAGGAGTAGGAGGCCCATGCTTAAGTATTGTGTTCATTTTGCAGAATGTTTCCTTGTTAAATGTATAAAAGTTAAAAAATAAAAACTATCCCGCGCCTTGGCAGAAAACCAATTTTTTTTTATTCTTTAAAACAACGCGTTTCAACACAATATGTGTCTTTTTCAAGTTCATACAGACATTTTCATATATGCTGCCTTATATAGTGTGGAATAACATGTGGCTCACTCCCCAATCATCTAGGGGCGTGGTTTTTTTTTTTTTTTTCTTCAATTAGGGTACTTTATTGTTCCCTTGTCTGTCCACGGAGCTCTTTTGGAATGCATTGCATTCCATAGGTTTTTGTTTTTTTTTCATTAACCTTTATTGTTTTCGTTTCAATTGTCTCTCCTATTCACACCATAATCCAGTTCTGTTTTTAAAAATTTTTCATATAAAATTATTATCTAGGATTACTATCTATTCATTTTACTATATTCTACATAAAAACTTTTTATTTTTTATTGCGCATTTTTTATAATTTTTTATCTAATTCCCATGTAAGTGCATTTATTTTGTTAAAATTTCTCCAGTACTTCATTTAATCCTTCTGGCATTAAGGTGTTCAGACGGTAGATCCAGTACATTTCTTTTCTTCTCAGTTTCATTATTGAGTTTTGTTTTATGGTTTCTAACGGAATTAGTTTTAATTTTTCACTGTTTTTATTGTGTTTTTCTTGGAAATGTTTAGATATACTGTGTTTTTCGTACCCCCTTTTTATGTTATATCGATGTTGATTAATCCTTATATTCAGGCTATTAGTGGTTCTTCCAACATAACGCAAGCCGCAAGGGCATTCTAATAGATAGATGATATTTTTACTTTTACATGTCATTTTTTCTTTTATTTCTATTTTTTCCTCACCTTTTTGTATATAGTTTTGTTTATGACATATATGTGTACAACATTTACATTTCTTGCTGTTACATTTAAAACCACCTGTTATTGTTTTATTTTTCTCTTTAAATGGATTGTTTTTTTCTTTTTTATTTAGAGGATTTGATTGAGCTAAACTATTACCTATCGTTCTATTTTTTCTAAAAATAATTCTAGGGTTTTTTTCTAGTGTTTTACCGAGGTAGGGGTCATTTTTTAAAAGGGACCAGTTTTTTTGTATGATATTTTTAATGTAATTGTGGTCTGTACTAAATTTTGTAATAAAAATATTATTGCTGTAGGTGTTTTGTTTTGTGTTCATTTTGTTTATTGTTTTTTCACTTTTTTTTGTTTTTTGATAAGCATCTTTTAGTAATTGCTTTGGGTAATTTTTGTTTTCAAAACGGTGAATTATGTTTTTTGCTTGATTTTCAAAGATATCTTTTTCACTGCAGTTTCTGTAAACTCGTCGTAATTGACTGTAAGGTATGTTGTTTTTCCATTTTTTGTGATGGCAGCTGCTGTATTGTAGATAACTGTTTTTGTTTACCTTTTTAAAATGAGTTTTTGTATTTATGATATTATTTTTAATGTATAAAACTAGATCTAAGAAAATTATTTCTTTATTGTTAATGGTGGACGTGAATTTTAGATTTTTTTCGTTTTTATTGATATTAATAATGAAATTTTCTAGTTCTAGTTTTGAACCTTTCCAGATTATTAGTATGTCGTCAATGTAACGACCATGGTATACTATATTATTATTTTTGAATTTTTCGGCCTCGAATTGTCCCATATATAGATTAGCGAATGTCGGAGCAAATTTGCTCCCCATCGCTGTTCCGGTTGTCTGAAAATAAAAATAAAAACTAGAACTAGAAAATTTCATTATTAATATCAATAAAAACGAAAAAAATCTAAAATTCACGTCCACCATTAACAATAAAGAAATAATTTTCTTAGATCTAGTTTTATACATTAAAAATAATATCATAAATACAAAAACTCATTTTAAAAAGGTAAACAAAAACAGTTATCTACAATACAGCAGCTGCCATCACAAAAAATGGAAAAACAACATACCTTACAGTCAATTACGACGAGTTTACAGAAACTGCAGTGAAAAAGATATCTTTGAAAATCAAGCAAAAAACATAATTTACCGTTTTGAAAACAAAAATTACCCAAAGCAATTACTAAAAGATGCTTATCAAAAAACCAAAAAAAGTGAAAAAACAATAAACAAAATGAACACAAAACAAAACACCTACAGCAATAATATTTTTATTACAAAATTTAGTACAGACCACAATTACATTAAAAATATCATACAAAAAAACTGGTCCCTTTTAAAAAATGACCCCTACCTCGGTAAAACACTAGAAAAAAACCCTAGAATTATTTTTAGAAAAAATAGAACGATAGGTAATAGTTTAGCTCAATCAAATCCTCTACATAAAAAAGAAAAAAACAATCCATTTAAAGAGAAAAATAAAACAATAACAGGTGGTTTTAAATGTAACAGCAAGAAATGTAAATGTTGTACACATATATGTCATAAACAAAACTATGTACGAAAAGGTGAGGAAAAAATAGAAATAAAAGAAAAAATGACATGTAAAAGTAAAAATATCATCTATCTATTAGAATGCCCTTGCGGCTTGCGTTATGTTGGAAGAACCACTAATAGCCTGAATATAAGGATTAATCAACATCGATATAACATAAAAAGGGGGTACGAAAAACACAGTATATCTAAACATTTCCAAGAAAAACACAATAAAAACAGTGAAAAATTAAAACTAATTCCGTTAGAAACCATAAAACAAAACTCAATAATGAAACTGAGAAGAAAAGAAATGTACTGGATTTACCGTCTGAACACCTTAATGCCAGAAGGATTAAATGAAGTACTGGAGAAATTTTAACAAAATAAATGCACTTACATGGGAATTAGATAAAAAATTATAAAAAATACACAATAAAAAATAAAAAGTTTTTATGTAGAATATAGTAAAATGAATAGATAGTAATCCTAGATAATAATTTTATATGAAAAATTTTTAAAAACAGAACTGGATTATGGTGTGAATAGGAGAGACAATTGAAACGAAAACAATAAAGGTTAATGAAAAAAAAAAAAAAACCTATGGAATGCAATGCATTCCAAAAGAGCTCCGTGGACAGACAAGGGAACAATAAAGTACCCTAATTGAAGAAAAAAAAAATAAAAAAAAAACCCACGCCCCTAGATGATTGGGGAGTGAGCCACACATACATGTTATTCCACACTATATAAGGCAGCATATATGAAAATGTCTGTATGAACTTGAAAAAGACACATATTGTGTTGAAACGCGTTGTTTTAAAGAATAAAAAAAGATTGGTTTTCTGCCAAGGCGCGGGATAGTTTTTATTTTTTTAACTTTTATACTAAGTTATCCAGCCCGACCGAGCTTGCAAACACGGTGAAAGCATATCCCTGGACGCCACTCCAAAAAAAGAAACATGGAGAAGCAAGAAACCTGCTGAAGGCTAACGTGGACAACAGGTGCAGAGGGGTTAACTCCTTCACCACCGGATTAACCCTTCTGGCACCGGGTAAGTCCACCTTTCATTTAGCTACAAAAGAATTTTTAAACTGCAAGTGAGGCGCATTTTAAAGTACATTTTCTATTTTTCCTTGTTAAATGTTTGACATTGCTTTTAAAACATTGCAAAAATTTTTGGTAGCTCTGCAGTTTTTCCTTGGAGACAGCCCATGCTTGAGTGTTGTGTTCACCTGACTTGCGCAATTTTTGATCTAGTAGACTATACGGGCCTTTTTTTTCAGTGACACTGCACGCTCTTTTAACCCCTTAACGACTGTACCATCGGGAAACTACGTCCTCAGTAAGTGGGCTTTAATCCTAGAGGACGTAGTTTTATGCATCCTCTTTGGATTGATGCCCACTTGCCTGAGGACGTGACAAATGGATAGCGCCGATCGCAAAAAAGTAAAGAAAAGTGCATAAAAAGTTAGATATTCAGTTGCCCTGATGGATCGGAAAGTTTAAAAAAAAAAAGTGTAAAAAGTGAAAAAAAAGTGTAAAAGTAAAAAAAAAAGGTTTAAAAAAGTTTTAAATAGTTTAAAAAAAGTTTAAAAAGCTTGCGTTTCATCTCCCCTCATGGATCATAGCCGTGAGGGAGGATGAAATGACGTAACTAAAGCCCGCGGACTTATCCGCGGACCTTACCCCAGCTTCTGCGCACGCGCCCGTCGCCAAGTGGCGGACGCATGCGCAAAAGCCGTGGATTGCCAGGATAATTTAAAATCTCCCTGCTCCTGGCTACAAAACTTAGCCAAGAGCCTGGAGATTTCACAGGGGGCCGCGGTGAGCGGTTCCTCATCACGTGTTCACCGTTATCCAATGGATAATGGCGATCACGTAAAAGTAAAAAAAAGGTGAAGCTTCATCTCCCCTCACCGATGCAATCGGTGAGAGGAGATGAAACTTTTTACCAGAGGCCTCCGTATTTGCACCCCGACGCGATCTTCCTCCGTGAACTTTCCCGGATCCTGCGCATGCGACCGCCGGCAAAACACCCGACACATGAGCAGGAGTCGGGGAGCACAGGTCGCCAAGAGCATGGAGCAGTGACGGGTGGCCTCGTTGAGCGGTCCCCGATCACGTGATAAAAAGGTAGCGATCTACCTTAGGCCGGTCTCACATGACCGGATAGGAATTACGGATTCCGCATGCGTCTGATCCGCGGTCATACGCCGATCAATTGCATTGGATTACACAATTCCGCTCACATTAGCTGGTCGGAATTGCGTAATCCACTCGCAGAAAAGAGAACGCAGCAGGTTCTATTTTACCGCGGATATCCGCAACATAGACCCCATTGTGCTCCATGGTCGCAGATATACCCGCTGCCCATACGCAACTACGGTGTGTACGGGCTGCGGGTACCCGTGTCATCGCTAAGCGACTGTGCGGGAAATACAAATTTTAAAAAAGTACTGCGAATGACCGCCCGTGTGAGTAGACAGTTATGCGCAGTACAATAGGCGGCCATATGCAGGGACACAGCTGGGCTCACAGATGGGATCCGCTGCGGGCCTCCGCAAATGGATTCCACCTACGGCTGCATGAGCCCGGTGTTATTCAGACCGCTACCTGTAATACGTATTTTACAAGAAGCCCCGGGAACACTTGCCTTCATGCAGTTCCAGGAGCAGCTTGTTGAGCGTCTTCTGTGCGAGACCGCCGCACCTCATCAAGCTTACGGAGACTCACAGAGCGCCACTTTTTACACCCTATACCCACCACGGAGGTCAAGAAATGACCCCCCAAAAAGCATGAGAGGAGGGGGATACACGGTTTTATTGCCCCATGTACCCATCCCAACCAGCCTCCATAATTACCCCTGTCTTCGGAAATACCACACAGTTCACATTATTACTTTTATCTAAGATTTGGGGAACGCCGAAAAGGGCATGGAGGGGGGGGATAATTTTAGGGAGTCAATTTTTATTCCGTACAAATGAACAATGGGGCCTGGAATGTATTCAGTTGTGCCCTGCAATCCAGCGGGTGTTCCCTGCATTACAGGCCTAACCATGTGTCCTATAAGTAGATTAGGGCCACAATGGGTATGTTTTTGAACACGGGACAAACGGGGGTATCCATTTTGGGGTGAACGTCTTCATTCCTATGTAAACTGTACAAAAAAACTGTTTTTAAATTGACAAAATTGCCAAAAAAATGAAAATCGTAATTTTTTCCTTCTGCTTTGCTTAGATTTATTCAAATACTGTGGGGTCAAAATATGCAATACACCCCTAGATGAATTCATTAAGGGGTCTAGTTTTTAAAATGGGGTCATTTGAGGGGGTTCTTTATCGTTTTGGACGCTCAATGGCTCTACAAGTGGGCAATGGGGCCTGGAATTTATCCTGTTGTACCCTGAAATCAAACGGGTGCTCCTTCCATTATAGGCCTAGCCATGTGTCCTTTAAGTAGATTAGGGCCACAAGGGGTATGGTTCTGAACATAGGACAAACAGGGGTATCCATTTTGGGGTGAAAGCTTTCATTCCTATGTGTGCTGTACAAAAAAAACAGTTTTTAAATTCATACAAATGCCAAAAAAATAAAAACTGTAATTTTTTTCCTACTGCTTTGCTTAGATTTATTCAAAAATTGTAGGGTAAAAATACACAGTACACCCCTAGATTAATTCGTTAAGAGGTCTAGTTTTCAAAATGGGGTCATGTGTGGGGGTTCTCTGTCGTTTTGGCCACTCAAGGGCTCTACAAGTGGGCAATGGGGCCTAAATCACCTTCATGCTAAATTTCTGTTCTGAAAGCCACCGACTACTTCTTTCATTTTGGGCCCCGTTGTGCATCCAGACAAAAGATTAGGGCCACAATGGGTATGTCTCTGAACATGGGACAAACAGGGGTATCCATTTTGGGGTGCAAGTCTTCATTCATATGTGTGCTGTACCAAAAAAGCAGTTTTTAAAACGACAGAATTGCCAAAAAAACGAAAATCACATTTTTTTCCTTTTGCTTTGCTTGAATTCATTCAAAAACTGTGGGGTCAAAACGGGCAGTACACCCCTAGATAAATTCGTTAAGGGGTCTAGTTTTCAAAATGGGGTCACTTGTGGGCTTTCTCCTTGGTTTTAGCCGCTCAAGACCTCTACAAAAGTGCTATGGGCCTAAAATGCCTTCAAGCAAAATTTATGTTCTGAAAGACACCGGCTGCTCCTTTCATTTTGGGTCCCGTTGTGCATCCAGACATAAGATTAGGGCCACAATGGGTATGTTTTTGAACACGGGAGAAACGGGGGTATTTTGGGGGTATTTACACCCCATTTTGGGGTGTAAATCCTCATTTTCATGGGCAATATAGGAAAAAAATATGTCTTTAAAATGACATATTTGCAAAACTATGAAATTTTATTTTTTCTCTTCTAAATTGAATTAATTCCTGAAAAAAACTGGTAGGGTCAAAATACTAATGACACCCCTCAGTGAATACATTAAGGGGTGTAGTTTTTAAAATGGGGTCATTTGGGGGGGTATCTATTATTCTGACACTCATGAGCCTTTGCAAACTTGGCTTGGTGCAGGAAAACAAAGTGTTCCTCAAAATGCTGAAAAGTAATGTTAAATTTGTACGTCCTATAAATGGTTAAAAAAAACACAAAAGTTTTTCAAGTGTGCATTCAGAATAAAGTAAACAGATGGAAATATATATCTTATCAAAAATTTGTACAGTATGTTTGGACATATTTGAGATATTACAGTTGAAAATTTGAAAAAATGACAATTTTTTCAAAATTTTTCCAATATTGGTACTTTTAATAAATATACACAAATTATATCGGTCTCTTTTTACAACCAAAATGAAGTACATGTGGCGAAAAAACAATGTTATAATCACTTGGATATGTAAAGCCTTTGCGGAGTTATGCTACATTGAACGACGCATGTCAGATTTCCAAAATTTGGCTCCGTCACTAAGGCGCAAACAGGCTTCGTCACTAAGGGGTGAAAGATTTTTTGGAGGAGCACAGTGTCCCCCCATATATGTAGCTGTATTTCCATGCAATTGGTGGGTATTTAGCTACATTGGGGACCTTCTGGATGGCGAATGAGTGAGACCAATTTATACTCCTATTGACTTTAATGAGAGTCAGAATCGGCCATCCCAATTCACAATGATTTTGGTGAAATCAACACAAATTGAATATTCCAATCACTCAAGAGCCATATTTTGCAATATAGAAAAAGCGCTGAATAACTTAGCCTGGCCCTGGCTCAAAGAGATTTTAAAAAGCACAAAGGTAATCGTCAGATACTATTACTATATTTGCAAGTCTGCATATTTGCAGACTGAGTTTCAGAATGATTCAGACTATGCAAAATAAGAATACACAACATTAATCCCTTAAGGACCGCCCAACACAAATATACTGCGGACGGTTGCAAGTAGCATATGCAGCAGGCTCAGGAGCTGTGCCTTCTCCATACTCGGTGTCGGCTGTTTCTGAAGTATTGCAGTATATTACAGAAGCGATCAAACTATTGCAAGTTCAAGTCCCAAATGGAGACAAAAAAAAGTAAAAATAAGTTATATACCATTTTAAAAGAATAAAATTCTCAAAAAATAAAAATAAAATAAATATAATCACATCATCACATCCATAAAAGTCCAAACTATTACAACATACAATTATCCTACATAGTGAACGTTGTAAGTAAAAATTTACGTAATGCCAGAATAGTGTTTTGTTGGACATCCTATCTCCTAAAAAAATAACATAAAAGTAATCAAAAAGTCTTATGTACCGTAAACTGGTATAAATAAAAACTGAAACTTGCCCTGCAAAAAAAAAACCCCTCAGACAGGCACATCGATGAAAAAAAAAACTAGTTATGAATTTCACAATATCATGACAAAAGCAATATTTTTTAACATTTTTGTACCAATCCGTAAACTAAAATTACTATGCAATTTTTGCTGCACCATAAACATTGTAAAAACAAAATCAAAAAAGCAATTGTGCAATTGAAATTTTCCCTATGTCACCCCGCTTAAAATTGTTTAAAATGGAACTATTAAAAATACAGCTTGTCCTGCAAAAGCAAGCCGTCATACAGTCATGTGGACAGAAAAATAAAAAAAGTGGAGATTAAAAAAAAAAATTTGCGAAAGTTCTGGTGTTTAATGGGTTAGAGTTAGAAACATAGGAGTAAAGATAACAATGTTTGCTGATGACTTGTTTATGGTTAATGTAGAAGGGTATGTTGCCATGTTAGGGCTCAGTCACACAGGCGGATCATCGCCCGTGTTACTGCAGCCAGCAGACGGCCGTACCTGAAGACGGACGTCTCTCTGCAGCGCTGGGAGGAAGAACATGTGACTGTCTTCATTGCCGGTCATGTGTTCTTTCATCAGCACTGGAGAGAGACGGCCGGTGTACGGGAGGCTATTTGATGTTTGGATCCATGTCAGGTTATAAAATTAATAGGAACATCTTAGAGATTCTGATGATGACTGCATGTAGAGGTGGAACTTAGAGAGGTGCCTTTGAAGATTTCAAATTTAAAACTTACAAATTTTCCTAGACTAGATATACCAGGAAAACTTTCAGCCCATTATTAATAGAAGAAAAGTAATTGGATTGGTGGAATGATCTTAAATTTAATAAAAATGATTAGCTATCTGAGACCGATGCACCTGCTTAAATGTTGCCGTGCTTTCTCAATCATAAGCTTGATAAAGTAGAAATATGTGGGCTTGTAGCTAAAAAAGATATTACAGCAAGGAATTTTTTATTAATTTTGTTAAAACAGCCAGCAACCTTCTTCAGGTTACACTGTTAGTGCTAGGTACATTCAATAGTATAAGACAAGTAAAATCGGAAAGTAATATATAGTAATATGGTGAGATGAGAAAAGAATTGAAAAAACAAAACAAAGAAAGGATTAGGTGAAACAAGGAAAACTAAAATACTTTAACAAAAATGAGGTTTTTCAATGCATATAATGTCAAAACATGAGAGATTAACCAGCTGAGGAAATAAAATGCATAGTAATTAAATAATATCTAAATAAATTCTTGCAGCAGGATCAGACCCGGCCGTCTGCAGGCGGCCTTAGGGCTCAGTCAGACGGGCGTTTTTTTCGCGCGATTTGCGGATCGCATGACGGATGCGCATCCGCAAATCGCGTGACCGGTGCGCGCAAGTCGCCCGCAAATCGCCCGAAAATCTGCTCCTAGCCGCGTTTCATTAGAAACGGGCCGGAGCTGTCCAGCGCAGTGCATTCAATGGAGACGGCAATACAGCCGTCTCCATTGAAAGCAATGCGCTGCGGGCGAGCCCGGGATGAATTGTCGGTAAGGGCTTAAATATATAAGCCCTTACCTGCAATGCATCCTAAAATGTGTTAAAATAAAAAAAAATTGTATACTCACCTTCTGCCGGCAGCCGAAGCTCCGCGCGGCCGTCCTGCAGTGGGTGTGAAGGGGGTGTGAGTCAGACCTGCCCCCTGATTGGCTCAGCGCTGAGCCAATCAGAGGCATGCCTCACTCACACCCATTCATGAATTCATGAATGGATGTGAGTCAGACCTGCCCCTGATTGGCTCAGCGCTGAGAGGCAGCAGTCACTCACCCATTCATGAATTCATGAATGGGTGTGTGAGTGTTTTCAGCCTCTGATTGGTCAGGGCTGTGACCAATCAGAGGCAGATCATTCAGCAGGCGGGGATTTTAAAGCCCCGCCGGCTGAATAGTGCCGAGAAGCAGTTCAGGAGAACTGACAGCGGCCGCGGCTGGACTCCGGCTGCAGCGGAAAGGTGAGTATACAATTTTTTTTTATTTTAACACATTTTAGGATGAATTGCCGGGAAGGGCTTATATATTTAACCCCTTCCCGACAATTCACCCCGCGCACGCCGGCAGCCCATTGCTTTCAATGGAGCGGCTATATTGCCGCTCCATTGAATTCAATGGGCAAACATCGTTCTTCTCTGCCACAGCTGTTACAGCTGTGGCAGAGAAGAATGATTTGTCTTCTATATGTTCTCAATGGGGTCGGCGCTGCTGCCGCCGGCCCCATTGAGCGCATATAGAGAAGAGAACAGGGATCGCAGATAGGTGCGATCTGCGATTTTTTTTGTTCTATAATTTATCGGACGAGCGCATAAAAAGCGCTCATGTGTCCGATACCATTGCAAAGCAATGGTTTTAAAAAATCGCCGGATGCATGCTCATGCGCAAATCGCGCGAAAAAACGCCCGTCTGACTGAGCCCTTATAGTGCACAATTGGTTAATATTATAATAAAAAAATAAACAATAAAAAAGTAAAATGCTGCTGCAAAAAAGAGAGTAGGGGACAAAGAAGAAAGAATTAAAAAAATGAGTGAAAGAGGATATACAAAAATAGTAAATGTATATATTAGTCCATGAAATGGTAAAGAAAAGGGGAAAAAATCTTTTTTTTAAATTCTTTTTTATTCCTGAAGGTTTTTAAGGCTCTCATTTAGGCTTAATGGATCAAAAGTATTTAATTTATAAATCCAGTGTAAAATCTTAAACCTCTTTCAGCATCTGGGGATATTTTCTCTGCAGCTATAACAGCAAAAACATTAAAATCACAATTGTGCACTATTATGCCATATCTTAAAACATTATGTTTTAACCCATGCCGCGGGGTCTGTGTATGTGACAGTTCCCTGCTTTCGGCTGCCGGAGGTAGCCGAGAGCCTGGATCTGTCATCTGGGGTTGCGATGTACCACCCCAGTCATGTGATCGCCGTTATCCAATAAATAATGGCGATCGCATGAAATTTTAAAAAAGTTAAATAAAGTTAAAGTTTCTTCTCCCCTCATGGATTTGAAACTACTCACCTCTGGCCTCTGCGATGTTCTGCAGCGATCTGGTAGTAGAAGGAACTGCTTCTGCCTTCTGAGCCTGTGCACCAAAGGTAAAATGTCAAGCAATCAGTGAGGGGAGAGGCCTCTGCATTTGAACTCCAATGCGATCATACTCCACGGACCTTCGCCGACTTTTGTGCATTCACCCGGCGGCAAAATGATGGGGACATAGGCGCAGAAGCCAGGGAGGGTCCGGGAAATTTAAAATCTCCTTGCTCCTGGCTACCGAAGGTAACTGGGAACCTGGAGCAGTGACCAGAGGCCTCCTTGAGCAGATCCCTGTCACGTGATCATCATTATCAAATGGCATAAAAAGGTAGCAATCTACTTTAAGCCAGTCTCAGATGACCAGATAGGAATTGTGTATGCTACATGTGTTTGATCCATGGTAAAACGCAAAATAATCAAATGTATTGGATTAGATAGTTTTGTTCACATTAACGGGTCGGAATTACGTAATCCATTCGCAGAAAATAGCATGTTCTATTTTACCATGAATATAAAGCCAATGGTAGATATACCCTCAGCCCATATGCAATTATATTGTGTACAGGCTGCGGATACTCACATCATTGCTAAGCGATGGCACGGCAAATATAAACGAACATACAAAAAAAGGTGTGCATGACCACGTGCATGAGTTTGCAGTTCTGCACATTACATTGCTATAAGCAAGGTCACGACCGGGCTCACACCTGAGATCCGCTGCAGACCTTCGCAAGCGGATTCCACATATGGCCGTGTGAGCCTGGCATTATTCAGATCACTACCTGTAATGCCTACGTAATTTTAAAAAAGTTCCCAGGAACACTGACTTTCCTGCAGTTTTATTGCCCATGTTAATCAGGCCTCTGTAATTACCCCTGTTTCGAGACATACTACACAATTTAACATTATTACTTTTACCTAAGATTTTATCTAAGTGTGTCAAAAGGGGGGAAGGATTCTTTTTGGGGAGTCAATTTTTTTTCTGCGCAAGTGAGCAGTGGGGCCTGGGATTTATTCAGTTGTGCCCTTAAATCCAATGAGTATTTGCCCCATTATAGGCCTAGCCATGTGTCCTATAATTAGACTGGGGCCACAATGGGATTATTGATGAACACAGAAGAACTAGTGCTATAAAATTTGGGGTGCGTCTCACCAGTTTTCTCTGCCTGAAACAAAGGAAATTCATGAAAGTGTCATTTATGAAAAAAACTAAATTTTGATTATTTTTCACATGCTTTATAAGACTTTTTGCAAAAAACTGTGGGGTGATAATGCTCAGTACACACCTGGATAAATGGGTTAAGGGGTCTAGATTTCAAAATAGGGTCACTTGTGGGGGACGTTTTATCGTTTTGGTACCTTGATGACTCTATAAGCGAGCAATGGCGCCTGGAATTTAATCAGTTGTTCCCTTAAAGCCAAAGGGCATTCCTTCCATTGTAGGCCTAGCCATGTGTCCAATAAGCAGATTGGGGCTAGAATGGGTATGTTTCTGAACACAGGACAAACAGGGGCATCCATTTTTGCCGTGCAGGTCTTCATTCATCAGTGTGCTGTACAAAAAAACAGTTTTTAAAATGACATAATTGGCAAAGAATCATAATTTTTTCCTTCCGCTTTTCTTAGATTCATTCAAAAACTGTGGAATTAAAATATTAAGTACACCCCTAGATGAATTCGTTAAGGGGTGTAATTTTCAAAATAGGGTCATTTGTAGGGGTTGTCTATTGTTTTGACAGCTCAAGGGCTCTACAAGTGTGCAACAGAGTCTAAAACACCTTCAAGCAAAGTTTCTTTTCTGAAAGCCACCGGCTGATCCTTTCAGTTTGGGCCCTGTTGTGCATACAGGCATAAGATCAGGGCCACAGTGGGTATGTTTTTGAACACAGGACAAACAATGGTATTCATTTTGGGGTGTAAGTCCTCATTTTCATGTGCACTATAGAAAAAAACATGACTTTAAAATGACATATTTGTAATAATATGAAATTTTATTTTTTCTCTTTTAAATTGCATTAAAGGAGATGTCCCGAGGCAGCAAGTGGGTCTATACACTTCTGTATGGCCATAATAATGCACTTTGTAATATACATTGTGCATTAATTATGAGCCATACAGAAGTTATAAAAAGTTTTTTACTTACCTGCTCCGTTGCTAGCGTCCTCGTCTCCATGGTGCCGACTAATTTTTGGCCTCCGATGGCCAAATTAGCCGCGCTTGCGCAGTCCGGGTCTTCAGCAGTCTTCTATGGAGCCGCTCGTGCCAGAGAGCGGCTCCGTGTAGCTCCGCCCCGTCACGTGCCGATTCCAGCCAATCAGGAGGCTGGAATCGGCAGTGGACCGCACAGAAGAGCTGCGGTCCACGAAGACAGAGGATCCCGGCGGCCATCTTCAGCAGGTGAGTATGAAGACGCCGGACCGCCGGGATTCAGGTAAGCGCTGTGCGGGTGGTTTTTTTAACCCCTGCATCGGGGTTGTCTCGCGCCGAACGGGGGGGGGGTTGAAAAAAAAAAAAACCCGTTTCGGCGCGGGACATCTCCTTTAAGTCCTGAAAAAAAACTGTGCGGTCATAAGCCCCTCAGTAAATATATTAAGGGGTATATTAAAATGGGGTAATTTGTGGGGGTATCTATCATTCTGACACCTATGAGCCTTTGCAATCTTGGCTTTGTGTAGGAAAACAAAATGTTTCTCAAAATGTAAATAATTAATGTTAAATTTGTATGTCTTGTAAATGGTTTTTTTAAATGTGCTTCCTGAATAAAGTAAACAGATGGAAATATATATATTGTGTCAAAACTTTGTACAGTATGTTTGCACATTTTTGAGATATTGCAGTTGAAAATGTGAAACAATTACATTTTTTCCAAATTTTCCCAATTTTGGTACTTTTAATAAATGTACAGAAATTCTATTAGTCTTTTTTTTTTACGACTTAAATGAAGTACTATATGTGGCGAAAAAAACAATGTTAGAACTACTTGGATATGCAAAACCTTTACGGAGTTATTCTATGTTAAAGTGACACATGTCAGATTTACAAAATTTGGCCTGGTCATTAAGGCGCAAACACGCTTGGTTGCTAAGGGGTTAAAAACCCATTGATGGTGTTAGACCTGTTTATTTATTCTCATCTGAAGACACTGTGTTAGAGTACGTGCCCTTCTGAACATGATTTTAGATTTATTTGGAATATTGTGTTTAAAAAAAGGATATTGAAGTCGCAAACACCAGTCTTTATCTAGTATTTGCTTTATGACAGAGTGGTGAAGGCTCTAAGGATCATTATTTGTTCCTTTTTTTTTTTGCTACGACTCCCAGTTGGTGTTCTTTTTGTAGGCTCCATTTATCAGACTGCCTCAATATCCTTTTTTTCTTCAGTCTGTTTCTAATAAAAGAACTTTGTCTGCAAAAAGGTCATCTTTCTTGGTACAATTTTGTTTTAGACGATGGAATTGTCCAAATGGTTTATGGTTCATCTACATTTTATAATGGGCATTCTTGCAATATAACAAACTGTTACTACTTTAAAAATAGATATTGCTTCTGTCCTGGAACAAAATCATTCCATTTTGCATCTACAAAAGCAATTTGTGATTGACAGTATTCAGTTTATTTGAGACAATAATTATTTTTAATTCAACTCATAATTATTCAAGCAGATAAAAGGCACTGCAATGGGCACGTGCTTCATGCCCAGTTTTGCAAATATATATATGGGAGAACTTGACAAGTAATATATAGCATCCAGTTTTCAATGGTCACAGAGCATCATTCTGTATAAATGTTATATTGATGGCTGTTTATATGGAAAGGTGCATCAGAGGAATTTGATATTCACAGGTCATAACTCTACTTAGACCACACTCTGTGTCATGAAAATGAAAGTGTTATAACTAAAACAGAACTTACAAATATAGAAATAACCTAACCAAGGCTGAAAATACTTCTCTGGCAATATTAGAAAAAGATAAGTTGATTATAAAACCGTCTAATAAGGGTGGCAATATTGTCATCCTTGACCACAAACAATATGTTTCTTTATGCCATGGCCTTTTACTTACAGTTCTGGAAAACAAGAAATATAATATTTTTTTAAAATACATTTTAAAAACTTATATTTAAACATTACTTTGATGTGTTTGAATTAGAGATGAGCGAACGTACTCGTCTGAGCTTGATACTCGTTCGAGTATTAGCGTGTTCGAGATGCTCGTTACTCGTGACGAGAACCACGCGATGTTCGAGTTACTTTCACTTTCATCTCTGAGACGTTAGCGTGCTTTTCTGGCCAATAGAAAGACAGGGAAGGCATTACAACTTCCCCCTGCGACGTTCAAGCCCTATGCCACCCCCCTGGAGTGAGTGGCTGGCGAGATCAGGTGTCACCCGAGTATAAAAATCGGCCTCTCCCGCGGCTCGCCACAGATTTATTCTGACATAGAGGAGGGAAAGTGCTGTTGGTGCCGGAGCTGCTATAGGGAGAGTGTTAGGAGTATTTTAGGCTTCAAGAACCCCAACGGTCCTTCTTAGGGCCACATCTAACCGTGCGCAGTAGTGTGGAGGCTGCTTTTTGCAGTGTTGCACTTTTTTTTTTTTTTGTATATCGGCCGTGCAGAGCATTGCGCCCTGCAGTAATTATACATACTCCAGGGCCAGTAGTGGTGGTGAGGCAGGGACAGAAGACATATATTTATTGAATATAGGCAGTGGGCCTTTCCAAAAACATTTGGGGAAAAAAATCTATTTGGGCTGCCTGTGACTGTCCTCAGTGTACTGGGTCTGTGCTGGGTGTAGTTGTCCTCCTAATTCATACGCAGCCAGCTAAGTGTTACAGCAGGCTTGCGCAAAATTATTTCCTGGCTCTGTGTTGGCTGTTACATCACATTCCAGTCCACAGTGCAACAGTCTGCAGTTATTTTACATACTCCAGGGCCAGTAGTGGTGAGGCAGGGACAGAAGACATATTTATTGAATATAGGCAGTGGGCCTTTCCAAAAACATTTGGATAAAAAATCTATTTGGGCTGCCTGTGACTGTCCTCAGTGTACTGGGTCTGTGCTGGGTGTAGTTGTCCTCCTAATTCATACGCAGCCAGCTAAGTGTTACAGCAGGCTTGCGCAAAATTATTTCCTGGCTCTGTGTTGGCTGTTAAATCACTGCTGTATTCCAGTCCACAGTGCAACAGTCTGCAGTTATTTTACATACTCCAGGGCCAGTAGTGGTGACGCAGGGACAGAAGACATATGTATTGAATATAGGCAGTGGGCCTTTCCAAAAACATTTGGGGAAAAAAATCTATTTGGGCTGCCTGTGACTGTCCTCAGTGTACTGGGTCTGTGCTGGGTGTAGTTGTCCTCCTAATTCATACGCAGCCAGCTAAGTGTTACAGCAGGCTTGCGCAAAATTATTTCCTGGCGCTCCGTAAGCGAAGTCAGCCTCCAACCACAGGCCAATAAGCGGCACATTTAATTACAGCGTTCTGTTTCTGCACTACTGGTAATACACCATGCTGAGGGGTAGGGGTAGGCCTAGAGGACGTGGACGCGGGCGAGGACGCGGAGGCCCAAGTCAGGGTGTGGGCACAGGCCGAGCTCCTGATTCAGGTGTATCGCAGCCGACTGCTGCGGGATTAGGAGAGAGGCACGTTTCTGGCGTCCCCACATTCATCTCACAATTAATGGGTCCACGCAGTAGACCTTTATTAGAAAATGAGCAGTGTGAGCAGGTCCTGTCGTGGATGGCAGAAAGTGCATCCAGCAATCTATCGAACACCCAGAGTTCTGCGCCGTCCACTGCTGAAACTCTGAATCCTCTGGCTGCTGCTCCTCCTTCCTCCCAGTCTCCTCACTCCATTACAATGACACATTCTGAGGAGCAGGCAGACTCCCAGGAACTGTTCCCGGGCCCCTGCCCAGAATGGCCAGCAAGGGTTCCGAATCCTCTCCCACTGGAGGAGTTTGTCGTGACCGATGCTCAACCTTTGGAAAGTTCCCGGGGTCCGGGGGATGAGGCTGGGGACTTCCGGCAACTGTCTCAAGACCTTTCAGTGGGTGAGGAGGACAATGACGATGAGACACAGTTGTCTATCAGTGAGGTAGTAGTAAGGGCAGTAAGTCCGAGGAAGGAGCGCACAGAGGATTCGGAGGAAGAGCAGCACGACGATGAGGTGACTGACCCCACCTGGTTTGCTACGCCTACTGAGGACAGGTCTTCAGAGGGGGAGGCAAGGGCAGCAGCAGGGCAGGTTGCAAGAGGCAGTGCGGTGTCCAGGGGTAGAGGCAGGGCCAGACCGAATAATCCACCAACTGTTTCCCAAAGCGCCCCCTCGCGCCATGCCACCCTGCAGAGGCCGAGGTGCTCAAAGGTCTGGCAGTTTTTCACTGAGAGTGCAGACGACCGACGAACAGTGGTGTGCAACCTTTGTCGCGCCAAGATCAGCCGGGGAGCCACCACCACCAGCCTCACCACCACCAGCCTCACCACCACCAGCATGCGCAGACATATGATGGCCAAGCACCCCACAAGGTGGGACGAAGGCTGTTCACCACCTCCGGTTTGCACCGCTGCCTCTCCCCCTGTGCCCCAACCTGCCACTAAGATCCAACCCCCCTCTGAGGGCACAGGCACTACCGTCTCCTGGCCTGCACCCACACCCTCACCTCCGCTGTCCTCGGCCCCATCCAGCAATGTCTCTCAGCGCACCGTCCAGCCGTCGCTAGCGCAAGTGTTGGAGCGCAAGCGCAAGTACGTCGCCACGCACCCGCACGCTCAAGCGTTAAACGTGCACATAGTCAAATTTATCAGCCTGGAGATGCTGCCGTATAGGGTTGTAGAAACGGAGGCTTTCAAAAGTATGATGGCGGCGGCGGCCCCGCGCTACTCAGTTCCCAGTCGCCACTACTTTTCCCGATGTGCCGTCCCAGCCCTGCACGACCACGTCTCCCGCAACATTGTACGCACCCTCACCAACGCGGTTACTGCCAAGGCCCACTTAACAACGGACACGTGGACAAGCACAGGCAGGCAGGGCCACTATATCTCCCTGACGGCACATTGGGTGAATTTAGTGGAGGCTGGGACAGAGTCAGAGCCTGGGACCGCTCACGTCCTACCCACCCCCAGAATTGCGGGCCCCAGCTCGGTGGTGGTATCTGCGGTGGTGTATGCTTTCTCCACTAAACCACCCTCCTCCTCCTCCTATGCAACCTCTGTCTCGCAATCAAGATGTGTCAGCAGCAGCACGTCGCCAGCAGTCGGTGTCGCGCGGCACGGCAGCACAGCGGTGGGCAAGCGTCAGCAGGCCGTGCTGAAACTACTCAGCTTAGGAGATAAGAGGCACACGGCCCACGAACTGCTGCAGGGTCTGACAGAGCAGACCGACCGCTGGCTTGCGCCGCTGAGCCTCCAACCGGGCATGGTCGTGTGTGACAACGGCCGTAACCTGGTGGCGGCTCTGCAGCTCGGCAGCCTCACGCACGTGCCATGCCTGGCCCACGTCTTTAATTTGGTGGTTCAGCGCTTTCTGAAAAGCTACCCACGCTTGTCAGACCTGCTCGGAAAGGTGCGCCGGATCTGCGCACATTTCCGCAAGTCCCACACGGACGCTGCCACCCTGCGCACCCTGCAACATCGGTTTCATCTGCCAGTGCACCGACTGCTGTGCGACGTGCCCACACGGTGGAACTCTACGCTCCACATGTTGGCCAGGCTCTATGAGCAGCGTAGAGCTATAGTGGAATACCAACTCCAACATGGGCGGCGCAGTGGGAGTCAGCCTCCTCAATTCTTTACAAAAGAGTGGGCCTGGTTGGCAGCCATCTGCCAGGTCCTTGGAAACTTTGAGGAGTCTACCCAGATGGTGAGCGGCGATGCTGCAATCATTAGCGTCACCATTCCTCTGCTATGCCTCTTGAGAAGTTCCCTGCAAAGCATAAAGGCAGACGCTTTGCGCTCGGAAACAGAGGCGGGGGAAGACAGTATGTCGCTGGATAGTCAGAGCACCCTCCTGTCTGTATCTCAGCGCATTGAGGAGGAGGAGGAGGAGGAGCATGAGGAGGATGAGGAGGAGGGGGAAGAGACAGCTTGGCCCACTGCTGAGGGTACCCATGCTGCTTGCCTGTCATCCTTTCAGCGTGTATGGCCTGAGGAGGAGGAGGAGGAGGATCCTGAAAGTGATCTTCCTAGTGAGGACAGCCATGTGTTGCGTACAGGTACCCTGGCACACATGGCTGACTTCATGTTAGGATGCCTTTCTCGTGACCCTCGCGTTACACGCATTCTGTCCACTACGGATTACTGGGTGTACACACTGCTCGACCCACGGTATAAGGAGAACCTTTTCACTCTCATACCCGAAGAGGAAAGGGGTTCGAGAGTGATGCTATACCACAGGACCCTGGCGGACAAACTGATGGTAAAATTCCCATCCGACAGCGCTAGTGGCCGAAGGCGCAGTTCCGAGGGCCAGGTAGCAGGGGAGGCGCAGAGATCAGGCAGCATGTACAGCACAGGCCGGGGAACACTCTCTAAGGCCTTTGACAGCTTTCTGGCTCCCCAGCAAGACTGTGTCACCGCTCCCCAGTCAAGGCTGAGTTGGCGGGAGCACTGTAAAAGGATGGTGAGGGAGTACGTAGCCGATCGTCCTCTGTGACGCCTCTGCCCCCTACAACTACTGGGTGTCGAAGCTGGACACGTGGCCTGAACTCGCGCTGTATGCCCTGGAGGTGCTTGCTTGTCCTGCGGCTAGCGTCTTGTCAGAGAGGGTGTTTAGTGCGGCTGGGGGAATCATCACAGATAATCGTATCCGCCTGTCAACCGATAGTGCCGACAGGCTTACACTCATCAAGATGAACAAAGCCTGGATTTCCCCAGACTTCTCTTCTCCACCAGCGGACAGCAGCGATACCTAAACAATACGTAGGCTGCACCCGCGGATGGAAGCATTGTTCTCTATCACCATCAAAAACGTGGACCTTTTAGCTTCATCAATCTGTGTATAATATTCATCCTCCTCCTCCTGCTCCTCCTCCTGAAACCTAACGTAATCACGCCGAACGGGCAATTTTTCTTAGGCCCACAAGGCTCAATCATATAATTTTTGTAAACAATTTTTATACGTTTTAATGCTCATTAAAGCGTTGAAACTTGCACCTGAACCAATTTTTATTTTAACTGGGCTGCCTCCAGGCCTAGTTACCAATTAAGCCACATTAACCAAAGCGATTAATGGGTTTCACCTGCCCTCTTGGTTGGGCATGGGCAATTTTTCTGAGGTACATTAGTACTGTTGGTACACCAATTTTTTGGGGCCCTCGCCTACAGTGTAATCCAATTAATTTTTTGCCCACCTGCATTAAAGCTGACATTACATCAGCTGTGATGGGCAATGCAATGGGATATATTTATGTACCGCCGGTGACTTCCACAGGGAGTTGTAACTGCATGTGTCTACTTCTAAAGAACCCCAGTCTGACTGGGGCATGCAGTGTGGGCCGAAGCCCACCTGCATTAAACATGACATTACCTCAGCTGTGATGGGCAATGCAATGGGATATATTTATGTACCGCCGGTGGGTTCCTGGCACCCACCCATGCTGTCGGTCCACACGGAGTTGTAACTCCATGTGTACACTTCTAAAGAACCCCAGTCTGACTGGGGCATGCAGTGTGGGCCGAAGCCCACCTGCATTTAATCGGACGTTACCGCAGCTGTGATGGGCACTGCAATGGGATACATTTATGTACAGCCGGTGGGTTCCACGGAGCCACCCATGCTGTGGGTGCACACGGAATTCCCATTGCGGAGTTGTACCTGCCTGTGACTATTTATAAAAAACTGCGGTCTGACTGGGGCATGCAGACACCTTGACAGAATGAATAGTGTGTGGCACATAGGTTCCCCATTGCTATGCCCACGTGTGCAGCTCCTGATGGAGGTGGCACAGGATTATATTTCTCATTGCTTCTGTACAGCATTGTGGGCTATCGCCCTGCCCCTTTCAAAGAGGGTCGCTGCCTAGCCGTGCCAACCCTCTGCAGTGTGTGCCTGCGGTTCCTCTGGCAGATGCACTTATAAATAGACATGAGGGTGGTGTGGCATGAGTGCAGCTGAAGGCTGCGCAGGGACACTTTGGTGTGCGCTGTGGACACTGCGTCGTGCGGGGGGGGGGGGGGTTGCGCAGCATGTAACCCAGGAGAAGTGGCAGCGGAGTGTCATGCAGGCAGTGATTGTGCTTTGTTGGAGGTAGTGTGGTGCTTAGCTAAGGTATGCATTGCTAATGAGGGCTTTTCAGAAGTAAAAGTTGTTGGGAGGGGGGGGGGGGCCCACTCTTGCCGCTATTGTGGCTTAATAGTGGGACCTGGGAACTTGAGATGCAGCCCAACATGTAGCCCCTCGCCTGCCCTATCTGTTGCTGTGTCGTTCCCATCACTTTCTTGAATTGCCCCGATTTTCACAAATGGAAACCTTAGCGAGCATCGGCGATATACAAAAATGCTCGAGTCGCCCATTGACTTCAATGAGCTTCGTTACTCGAAACGAACCCTCGAGCATCGCGATAATTGCATCCCGAGTAACGAGCACCCGAGCATTTTGGTGCTCGCTCATCTCTAGTTTGAATGCAAAGAATTCAACAAACAGCAAAAGCATGGTAACAAAGTAATTTAATTACATTTATAGCTAATTTTTTATTTCTTTGAAAAAGTCAATTTTCGTGTCTGGTGCATGAAAAAGCCAAATATCTTCTGTTCTGTACATTTGTCAAACAAGTTGTGGGAGTGAAATTGAAGCCAGGAACACTCCCTAAAAAACTACAAAAAATAACATGTTACTAAAATAAACCATTCAAATTTTACAGCGAAAAGCACCCAATTTTTTTGGAAGAAAAATAGTTGTTTTAGAATACTTTAAGGTTGATGAGACAGGTCTTAACGTTATCTGATTGCGCTGAAACTTTGCCAATCTCGGTTTTTAGCCAACTGACAATGTTTTAGGTGTTCCTGCTGAAGATATGTTGAAAAAATGTTTTACCCCTATGTTTTGCAACCACCCTAAAATATTAAAAGGTAGACTGATAGTGTCAAGACTACATTCAATTTCTTAGAATATCAGTATTTATGTTGATAAAGTTTTGCATAACTTACATGACATCTCAGATCTACTCCTTCAGTTTAAAGGGATATCGGTGGATGACAATGTTAAATTGACATCCATCAATGTGGAAGCATTACATAGCAGTATCACATATAAACTTGGAATAGGGGCAGTAGAATCTTTTTTGCAAACTAGAGGCACCCAATGCACTCCACATAATAAGTTTGTTAGCCAGTTATTGCAGTTTATCCTTTATAATAATGTTTTTCTGTTTGGTACAACCATCTTCCACTAGCTCAGGGCACTGTGTAGGGGAGCCCTAGTGCCCCCATGTATGCTAACCTGTTCCTGGGCTGGTGTAGAGTACAGTATACTTTGTTGGATGGACCTCACATATCCTATATCCCTCCTTGTATTAAGGGTCTTTGGTGTGCTGCTGTCAGCCAGATTGTCGTTCGGAAGCTATACTGGGGACAATTTATTGACAATGTGATCTTTTTATGGAATAGAACTGTTGAGTCCTTTGAGGCATTTATGTGAAATTTAAATTGGAATGACATAGGTATGCATTTCACCAGTGAAATCCATGGTGATAGGTTGACTTTTCTAGAGCTGGATCTTGAGAAGGATGGTCGAGGGGGACTTGCTACTAAGAATTGCTGTAAACCTACCTCTTCAAATGTGCCTCTCAGGTGGAATAGCCATCATCCTCAATCCTTGAGAAGTGGCATACCAAAGGAGCAGTATCTGCATATTTGTCTAAATTGTTCTGCTGGTAAATCATTTAGAGAACAGTCCCATGACTTGAAGAATCGGTTTGTTTGTAGGAGTTACCCAGACAGAGTTCTTCATTCTTCTTTTGACAATGCATTAAAGTCAGAAAGATCAACCTTACTGACCCCAAAAACTGGTCAATAATAAAACCATTTAATTAATTGTGAAATATGATGATAGGACTAGACAGGCCATTGATGTTAGCAATAGATATTGGGGAATTCTGACTATGGATGAATATCTTCCGGATGTCATCTTTGACAAACCACAGTAGACCTTCCAGAAAGGGAGTTAAATAGGGGATAGACTGGTGCATAGCCATTATCAAGCCCCTCTATCAATGAAAACATGGTTGGATCGGAGATTTATGGGCTTGTTTTGGTGTGGTAGGGATATTGCTGGTCCATTTTTATTACAGCCCAAGGCAGTTGTCAGTCATTCAATGACTGAGCGCTGCCTGTGATTGGTCCCTGCACTCAGCCAATCAGAGGCAGCGCTTTCTTGAGGCGGGGATTTTCAATCCCTGGCCACCATAGGAAGGAAGAACACTGCTGGGGATGGAGAGAAGAGATGGTCAGTGCTTCTAAATGAGTTAACTTTTTTTCTTTCTTTTTTTTTACAGATAGGAATGATTTTTCAGGGAAGGGCTTATATTTTAAGCCCTTCCCGGAAAATGCCTGCAGGGCTTGCCTTCATCCCATTGCTTTCAATGGGGTGGCAACAGCCCTGGCCCCATTGAAAACAATGTAATAACATCGTGCTCCTTTGCCACAGCTGTGACAGCTGTGGCAGGGAGTTCTTCATCCCCGCAGGGAGTTTCCTTGTCACTGAAAACTGACAGTGCTGTCAGTGTTCATTGATGAGGGGACTCCCCGTGGAGATCAAGAAATCCTCTGCCACAGCTGTCACAGCTGTGCCAAAGGATCGCAATCTTCTCTGTATGTTGTCAATGGGGCTGCCACTGCTGCCGCCGGCCCCATTGGCCACAAGGTGAAACCCTTGGATGTGACAGCATTCAGGGTTTTCACATCCAAAGAATCCCCTGCTACAGCTGTCATAGCCGCAGCAGGGTATGGTGATGGGGCCGCACTTTGTGTGTGAATTTTGCCATTATGTGACCGACAACGAGTGCAAATTTAAAAACGCTCCTGACACTTCGGTCACGCGATTTTTTTAATGCTTTTGTGCTTTTTTCATGCAACTTAATGCGTTCAAAAAAGGTCCATCTGACCGAGCCCTAACAGTCAACAAATTGAGAGCAGATATTAAGCAAGAATGTGTACAAAAGCCAAATCAAATGATTCTTGATGTTTGCAATTCCACTGCTTCATGTTATCTGCAATGTCTGGACCATAACGCTCATCATTTTGATAACAGGCGAGGACAAAGAGACAAAAACAATTAGAGAAAAAAAATTATTCATTGTATAAATTAACTGTATGTTAATAAACACTGACTTTATAGTCATTTAAAGTGTGTATGCATTTTTGGAAACACTATTTATGCAGTACAGTGCAAAAATTTTAGACAGGTATGTAGAACATGCAGCAAAGTAAGAAGGCTTTCAAAAATAGAAGTGTTAATAGTTTTTGGATATATGAGTTTTCCAATATGTTTGGAACAACCTCCCTGCAGTGCTTCTTTAAAAACTGTGTGTAAGTGTGCCTAGAAGAATTGATGCTGTTTTGAAGTCGAACCGTGGTCACACCAAATATTGATTTGATTTAGATTTCTCTGTTGTTCATAGTAGCATAGTATGTTAGGCTGAATGAAGACAATGTCCATCTAGTTCAGCCTGTTTCAACCCCTTATTGATCCAGAGGAAGGCAAAAAACCCCAACAGGCAGAGCCAATTAGCCCATTTGGGGGGAAAATTCCTTCCTGGCTCCATAATGGCAGTTAGAATAATCCCTGGATCAACCTTTGATAGTTCCTACCTAAATGTAAGACCCGGAACAACAGCCCCGCTGGTCACCTAATGTCTTTGTCCTGTAATATCATAGCTCTCTAGAAAGATGTCTAGTCCTCTCTTAAACTCCTCAATGGATTTTGCCATCACCACATCCTCACGGCTCAGTCAGACGGGCGTTTTTTCACGCGATTTGCGGATCGCATGACGGATGCGCATCCGCAAATCGCGTGACCGGTGCGTGCAAGTCGCCCGCAAATCGCCCGAAAATCTGCTCCTAGCCGCGTTTCATTAGAAACGGGCCGGAGCTGTCCAGCGCAGTGCATTCAATGGAGACAGCAATACAGCCGTCTCCATTGAAAGCAATGCGCTGCGGGCGAGCCCGGGATGAATTGTCGGTAAGGGCTTAAATATATAAGCCCTTACCTGCAATGTATCCTAAAATGTGTTAAAATAAAAAAATTTGTATACTCACCTTCTGCCGACAGCCGAAGCTCCGCGCAGCCGTCCTGCAGTGGGTGTGAAGGGGGTGTGAGTCAGACCTGCCCCCTGATTGGCTCAGCGCTGAGCCAATCAGAGGCATGCCTCACTCACACCCATTCATGAATTCATGAATGGATGTGAGTCAGACCTGCCCCTGATTGGCTCAGCGCTGAGAGGCAGCAGTCACTCATCCATTCATGAATTCGGTGTGTGAGTGTTTTCAGCCTCTGATTGGTCAGGGCTGTGACCAATCAGAGGCAGATCATTCAGCAGGTGGGGATTTTAAAGCCCCGCCGGCTGAATAGTGCCGAGAAGCAGTTCAGGAGAACTGACAGCGGCGGCGGCTGGACTCCGGCTGCAGCGGAAAGGTGAGTATACAATTTTTTTTAATTTTAACACATTTTAGGATGAATTGCCGGGAAGGGCTTATATATTTAACCCCTTCCCGACAATTCACCCCGCGCACGCCGGCAGCCCATTGCTTTCAATGGAGCGGCTGTATTGCCGCTCCATTGAATTCAATGGGCAAACATCGTTCTTCTCTGCCACAGCTGTTACAGCTGTGGCAGAGAAGAATGATTTGTCTTCTATATGTTCTCAATGGGGTCGGCGCTGCTGCCGCCGGCCCCATTGAGAACAGGAATCGCAGATAGGTGCGATCTGCGATTTTTTGTTCTATAATTTATCGGACGAGCGCATAAAAAGCGCTCATGTGTCCAATACCATTGCAAAGCAATGGTTTTTAAAAATCGCCGGACGCATGCGCATGCGCAAATCGCGCGAAAAAACGCCCGTCTGACTGAGCCCTCAGGCAGAGAATTCCACAGTCTCACTGCTCTTACAGTAAAGGACCCCCTTCTTTGTTGGTGATGAAACCTGCTTCTTCTAGACGTAGCGGATGCCCTCTTGTTACCGTCGCAATCCTGGGTAAAAACAGATCATGGGAGAGATCCTTGTATTTTACCCTAATGTATTTATAGATAGTTATTTGATCGCCCCTTAGCCGTCTTTTTTCCAGGGTGAATAATCCCAATTTTGACAGCCTCTCATTCCATTTATTAATTTAGTTGCCCTTCTTTGAACCTTCTCAAGCACTACAACATCTTTCCTGAGCACCGGTGTCCAGAACTGTACATAGTATTCCATGTGGGGCCTGACAAGTGCCTTATATAGTGGAAGAATAATGTTCTCATCCTTCACCCGTATACCTCTTTTAATGCTTTAAAAGACTTTATTAGCTTTTGCAGCAGCTGACTGGCATTGATTGCTCCAGTTAAATCTACAATCCACTAGTACTCCCAGGTCTTTTTCTGTATAACGTTTCCCTAGCTGTACCCCATATAGTGTATATTGGTGACATCCGTTTCCCCTGCCCATATGCACAACCTTACATTTATCAACATTGAACTTCATTTGCCATTTTTCTGCCCAAGCCCCCAGCTTATCTCGGTCCTTTTGTAGCCATACATTGTCCTCAGTTGTATTAATTATCTTGCATAATTTTGCATTATTAGCAAATATTGATATTTTACTGTGCCATCCCTCTATCAGGTCGTTGATAAATATATTGAACGGAATGGGGCCTAGCACTGAGCCCTGTGGCACCCCACTAGCAACAGTGGCTCAATCAGAGTACTTTTATCACCGAGGCAATAAGTTCCCACTGGAACAAGAATAGAAATCACTGATGGGAACCACTGACAATAAAACGTAACTTTTAATAAAAAGTATATTTAAAAAGCGTATTCGGATACTAGTTTTAATTTTCTATGCGCTCATAGAATTGGAGTTGTGTCACTGGTATAAATGCGATCAGCACTAGAGCTATATATAATTGGGCTTATATAGTATGTTATCCTAACAGCCCAAGTATAGTCATAGGTAATTATAACCAATAGCCACTAGTCAATAATACACCTTAGTATTAGGTATATATTGATGCTATCTATGCTCAGAACTCTGCAGCCGTCAGGCTGCTTGTGCTTGTCTCTATCACACTAAACCACCCTGATGAAGCAGTGAACTTAGAACACTGCGGAAACGCGTTGGTGGCAGGTCATACAGGAAAGGATGAACTTTAGAAATTGAAATAGTTCATCACTTTCCTTTTATTAGGAGTGATCATTCATGCTTGGGAAACAGAAGCATGGAACTGTTCCTCCTATTGGGCTAGACAGCAAATAATCAGTCACTAACAGAGTAACTAGCTCAGTGACATACATCAAATTATTCATTTAGAATTACGTAGTGTGTTACTGGCAGATCAGCATTGATTTGAGAAGAATGTTAATTTGCTAATACATTCTTCTCTCTTCAAGAGCATGTAACATTCCTGTGGCTAGCCAGGGAATATACAGAGTACAATTGAATCAATTAGGTGTACTCAAGAGCCAAATACGGATTCTATACCACCTGCCGGCTATAACCGCATTAATTATAACCAATAATACAAAACAACCAATATTGGTGTTTGTCATGCTCTGTCACTATTGATACTCAGTATTAACTGATAATCAATATATACCTAATACTAAGGTGTATTATTGACTAGTGGCTATTGGTTATAATTACCTATGACTATACTTGGGCTGTTAGGATAACATACTATATAAGCCCAATTATATATAGGTCTAGTGCTGATCGCATTTATACCAGTGACACAACTCCAATTCTATGAGCGCATAGAAAATTAAAACTAGTATCCGAATACGCTTTTTAAATATACTTTTTATTAAAAGTTACGTTTTATTGTCAGTGGTTCCCATCAGTGATTTCTCAATCAAAGTACGAACCATTTATTACCACCCTCTGCTTTCTTTCTCTGAGTCATTTCCTTACCCAGCTACATGTTTTCACCCAATCCGAGCTGCCTCATTTTATATATTAGCCTATTATGCGGCACTGTGTCAAATGCTTTAGAGACATCTAAATATACGAGATCAATAGACTCTCCCAGGTCCAGCCTAGAGCTTACTTCGTCGTAGAAGCTGATTAGATTGGTCTGACATGATCGACCAATCACTCACTTTGCATTTTTTTTTATCAACAAAAACAAAATATTAACACTTCTATTTTTTGCATAATAATTAGCATTCTTATTATGTAGCATTTTCTCCATACCTGCCTAAAGCTTTTGTACAGTACATTATATATACAGTATTGGTAAAAATGGTAAGCGATACCAATTTTCAATTTTTTTTTACATTTTCTATGTGATGACATGGCTAAGGGACGTTTTTAAAACTATAATGATTTTTTAAATGTATTAGGTAGAGATGAGCGAACGTACTCGTCCGAGCTTGATACTCGTTCGAGTATTAGCGTGTTCGGGTTGCTCGTTACTCGTAACGAGTACCACGCGATGTTCAGGTTACTTTCACTTTTCTCTCTGAGACGTTAGCGCGCTTTTCTGGCCAATTGAAAGACAGGGAAGGCATTACAACTTCCCCCTGCGTCGTTCAAGCCCTATACCACCCCCCTGCTGTGAGTGGCTGGGGAGATCAGGTGTCACCCGAGTATAAAAATCGGCCCCTCCCGCGGCTCGCCTCAGATGCGTTGTGAGATAGCTGAGGGACAGTGCTATAGTGTTGGAGCTGCTGTAGCGAGAGCGTTAGGAGTTAGTGTAGGCTTCAAGAACCCCAACGGTCCTTCTTAGGGCCACATCTAACAGTGTGCAGTAGTGTGGAGGCTGCTTCTAGCAGTGTTGCACAATTTTTTTTTTTTGCTATATCGGCCATGCAGAGCATTGCGCCCTGCAGTAATACTACAGGGACAGAAGTGGTGGTTAGGCAGGGAGAGTGTTAGGAGTTAGTGTAGGCTTCAAGAACCCCAACGGTCCTTCTTAGGGCCACATCTAACAGTGTGCAGTAGTGTGGAGGCTGCTTTTAGCAGTGTTGCACAATTATTTTTTTTTGCTATATCGGCCGTGCAGAGCATTGCGCCCTGCAGTAATACTACAGGGACAGAAGTGGTGGTTAGGCAGGGAGAGTGTTAGGAGTTAGTGTAGGCTTCAAGAACCCCAACAATCCTTCTTAGGGCCACATCTGACCGTGTGCAGTAGTGTGGAGGCTGCTTTTAGCAGTGTTGCACTTTTTTTTTTTTTTTGCTATATCGGCCGTACAGAGCATTGCGCCCTGCAGTAATACTACAGGGACAGAATTGCGTAGGCAGGGCCAGAAGACATCTTATAGATTGAATATACGCAGTGGTCCTTTTGCAAAAAAAGATTTGAAAAAAATCTATTTGGCCTGCCTGTCACTCTGCTCAGTGTTGTGGGTCCGTGTGTGCTGGGGGTAAAATTTCTCCAAATAAATACGCAGCCAGCTAAGTGTTACAGCAGGCTTGCGCAAAATTATTTCCTGGGGTTCCGTAAACGAAGTCAGCCTCCAACCACAGGCCAATAAGCGGCACATTTAATTACAGCGTTCTGTTTCTGCACTATTGCTAATACACCATGCTGAGGGGTAGGGGTAGGCCTATAGGACGTGGACGCGGGCGAGGACGCGAAGGCCCAAGTCAGGGTGTGGGCACAGGCCGAGCCACTGCGGTGGCCAGGGGTAGAGGCAGGGCCAGACCGAATAATCCACCAACTGGTTCCCAAAGCGCCCCCTCGCGCCATGCCACCCTGCAGAGGTCAAGGTGTTCTACGGTGTGGCAGTTTTTCACAGAGACGCCTGACGACCGACGAACAGTGGTGTGCAACCTTTGTCGTGCCAATATCAGCTGCGGAGGCACCACCACCAGCATGCGCAGGCATATGATGGCCAACCACCCCACAAGGTGGGACGATGCCCGTTCACCGCCTCCGGTTTGCACCACTGCCTCTCCCCCTGTGCCCCAACCTGCCACTGAGATCCAACCCCCCTCTGAGGACACAGGCACGAGTGCCTACCGGCCTGCACCCACACCCTCACCTCCGCTGTCCTCGGCCCCATCCAGCAATGTCTCTCAGCGTAGCGTCCAGACGTCGCTAGCGCCGCAGTTTGAGCGCAAGCGCAAGTACGACGCCACGCACCCGCATGCTCAAGCATTAACCATGCACATTGCAAAATTGATCAGCCTAGAGATGCTGCCGTATAGGCTTGTGGAAACGGAGGCTTTCAAAAGCATGATGGCGGCGGCGGCCCTGCGCTACTCGGTTCCCAGTCACCACTACTTTTCCCGATGTGCCGTCCCAGCCCTGCACGACCACGTCTCCCGCAACATTGTACGCGCCCTCACCAACGCTATTACTGCTAAGGTCCACTTAACAACAGACACGTGGACAAGCACAGGCGGGCAGGGCCACTATATCTCCCTGACGGCACATTGGGTGAATTTAGTGGAGGCTGGGACAGAGTCAGAGCCTGGGACCGCTCACGTCCTACCCACCCCCCGAATTGCGTGCCCCAGCTCGGTGGTGGTATCTGCGGGGGTGTATGCTTCCTCCACTAAACCCTCCTCCTCCTCCTCCGACGCAACCTCTGTCTCGCAATCAAGGTGTGTCAGCAGCAGCAGCACGTCGCCAGCAGTCGGTGTTACGCGGCGTGGCAGCACAGCGGTGGCCAAGCGTCAGCAGGCCGTGCTGAAACTACTCAGCTTAGGAGATAGGACGCACACGGCCCACGAACTGCTGCAGGGTCTGACAGAGCAGACCGACCGCTGGCTTGCGCCCCTGAGCCTCCAACCGGGCATGGTCGTGTGTGACAACGGCCGTAACCTGGTGGCGGCTCTGCAGCTCGGCAGCCTCACGCACGTGCCATGCCTGGCCCATGTCTTTAATTTGGTGGTTCAGCGCTTTCTGAAAAGCTACCCCCACTTGTCATACCTGCTCGGAAAGGTGCGCCAGCTCTGCGCACATTTCTGCAAATCCCACACGCACGCTGCCACCCTGCGGACACTGCAACATCGGTTTAATCTGCCAGTGCACCGACTGCTGTGCAACGTGCCCACATAGTGGAACTCTACGCTCCACATGTTGGCCAGACTCTATGAGCAGCGTAGAGCTATAGTGGAATACCAACTCCAACTTGCGCGGCGCAGTGGGAGTCAGCCTCCTCAATTATTTACAGAAGAGTGGGCCTGGTTGGCAGCCATCTGCCAGGTCCTTGGAAAATTTGAGGAGTCTACCCAGATGGTGAGCGGGGATGCTGCAATCATTAGCATCACCATTCCTCTGCTATGCCTCTTGAGAAGTTCCCTGCAAAGCATAAAGGCAGATGCTTTGGAATCAGAAATGGAGGCGGGGGAAGACAGTATGTCGCTGGATAGTCAGAGCAACCTCATGTCTATATCTCAGCGCGTTGAGGAGGAGGGGGAGGAGCATGAGGAGGAGGGGGAAGAGACAGCTTGGCCCACTGGTGAGGGTACAGATGCATCTTGCCTGTCATCCTTTCAGCGTGTATGGCCTGAGGAGGAGGAGGAGGAGGATCCTGAAAGTGATCTTCCGAGTGAGGACAGCCATGTGTTGCGTACAGGTACCCTGGCACACATGGCTGACTTCATGTTAGGATGCCTTTCTCGTGACCCTCACGTTACACGCATTCTGGCCACTACGGATTACTGGGTGTACACACTGCTCGATCCACGGTATAAGGAGAGCCTTTGCACTCTCATTCCCGAAGAGGAAAGGGGTTCGAGAATGATGCTATACCACAGGGCGCTGGTGGACAAACTGATGGTAAACTTCCCATCCGACAACGCTAGTGGCCGAAGGCGCATTTCCGCGGCCCAGGTAGCAGGGGAGGCGCAGAGATCAGGCAGCATGTACAGCGCAGGCAGGAGAACACTCTCTAAGGCCTTTGACAGCTTTATGGCTCCCCAGCAAGACTGTGTCACCGGTCCCCAGTCAAGGCTGAGTTGGCGGGAGCACTGTAAAAGGATGGTGAGGGAGTACGTAGCCGATTGCAGCACCGTCCTCGGTGACGCCTCTGCCCCCTACAAGTACTGGGTGTTGAAGCTGGACACGTGGCCTGAACTCGCGCTGTATGCCCTGGAGGTGCTTGCTTGTCCTGCGGCTAGCGTCTTGTCAGAGAGGGTGTTTAGTGCGGCTGGGGGAATCATCACGGATAAGCGTACCCGCCTGTCAACCGACAGTGCCGACAGGCTTACACTCATAAAGATGAACAAAGCCTGGATTTCCCCAGACTTCTCTTCTCCACCAGCGGACAGCAGCGATACCTAAGCAATACGTAGGCTGCACCCGCGGATGGAAGCATCGTTCTCTATCACCATCCAAAACGGGGATCTTTTTGCTTCATTAATCTGTGTATAATATTCCTCCTCGTCCTCCTGCTCCTCCTCCTGAAACCTCACATAATCACGCCGAACAGGCAATTTTTCTTAGGCCCACAAGGCTCAGTCATATAATTTTTCTAAACAATTTTTATACGTTTCAATGCTCATTAAAGCGTTGAAACTTTCACCTTAACCAATTTTTATTTTAACTGGGCTGCCTCCAGGCCTAGTTACCAATTAAGCCACATTAACCAAAGCCATTAATGGGTTTCACCTGCCCTCTCGGTTGGGCATGGGCAATTTTTCTCAGGTACATTAGTACTGTTGGTACACCAATTTTTGGGGGCCCTCGCCTACAGTGTAATCAAATTAATTTTTAGCCCACCTGCATTAAAGCTGACATTACCTCAGCTGTGCTGGGCACTGCAATGGGATATATTTATGTACCGCCAGTGGGTTTCAGGGAGCCACCCATGCTGTCGGTCCACACGGAGTTGTAACTGCATGTGTCCACTTCTAAAGAACCCCAGTCTGACTGGGGCATGCAGTGTGGGCCGAAGCCCACCTGCATTAAGCATGACATTACTACCTCAGCTGTGTTGTACCTCCGGTGGCTTCCTGGCACCCACCCATGCTGTCGGTACACAGGGAGTTGTAAATGCATCTGTTTCCACTTCTAAGGAACCCCAGTCTGACTGGGGCATGCAGTGTGGGCCGAAGCCCACCTGCATTAAACATGACATTACTACCTCAGCTGTGATGGGCACTGCAATGGGATATTTTTATGTACCGCCGGTGGGTTCCAGGGAGCCACCCATGCTGTCGGTCCACAGGGACTTCACAATAGGGAGTTGTACCTGCCTGTGTCTATGAATTAAAAAGCCCGGTCTGACTGGGGCATGCAGACACCTTGACAGAATGAATAGTGTGTGGCACATAGGTTCCCCATTGCTATGCCCACGTGTGCAGCTCCTGATGGCGGTGGCACAGGATTATATTTCTCATTGCTTCTGTACAGCTTTGTGGGCTATCGCCCCGCCCCTTTTAAAGAGGGTCGCTGCCTAGCCGTGCCAACCCTCTGCAGTGTGTGCCTGCTTTTTCTATGGCAGAGGGACTTCTAAATAGACATGAGGGTGGTGTGGCATGAGGGCAGCTGAAGGCTGCGCAGGGACACTTTGGTGTGCGCTGTGGGGGGGAGGGGGGGCGGTTGGGCAGCATGTAACCCAGGAGAAGCGGCAGCGGAGTGTCATGCAGGCAGTGATTGTGCTTTGTTGGAGGTAGTGTGGTGCTTAGCTAAGGTATGCATTGCTAATGAGGGCTTTTCAGAAGTAAAAATTGTTGGGAGGGGGGGGCCCACTCTTGCCGCTATTGTGGCTTTTAATAGTGGGACCTGGGAACTTGAGATGCAGCCCAACATGTAGCCCCTCGCCTGCCCTATCCGTTGCTGTGCCGTTCCCATCACTTTCTTGAATTGCCCAGATTTTCACACATGGAAACCTTAGCGAGCATCGGCGATATACAAAAATGCTCAGGTCGCCCATTGACTTCAATGGGGTTCGTTATTCGAAACGAACCCTCGAGCATCACGAAAAGTTCGTCTCGAGTAACGAGCACCCGAGCATTTTGGTGCTCGCTCATCTCTAGTATTAGGCCTTAGTCACACAGGCGCATCGGCATCCGTACAAAGGCGCCAATGCGCCCATGTGACTGACAGTTAGAAGACGGCCGTACCTAAAGACGGCCGTCTCTCTCCAGCGCTGCTGAAAGAGCACATGACTGGCAATGAAGCCGGTCACATGTTCTTTCCTCCGGCACTGCAGAGAGTCGGCCGTCTTCAGGTACGTCCGTCTCCTTCCTGTAGTAACACGGGCGCCGATGCGCCCGTGTGACTGAGGCCTTAATAATTAAGAAAAGCTTTTATTCTTATTTTTTCATTATTTTTTCTCCATATTGGACGTGAATTAGTAATTATCTGATCACATGTACAATATACCGCAATTCTGCAGTATATTGTGCAAGTGATGGATAAGTCTAATGGGGAGGATTACTCAGAGATTATACATTTCATAACTGATTAGGAGAGAAACTATATGCTTTGATGGATCAAACAGAAGCAGTGCCATCTACAACCAACCTTTTTTACAATCGTGTATAATAAAAAATCTGTACTGATAATACATACCTCTGTACATTGCTGTATCACCACATTAATGATTGAATAAGGAAACTTTATTTTCTGTATTACGTGATTTTTCATTAACGAAAAAAATATTTTACAGGATTCAGTTTTTAATCATATATTAGAGGGAGGAATCGATTGAGAAAACACTTTAGTGTAGGCCTGGGCATGACCAAGTTTGTAGTGAGAACTAGAGCATAAAAAGTTTGTGATGAAATGGAGTTACTGCCTAAGGGCTCAGTCACACGGGCGTTTTTACACGCGTATATACGTGCGTAAAAACGTTCGTACTGTGTTCGTACGGCGTTTGTAAAAAAAAAATCGCACCTACAAAAGATAGAACATATGGGTGGCCATGGACATGGCCACGCATTTTTTTTTTACCTGAGTATATACGCGCGTAAAAACTGCCCGTGTGACTGAGCCCTAATAGGTAATTGGGGATTGGTGGATCTACAATGAAGAAAGGCAAGCAGCAGTAGCAGGCTTAGAAGCAGTCCTCTACCTGTTGTGCAAAATGGCATTGTCCAAGTTGATGCCTAATGGATTTTGAAGGTTTCCTGTCATCTGAGAGTTGCTGCACAGCATAAAGCTGTCTGCTTCCAAGAACAACTTGCAGCTATGATACAGGAAGCAGGCACTAATATAGTCACTGATTACTTCAGAAGGGTTGTTGATCCAGGGATTTATTTTTACTGCCAGACCAGATTCGGGAAGGAATTTTTTTCCTCTAAAATGGGGAAAATTGACTCCTATCTAATAAACTTAACTTTGCCTTCCTCTGGATCAACGTTGGGCGGTGATAGACTGAACTAGATTGACATATGTTTTTTTTCAGCCTTACACACAATATACTGTACAATACAACAGGTGATGTAAAGTGCTGCGTAATATGCATGTTATTATTCTGGCTATAGCAAACTGGGTCCTTCCCTTTATGAATTTGCATTTAGAAAACCTACTAAATATTGATATATTGAAATACATGTCTTTGATAATGTTAAAACTAGAGATGAGCGAGCGTACTCAGAAAAGCACTACTCGCTCGAGTAATTTGCTTTATCCGAGTATCGCTGTGCTCGTCCCTGAAGATTCGGGTGCCGGCACGGAGCGGGGAGCTGCAGGGGAGAGCTCTCCCCTGCTCCCCGCTGCGACTCACCTGTCAGCCGCAGCGGCACCCGAATCTTCAGGGACGAGCACAGCGATACTCGGATAAAGCAAATTACTCGAGCGAGTAGTGCTTTTCCGAGTACGCTCGCTCATCTCTAGTTAAAACCACTGCAGATCTTTTCAAAAGTAACATCTGTATATAAGATAGTGAGAAGAAAATTTAAAAACTGCATTAGTAAAACATTTATTTACACAAGAAAACAAGTCGGACACTTGAAATTTTCACCTAGTAGTATAACAAAACATCTTTCATTCTTGCCAAAGATCTTTCTTTCAAAGAATGTTCTAGAAAGAAATTATGTTATTTGCCCCAGTGTCATTGAAAATAAGCAACCAATTTGAATGACTATAACATTCAATCAAAATACTAAAGACCACCTGTCCATCCGTGCGTGAGTTACATGCTCCGCCCCTGATCACATGATGTTGACATCATTACAGGTCCTTCATCCCTGTGCAGATGCTAACGATCACCTGTCCGTGAGGTGAGTTAAATGCTCTGCTCACATGACAGTGACGTCCTTAGATATCCTTCATCTCTGTGCGACCACCTAGCCGGACAGCAGCCATGTGCTTACAGGACCTGTGATGATGTCACCGTCATGTGATCAGCCACCTGTGTGGGAAGAGTCTGGGTCAAATGACCAGAGGGTAATCAGTGTGTGCAGGACTCTGTTGTGCTGCTTGTGATCCCTGTTGTATGGGATGAAGAATGTATGTAGCAGAGCCGTATGTGATGTACATGTAGCAATGCTGTGTGGCGCATTGCACCACTAGAAACACTAGTACTATAATTTCCTAATAATTATTAGTTAAAATACCAATGACCACCTGTCTGTGAGTGAGTGACTGTGTGAGCTACAGGTGATGATGTCACCATCACGTGATCAGTCACTGGGGCTCTGAGCTCTGCCCTTGATCACATAACAGTGATGTCATCACAGGTCCTAAAACAGCAGCTGTGTGCTTACAACTGCAATCCCTTTCACTATATTTATATTAGTAAGTGGCGCATTGCCCCACCACAAACACTGTTACTATAATTTGCTAATAATTTCTAGTGGTTGTTGAACCATTAACTTACTTCTATCTACTGTGTATGGACACTTTATGTCTGAAGCTATTTTAGCAGACACAATTAGAAAATATGCAGCCAGAAGGGATGGACAGAAAAGAAGGAAATATGTTGAGGACGATTTACATAAATGCTTCTCATATGGTGTGACTAGTATAGACAACTCTGTTTACACTCCTAATCAGAAGCAAAGATTTATATGCCATAAATATATTTACTTCTCCTCTTGAAAATAAAGCGACACATTAGATATATACTTGCCTTCTACACTTTCTAATAAAAGAAAAAGCTAAATCAGCTCACCACCAGATCCAATTAGTCAGTGTCTCAGGCTTTCGGACATTCTGGGAAAGGAAGAAACTGCTTGAGCATTGACACCATGAAGTCACAAAGAGAAACTCTTCCTGCAATCTCAAAGTAAATAAAAGGTATATATTTGATTCCATCTTGATTATAAACACCAAAGGAGCTAGAAGTAAAAAGCCTGACCCATTTTGATGCAACCATGGCTCTTCGTCATAGCTGCTGCTATACTTTTAGCCTGAGTAAAGTTCGTTTTTATAATTTATGCAGACAGGGGCTAAGCTAAAGGTTCATGGTGCAAACGTTCAGCTTGGGCCACTTACCCTCCCAGTTACTCTTTAAGAAATTTTCAGGTATGTTCACACAGGGCTAAATCCACATGCGGATCTGCGCCAAAAACCTTGGCAGCAATCGATGGATTTGAAAGCAGTTTTTAGAGGCGAAAGTTGCTGCAAAAAATTTTGTAGCAAATTCTGCCATGTGTACATACCCTTCTGCTGAATTGATGGGGTCTCTTAACTGACCCATTGTCACAAATCCAGCCGATAGGGTTGTTGCAAGGGTCTTATGATTAGGAACTTTAGCCCCAACACCATTCCATCTCAGGTAGCCTAGACATGATGGAGAGCAGGAGGTGAGTCTGGAGCTGAGATGGGAATACCCTAATGCTACAGGCCAAGAACTCTAAAAATATTGTAAGGGGTAATTCTGCAATAATGCAAAAATAGTTGTCAAGAACCAGGCCTTTACAGCTGTGACATGGACGTGATCACACGGGAATACCCCAATTCTGCTCCACAAATCCTTCACTTGTTACAAGTTGGAGTATAGGTCACAATCCTACATACCCCAAAAATACATGCTGCTACTATTGACTGCTTTACAGTAAGACAGGTCAGCAACCTAAACCTTGGTGTTGTACCAGAGTAAGGGAATTCACTGTACTCCAGTAGTCAAAATGACAACATTTATTGGGGTTTATAGGTCTTTCTATAGATCAACAAGGACTGCACTACATAAAGGTGAAAACTTTATTTAAAAAAATAGTAATGCTTATAAAAAAGTACCTAAAAAAGAAAGGAAAATACAGTATATAGAAGCTGCTGCCGGTGGCCCCATTGAAAGCAAAGGGATGCCGGCAACCCCTGCAGTGGTTTTCTGTGAAGGGCTTTAAATATAAGCCCTTCCCTGAAAATCATCCCTAGCCTGTGTTAAAAAAATATATTTACAGAGAATACTTTGATTCCCCAAGAAAGGGCACAGTGTATTATGCAATTACATGTGTCAGGGGCGCAATTGCATACTCCCATAAACTCCTATGTTGCGCATCAAAATAGAGCATGCTGTGTTTTTTCCCTTTAGAGCTTATTCAGACCTCCATATATCAGCTGGTTTTTCACGCCCGGCCAATATGTGGTGTCCCTTTCTGCAGGGGGAGGAGATGGGCCAGGCCAAGAGAAATGCACTGAGCTCCCGCCCCCTTTCTGCCCTCTCTCCGCCCCTCACCACTGTTTGCAATGGGAGGGTGGGGTGGAGCTAATGCCCGCCCCCTCCCATTGCAGATAGTGGCGAGGGGCGGAGAAAGGGCAGAGAGGGGGCGGAGAGAGCAGAGAGGGGGTGGGAGCTCAGTGCGCTGCTCCAAGCCCAGCCCGTCTCCTCCACCTGCAGAAAGGGACACCCTATTTGGCCGGGCATGAAAACCCGACCGATATTCGGACGTCTGAATAAGCCCTAAGGGCAGACTCACATGAGCGTATTTCTGTGTGCAAAAATTTGCAACTCAATATGCAGAGAATAGAACTCATTGTTTTCATTTGTGTATGAGGCTGCCCTTAGTCTGACAGCTGAAGATGGAGAAGTAGTTGGCCTATATTATACGTGCTGCCACGCTGCGTGAACTGTCAGAAAGCACTGAATATGGAATAAAGATTATCCGGTGTTGACCGGAGTTTTGGGACAGGTGCAGACACACTGGGGGCAGCCTTTGCGGTGAGGGGAGCCTCTGGGCCAACCATGATTAGGGGCTCGGTCATGATGGGAACCATTGGGACCCCCATGGCTACGCCACTTTATGCAGACAATAATCCTGCTTTGGTAAGGGTAGAAAAGATCAGATAAATATAATTTGCATATTTATAAGCAGATTCAAATACCTATTTCCATAGTCATTGCCACTTTGTGTGTATAAAGTACGTTCTGATGATTCTAGCTATGGAGCAGATACCTGTACGATATAAATGTAATAGTTATAGTGAATACTGCGATTATGTACTAGAACATATGGTCACCTATTTTATAGATTGACCAGATAAACTCCATTATTGTTTAGCATATTTTACATGACATTCTCTGCCTCATTTGATAAATTCATCACATTTTATCTGCTGTTAATTACCAAAATGAGACTGGGAGGGGGACTTGCCATTCTCCTAGTGGCATTAAATAGATGTTGAGTCATAAGATCACCCCTTCCCACAAATGTGGAATTCAATGAGCCATAATTAACTGCTGCAGGGAAAAGTAATTGAAACTTATAAATCAGTCTTGTCTGCTTTCTCAATAGATCTCATTAAATCACCATTACAGATAATTAACAGCCTCTACAAATGGTCAAGTAAAAAATGTGAAATCCTCTGCATTTTTTTCTTTTTGGTGCTGTTTTTTTGAACCAAAGCCTGGAATGGATTGTAAAAGAGGCATAAGTATAAAGGATGGACTTTTCCACTGTATAGCTAAAAGTATGAGGACACCTGACACTGATAGTGACCAGTTGTGTAGCTATAGGGTGTTACAGGGTTCACAACTGTAACCCGGCCCCAGAGGTCCCCCTAAGCACATTGATTTCACTGCAGTGCCTGGAAAGTGTAAGGACTCCTTCACAATGACATATGCACATGCCTCAGCTCAACATATTTGAGCTATGAACAAGGTTCTTTTGCGCGCATGTAAGCGCATCATACTGTACTTTGTGCACCTGCAGGGCATGCTCGATTTCGCACAGTAGACAAACATGTCCCAATGTAAATGGCTAATCTAATGAGTTCCTGATGTCTTCTTTTTCCATGGAATTATGCAGTGTTTCCCGCATTGTATTGCATACGCATTTCCGCCCACCTCCCTCCCTTCCTCCTTACTGAGAGCTGCCCCTGATTGGTCCTTGCGCTGAGCCAATCAGAGGCAGCACTCACTCACCCATTCATGAATTCATGAATGGGTGAGTGAGAGCTGCCTCTGATTGGTGAGGGCTGTGACCAATCAGAGGCAGCCCATTCAGCAGGCGGGGATTTTAAATCCCCGCCTGCTGAATACTACTCAGAGCAGTTCAGGAGAACTGCCGGCCAGACACGGCTGAGCTCCGGCTGCACGGACAAGGTGAGTATATATATTTTTTTTATTTTTACACATTTTTGGGTGCTTTTCAGGGAAGGGCTTATATTTTTAAGCCCTTCCCGAAAATTCATCCCGTGCTCACCACCAGCCCATTGCTTTCAATGGAGCCGGCTGTATTGCCAGCTCCATTGAATTGCAATGGGTTAGACAGCGCTCCTTTGATCGGGGACTTTTCCCCGAAAACGCTGCTAGCAACAGATTTTTCGGGCGATTTTCGGCCCCGGTCACGCGATTTGCGGATGCGCATCCGTCATGCGTTCCGCAAATCGCGGCAAAAAACGCCCGTCTGACCGAGGCCTTAAGCTCATTGAGCTCCTCAGTATGATGCATACTGCTATCAATGTTTGTCTATGGGAGATAGATGCATAGATCTTAATGTCATGAACCTGATCCAGAGATATTACCCAAATTGCAATTAAAGCCTTTTTTTGTAAGACAAGAACCAGCTCTCAAGGTGTCTTAATTATGTATATATGCTTTATTAAAAATGTAATACACAATAAAAACAAGCAAAATTTAAAAAAATTATTTAATGCCATAAATTGAAGAAATAATTGCAAGCAAACCACCATGGGGCGCTCGTGACAGAGGTGCTGCACCTCTATGATATAAACAATGATGTAAATATCACCATATACGTTTCGCACTGGGAAGTAAACTGTATATCTTATATATCAACTGACATAAATGTTTCATAATTATCAGTCACTCAGTAAATATGTAGCTGTATGATCATATAGAAGAAAGTTCTAAACTATAGAGTAGATTGAAACAAAAAGGAACCATGTCGTTAGATGTAAAAAAACAAAACTGATTCTCCACATCTATTCGAAGATATTAACACATATTTATCTCCCGCTGTATTCCCTTTCATCTTATAAAATATTTTCTTTACCCGGGGAAAAATATGGAAAAACTAACATTCTTGATACAAGACAGTAAAATGTAGCATGCATTGTATTGTTTTGCTATCAATCACAAGTTACATCCATTGTCACAAGGGAGGTATTTCGAGAAAATGTTGTTCCTATGACTTATTTATAAGCTTCCCAACTGGCAAACATACTGTATAGACATTTAGAGTAATACAGAGATACCCTGAGAAGGAACACAGTTATATCTTATAGCATGTAGTATTTTAGCCAGGATCCTTTAAAGTTTGTCAGAAACACTATATTTTCTCCTTATAGAGAGCACTTAGACAATAAGTGAGGAGACTTAAAAGGCCATTCACGCTCCTCTAGTAATATACAAATAAGGGAGAAGAAAAAATATCTCTGCAGTGCCACTTATTGGAAGGCAGCATGCCTGCAAGTCAATGTTAGACTCTTTATACAAGCTCTGTAACAATGACCGGGAATTAAAAGCAAAGCCAGACTCCATGCACAGACAGCTGTTTCGGGGTGCCTGCCCCTCATCAGTGTGCAGCGCTATGTCATCAAAAGATAGGACTTGTCCTATCTTTTTAAGGAGAGAAATCTTGGTGTCAAAAAAACAATTTTTTTTAAGCGCGTCAAAAAATTGTTTGTTTGAAAGAAGCCATTGGTTCCTTTAGGGTGGGTTCACACGAGCGTGTTTTGGTGCGTGCATACACACACACAAAAACACGCTTGTATTTACAACACTGCATTCCCTATGGTGTGTGCACATGTCCATACTTTGCAGGTGCGTGCCTACAAAGATAGGACATGCGTGCACCATAGGGAATGCACGCATTGTTTTCAATGGAGCCGTGACTGCTGCCGGCGGCTCCATTGAAAACAATGGCCTGCTGGCTTCCTGCATTCCTTTTCAGGGAAGGACTTTACATATAAGCCCTTCCCTGAAAAAGAAAGATTTTAGTGTTAAAAAAAATAAAAATGCAGGCATTCTCTTCAATAAAGCCGCTGCTGCTGCCGGCGGCTCCATTGAAGACAATTGTCTGCTGGCACCACTAAATTCTTTTTCAGGGAAGAGCTTTACATATAGGCTCTTAACTGAAAAGGAAAAATTTTGGTGAAAAAAAAAATGCAGCCATTCACTTCAATGGAGCCGCTGCTGCTGGCGGTAGCTCCATTGAAGACAATGGTCTGCTGGCACACCTGAATTCTTTTTCAGGGAAGGGCTTTACATATAAGCCCTTCCCTGGAAATCAATTAAAAGTGATATAAAAAACAAAAAAAATAGATACTCACCTCCCTTCAGCTGCCGAATGAATGACAGGTGAGAGCTGCCTGTGATTGGCTGAGCACCTCAGCCAATTACATTCAGCTCTTTCAGCAGGCGGGGATTTTAAGTCCCCGGCTGCTGATAGATCAGCAGTTCAGCACCACAGTGCAGGGGACAGCATGAGAAGATGCGGCTGTGCCCCGGCAGCTGAAGGGAGGTGAGTATCTATGTTTTTTATTTATATTTTTTACTATTTTAAAAGGCTTTTCAGAGAAGGGCTTATGAAGCCCTTCCCTGCAAAGCCACTAACAGCTGCCGGGGCTCAGCGTGGACTTCTGCCGCTGTCCCCAGCTCTGTAGCGCTGCTGAGCTATCAGCAGCTGGGGATATAAAATCCCCGCCTGCTGGTAGCTCTGATTGTGATTGGCTGAAGCCTGGGACAGCGCTAGAATTCGCGGCTGAGCCCCGGCAGCTGAAGGGAGGTAAGAATTTTTTTTTTATTTTTATTTTTTGCACTATTTTAAATGGCTTTTCAGGGAAGGGCTTATGAAGCCCTTCCCTGAAAAGCCATTGACAGGATGCCAGCAGCAGCATTCTCTACTGCAGCTGTCATGTGTGACAGCTGCGGTTGAGAATTGAAGAATTCCTTTTGCTGCATCTGCCACATATGTGGGAGATGTAGCAGCAGGGAATTCTTTTAACTAGCGTGGGTGAAGGATATATCTGCTGCATGCGGCAGATGTGTTCTTCATGCCCGCGGGGGTCACAGCAGCGGCGGACAGGTAAGGTTTTTTTATTTTTTTTGTTTTGCACTAAAATGTTTCTTTTTCAGGGAAGGGCTTATATGTAAAGCCCTGGAAAAGAATGCAGGGGACTGGCAGAGAATTGTTTTTAATGGAGCCGCCGGCAGCAGCTGCGGCTCCATTAACAACATGCACGCAGCTGTGTTCACGCGTGTTTTTGCTCGTACCTAGGTGCGGACGTATGTACGCACCTAAGTACGCACCAGAACACTCTCGTGTGAACGTACCCTTAGACATGATTTTTTTGACATGCCTTCTCTGTGTCAAAATGACGCTCGTGCGAAAGAGGTTTAAGAATGCAAATATAGTGCAAGGGGAAAAACCTTCAAAATAATAGCAATGAGTAAGATTTTACACATGAGAAATTCTCTTCCTTTTGTTTACTATAAAAGAAAGAGACTAAGAAGTCCAGAAAAGTGTTAAAATAAAATATATATATATACTCACCTTGTCCCGGCAGCCAGAGTTCAGCGCGTCCGGCCTGCAGTGGGTGTGAAGGGGCTGTGAGTCAGACCTGCCCCCTGATTGGCTCAGCGCTGAGCCAATCAGGGGGCAGGTCTGACTCACACCCCCTTCACACCCACTGCAGGCCGGCTGTGCGGAACTCCGGCTGCCTGGAGCAGGTGAGTATGTATATATTTTTTATTTTAACACTTTTCTGGATGAATTGCAGGGAAGGGCTTATATATTTAAGCCCTTCCCGACAATTCATCCCACACTCGCCCGCAGCGCATTGCTTTCAATGGAGTCGGCTGTATTGCCGGCTCCATTGAATGCAATGCGCTGGACAGCTCCAGCCCGTTTCCAATGAAACGCGGCTAGGAGCAGATTTTCGGCGATTTTCGGGCACCGGTCACGCGATTTGCGGATGCGCATCCGTCATGCGATCCGCAAATCGCGCGAAAAAACGCCCGTCTGACTAAGGCCTCAAACACACAACAACACAAATAGACAATAATTGGGCTATCTCTACAGTTCTCATACACTTTTTAGATTATCAAACAATAGTCTACAGAAAAGATTTTTCTTGGGGATATTGCCATAGCCTGTGATCGCTGTATAAGCGATAAGGCATGGCAGGGCAGTAGCCCTGCCATGCCTTATCACAGCGATCATCAGTCCTATACTGTAAGTGCCCCAGAGGGACACAAATTGTGAAAAAGAAAAGAAAAATTAATAAAAAAGAAAAGTAAAAAAATGCTTTTTTATGCTTTTTCTCATATTAGCATAATAAAGGTAAAAAAAATTGAAACCCCAGATATTTAGTATCGACGCATCCTTAACTACGCTGACTGTGCATGGAAAAAAGCATTGAAAAAAACGCTACAAAATTAAGGCAAAATGCTAATTTTTAGCATTTTGCCTCCCTAAAAACGCAATAAAAATGATCAAGAAAGCCGCATGTACCACAAAATGGTACCAATAAAAACTACAGCTCATAGAAAAATTAAAAAGTTACAGGACTTTGAATGCAGCGATTTAGAAAAAAAAAGATTTCCAAAAAAAAAGGGGGTTTTATTGCAGGAAAGTGGAAAAACCTTAAAAAAAATGTAACCATGGCAAAGAGCCAGAGACAAAACCAAACGCTGACAACCCAGATCCTCTCTCCTGATATGCCGACCAACTGTCAAGTGACTAACGCAAACGCAAGCCGATGTTCCCGCTTGCCCACCCGCTCCAGAGACCCGCTGAGACATTACTAACGCACCTGAGAATGGTGCTACCAAGCTACAGCCTTAAAAATGTTATACTGTTTAACTGTTCAATTTGTTCTAGCCGCGGCCGTAATGGGGCACAGCTCCGGTGCCAGGTTTCGTTCGTTCCCCAGCAGAGGGTGCAGCCCGGGCGCTGCCACGTAAGGTGTTTTCCTTAAACTGCACTGAGGAAAGTTTAATGGGGCCTCACCCCATATATGTTTTCTTTCTCCTGTCTGTTTCTGTGCTGTCCTTTCACCCCCCCCTCCCTTCCCTCCCACTTGTGCCTCCTCGCCCCCCCCCCCCCCACACCCCAAGACTGGTCACCTAACACTCCAAAACACGCTCACTTCATTACCAGAGACATGGCCAACGTAACAGTCTGTACTTATAATGTAAAGGTCTGAACACCCCAGGGAAAAGAAGCCAAGTCCTGTACCACTTACACAAGAACAGAAAAATGGTAGCCCTGTTGCAAGAGACCCACTTTAAAGCTGACAACATTCCACGCTTTTCCTCTAAATTCTACACCACATGGGTCCACAGCCCGCACCCAACAAAAAAGGCGGGGGGGGGGGGGGTCTCGGTGGCACTACACAAGTCCTTCCAACATGTGATTATCGATCAAATGGTCGACCCACAGGGCCGCTACATCTTCTTAAAACTAGAGGTCATGAATTCAATAATCTCATTTGCTAACATTTATTTTCCTAATCAGGATCAGATCTCCTTCGGACTGACAACCCTGAGAAAACTGGCCGACTTCGCCGATGGCTCTGACGTGATCCTGGGTGGCGACATCAATCTAGTAATGGACCCGGGACTGGACTCGTCGGTCGGTAAGTCCCCCATCTCCCACACAGCACGTCGCACATTCAAAAAAGAACTAGATAGGCTGAGATTGGTGGACCTGTGGAGGATTTTGCACCCCGGGGTCAGGGACTATAGCTTCCATTCGGCTGCGCATAACAGCTACAGCCGAATAGACCATCTTTTTATATCCCATAGACTACTGGATCATAGCCCCTCGTGCTCCATAGGCCCCTTCCTATGGTCAGACCATGCCCCTATCTACGGGGGTCTCTCTGGACTGGGAGGACCTCCCAAAATATTTCAGTGGAAACTCAATGACAACTTACTCAACGACACAGTCTGTGCTGGAGACATCAAAAAAACAATAGAGACGTTCACAGAGGCACATAGGGAAGACCACACAGACCCTCCCATTAAATGGGAAGCCCTGAAGTGCGTCCTACGGGGCGTCTTCATCTCCCACGGATCCTGCCTAAAAAAAGACAGGTCAGCAAAACTAAAAAGACTCTTAGAAGAACTACAGATAAAAGAGAGACTAAACAAAGGTAGACCCACAGAGAACACGAAAGTGGAAATTTCCACAATACGTCATCAAATCCTCTCGATACTTGACCAAAAGACGCTAGGATTCAGAGACAAGATGCGCAGATGTGCGTTCGAGTATGGAGATAAATGTGGGAAATGGCTCTCAAAGACTCTACACCCCAAGGCCCCCCTGACTTACATCCCAAAAATACAAAAGCGACAGGGAGGAGTAGCCCACTCAACCACCGAAATCCTTGAGGTCTCCCGCGATTATTACAGCAGCCTATATAACATAGAGAGAGACACCGCTCAGACCCCGAGGGATAGTGAAGTCGAGGAATACCTAGATAGCCACGCTCCTGGGCCTATAGACCCAGAAGTGTCTGCGGAAATGGAAGAGGACTTCTCTCCCACAGAGGTCTCAGCCCTCATCAAAGAGCTAAAAGTAGGCAAGAGCCCGGGCCCAGATGGACTGTCCCCAAAATTCTATAAATTATTCAAACACGAATTAGCCCCGTTGCTGACCAATTCCTTCAACGCAATAAACAGAGGCTGCCCCTTCCCGACCCAGGCCTTGCAGGCACACCTGGTCGTAATACCCAAACCGGGAAAAGATGCCACGGAGTGCAGTAGTTACAGACCTATCTCACTCCTAAACGTAGACGTTAAACTCTTTGCCAAGTCAATCGCCACCCGACTCCAGCCATACATTCCGAAACTAATACATAGAGACCAGGTGGGGTTTGTCCCGGGAAGAGAGGGGAGGGACAATATAATAAAAACCATGTCACTGATCTCATGGGCCCGACAGGAGGGGTCCCCATTGTGCCTCATGGCGGTCGATGCCGAAAAGGCCTTCGACAGGGTCGGATGGAGGTTCTTAGAGGGCACACTGGGGAGAGTGGGACTGGGGCCCCGCATGAGAGCGTGGATAATGGCGCTATACGGGAATCCCTCGGCGAGGATCAGAATCAACGGCGCCCTCTCAGATAGTATCCCCATACGAAACGGAACGCGACAGGGCTGCCCGCTGTCCCCTTTTTTGTACATATTGATGATGGAGTCCCTGGCCAATGCCATAAGAAAAAACGATGCCATGAGAGGAGTTAAACTGGGTCAGAGGGAGCTTAAATTCTCTATATTCGCGGATGACCTCCTACTATATCTATCTTGCCCGAGAATAGGGATCCCGGTCCTTCTGCAGGAATTTGACAAATTTAGTGCAATTAGCAACTTCAAAATCAACCTGCAAAAAACCGAAATGCTAAATATCTCCCTCCCAAGAGATGAAGCTCACTCCCTACAGGAACTTTTCCCACTCAAATGGCAAACGAAATCCCTCAAATATCTGGGAATACAACTGCCGGAAGACCCCGCAAACGTGTACGACTTAAACTTTAAACCCTTCTTAACAAACTTAGAGAGAGACCTGGGGAAATGGAGCCCCCTCTTCCTATCCTGGGCGGGAAGGGTAAACGCGGTCAAAATGGATGTCCTACCAAGGTTCCTTTACATATGCCAAGCATTCCCCATAAAACTACACAGAGCCTATTTCAAGCTTATCCGCTCCCTGATCACAAAATTCATCTGGCGAGGCCGCAGACCCAGACTTAAATACAGTACCCTGACTAGAGACAAACCCAGGGGAGGCCTGGGCCTCCCAGACTTTTCACTGTATTATAAAGCTAACATAGCGAATTGCGTGCTAAACCTGCTCAGGAACCGGAGCACCAAGCTCTGGGTCGATCTGGAATACGACCTAGATGCCAGGCAGACTCAGGGAATATTCTGAATCCCGCAGACCTTAATCAGACGTCTTCCGGTAGTGTCCCCACTGCTGAGCCAGCTAACAAGAGCCTGGTCGGGCTTCGCAAGAGATACAGAGCTGATTTCAGTTCCAGGCCCCCTTACACCCCTACTAGCTAACCCCCAATTTGAGGCCTTCCTACATCGAAAAACCCTAGCGATCACGTCAATAAACCCCGCGCCACGACTGAGAGACGTAATGACAGGAGATAAGCTGAAACCATTGACGGAATTATTCGAAGGTCGCATCGTTCCCCCAGGGACGTGGCTAGAATATTTCCAGCTGAGGAGCGCAATAGACACCCTGAGTCCCGAGCCCCGGGGGGCAGGAGACCCCACCGACTTTGAGAAATTGTGCACGTCCACGGCCCCCATCAGCCACCCAATTTCAGTGCTTTACAAGATGATGCTGGACCGAGAGATGGGGGACGGTCCCCCAGACTTTGTCCACGCATGGGAAGAGGAACTGGGAAGGTGCTTGCAGCCGACTGATTGGGTCAAAGCCTTTGCTCTGACACACAAGGGGTTCGGTATATTCCAGACTCCAAGAACTAAATTTTAAAATAATCTCTCGCTGGTACAGAACCCCAGCCAGGCTGCACAAAATGCTCCCACAACTCAACCCAGCGTGCTGGAGATGCCCAAACTCTACCGGAAGCATGTCCCACATTTGGTGGAACTGCCCGCTGATAGCCTCCTTGTGGAGAGATGTAGTCAGTCTTTACAACAAATTGAGTGGCGAAGACGTGCAACCCACTCTCGAGCTGGGGGTACTGTCTATATTCCCGGGCTCCATATCCAGGGTAAAGAAAGGCCTCCTGCACTTTTTTGTACAGGCGGTCAGACAGATTATACCGAGGTTCTGGCGGTCTGATGCCACTCCCTCCAGGACACATTGGGTCGAAGCCATCAACGAACTAGCTAGATATGAGGAGATGAGAGCAAGCGAAATAATGAAAATGGAAGCTTACTTCGCGCTCTGGCGCCCCTGGCTGGAGTTTAGACCCACCACTGAGGCCACAGAGTGGGCAGCCCAAGGCTCGCTGCCTCCCCGAACCCCCAGAGGGTCCGCCCCTTCTCTCACTTGATTCCTAGCCCGGGGAGCCGCTTGGCCGAAACTCGAGAGAGAGGGTCAGATACACCACGTGGAGAAGCAAGGAAACCTGCACACCGAGACCCCCCAACGCCAACGCCAACAAACCTAAACAACAAGATAGCCAAACAAGAAAGGTAGGGTGACCCGTCCTATCCCTCACCCCCCACACCCTTTCCCCACTTATTCTCCTCCTCTCTCTTCCTTTCTAATTGTTGCCTCCCCTCCCCTGAAGTTTATTTTGTAGATGTACCAGAATATAAGCTTGAGCTTAGAAAATTCATTGTTATTTAAAAACTGAGGACAAATTGATTTACCTCACCATCCAGGCGAGGGAGGGGCGAACCAAGCAAAAGTTCCTATGTCAAAATGCACTGAAATTGATGTGTAAGCATTGCATATGCCCTGTTTATACTAAAATATTATCTGTCCTAATAAAAACCTATTGAACCAAAAAAAATGTAAGAATTTTGGTATCGTTGTAACTGTACCGGCCCGCAGAAAAAATTGATTGTGTAATTTACGCTGCATGATTAACGCTGTAAAAAAAAAAACGATGGCAGAATTGATGTGTTTTCTTTCCCTGCTATGATAAAAAAAATAATAAAAGTTTTACAATATAGTTTATGTACCCAAAAGTGGCACCGATAAAAACTACAGTTCACCACGCAAAAAACGAGACCTTATATGGCCGCATCGACGGAAAAATAAAAAACTTATGACTTTTGAAAAATAGAGAAGGAAATCCGCCAAAAATCGTTGCGTCCTTAAGCCCAAAATAGGCCATATCTTAAAGGGTTAAATGGTACCATTGAAAAATACAACTTGTCTCACAAAAAACAAGCCCTCAGACATCTACCTGAATGGATAAATAGAAAAGATTTTTTAAAGGGGGGAGGAAAAACCAAAAATGAAAAAAAGGGCCCATGTCCTTAAGGGGATAAGGAAACACAATAGAACTAATAGTAGATAGTTTTACTGTTCATGTCTTTTAGTGAACGCATTGAGAAAATATCCACAGTGCAGGGATGAAAAGTAAGTGAACCCTCGAATTTAATAACCTTTCAATCCACATTTATCAGCAATCACCTCCACAAAACCTTTCTTACAGTGGCAAATAAGATATACACAACATTGAAAAGGAATATTGGACCATTCATCACTACAAATATGTTCAAGTTCAATATTTCTGGGATGCCTTGAGTGCACAGTCCTTGTCAGAACATGCTGCAACATCTAAATAAAGTTAAAGATAGGACTCTGACTTGGCCATTACAAAACACAAATCTTTTTTTTTCAACAATTCTATAGTTTTACTATAGATTTACATATATACTTAGGGTCATTGTTCTGTCACCCAACATCTCTTTTTTGCTGAGGCCTCTTTCACACGGGGACCTACGCGCGCAAAAATCATGCATGTAAAAAACTTGCAGCTATTAGAACCAATGGTTTTCTATGGGCACGTTTAGATAAAGGAATTTTAGATGCACAAAAAACATATAAATGTTCTCAAAGCATACCATTGGTTCTGATAGCCGCAAGGTTTTTATGTGCGTGATTTATGTGTGCGTAAGTGCCCGTGTGAAAGCGACCTTAAGGTCATAGACTGCTGTCCTTTAAAATGTTATTGCTCTCAGTAAGATAAATAAGGCAATTTTGTACAGCACCTTTTAATAGGTCACAAATAAAATGATGTTAACAGTACAAGCTTTCGAGACTACTTAGGCCTTTTTATCAGACTGGTATAACAAAATACATCTGAAGAAACATATACAGTACACATACAAGAGTAAAGGTATAATGTAACTAAATTGCATTAAAAAATAGCAGAACAGGATGAGCATGAAGACTACATCCTTAATTAGTTCACATTGTTTCTAAATTGATGTTAGTTCACAGGCTTGAAGCCCCCACTACCGCTAGACGAGATCTTTTAGGTTTTATACTAGAGATGAGCGAGCATACTCGTCCGAGCTTGATACTCGTTCGAGTATTAGGGTGTTCGAGATGCTCGTTACTCGAGACGAGTACCACGCGATATTCGAGTCACTTTCATTTTCTTCCCTGAGAAATTTGCGCGCTTTTCTGGCCAATAGAAAGACAGGGAAGGCATTACAACTTTCCCCTGCGACGTTCAAGCCCTATACCACCCCCCTGCAGTGAGTGGCTGGCGAGATTAGGTGTCACCCGAGTATTAAAATCTGCCCGCCCGCGGCTCGCCACAGATGCATTCTGACATAGTTCAGGGAAAGTGCTGTTGATGCCGGAGCTGCTATAGGGAGAGCGTTAGGAGTGATTTTAGGCTTCAAGAACCCCAACGGTCCTTCTTAGGCCATAGAAATCGCAGATCGCACCTATGTGCGATCTGCGATTCCTGTTCTCTTCTCTATATGCGCTCAATGGGGCCGGCGGCAGCAGCGCCGACCCCATTGAGAACATATAGAAGACAAATCATTCTTCTCTGCCACAGCTGTAACAGCTGTGGCAGAGAAGAACGATGTTTGCCCATTGAATTCAATGGAGCCGGCAATACAGCAGGTTCCACTGAAAGCAATGGGCTGCCGGCGATCGCGGGATGAATTGTCGGGAAGGGCTTAAATATATAAGCCCTTCCCTGCAATTCATCCAGAAATGTGTCACAATAAAAATATATACCGTATATACCGGCGTATAAGGCGACGGGGCGTATAAGACGACCCCCCAACTGTCACCTTATACGCCGGGAATACAGCGGAACAAAGAATAAAAATCATTACTCACCTCCCCCGGCGTTCTGCGGCGCTGCTGCAGGATGTCGCTCCCTCCTGGTCCCTGGCAGAGCATTGCTTTCTGGACACAGGGCTTGAAATCCCCGCCTCCAGAAAGCTACTGTGATTAGCTAACACACGCCGTCAGCCAATCACAGCCATTCAATGACATCATTGTCATTGGCTGTGATTGGCTGAAGGCACGTGTGTTTTCTGGAGGCGGGGATTTCAAGCCCTGCGTCCAGAAAGCAATGCTCTGCCGGGGACCAGGAGGGAGCGACAGCCTGCAGCAGCGCCGCAGAACGCCGGGGGAAGTGAGTAATGATTTTTATTCTTTGCTCCGCTGTATTCCCGGCGTATAAGGTGACAGTTGGGGGGTCGTCTTATACGCCCCGTCGCCTTATACGCCGGTATATACGGTATATATTTTTATTTTTACACATTTCTGGATGAATTGCAGGGAAGGGCTTATATATTTAAGCCCTTCCCGACAATTCATCCCGCGCACGCCGGCAGCTCATTGCTTTCAGTGGAACCTGCTGTATTGCCGACTCCATTGAGTTCAATGGGCTAACATTGTTCTTCTCTGCCACAGCTGTTACAGCTATGGCAGAGGAGAACGATCTTTATGCTGACAGTGTGGGGGGGGGCCACTCTTGCCGCTATTGTGGCTTAATAGTGGGACCTGTGAACTTGAGATGCAGCCCAACATGTAGTCCCTCGCCTGCCCTATCCGTTGCCGTGTCGTTCCCATCACTTTCTTGAATTGCCCCGATTTTCACAAATGAAAACCTTAGCGAGCATCGGCGATATACAAAAATGCTCGGGTCGCCCATTGACTTCAATGGGGTTCGTTACTCGAAACGAACCCTCGAGCATCGCGAAAATTTCGTCCCGAGTAACGAGCACCTGAGCATTTTGGTGCTCACTCATCTCTATTTTATACCCTACCACAAGGCATCCAGTTCTTGAGGCAGCTAAGTGGCCCCAAACTATGATGCTTCCTCCACCATGCTTCACATTTGGTATGAGATTTGGTGTTGTGTGCAGTGTTCTTTTTCCTTCAAATATAGAATCGTGCATTTGTACTAAAAGATTCCACTCTTATCTAATCTGTTCAAAGAACATGTTCCCAAAAGCATTGTGGAACATTCAAGTGGTTTGGGGCAAACTTCAGAAGAGCAGCAGTACGTTTTTTTTGGACCAAAGTGACTTCCTATATTGTGTCCTTCAAAGGATCCAGAAAGGCAAAGGCCCAGCTAATCAGCTCCAAAGGTAATATTTGGTGTATGGACTACACCTCAGCCCAATGTGAGAATGCAATCCAACACAGAAGAAATGTCTGGCACTCAGGATAGTCTACAAACCTTAAAATGCTTTATTGTCCATGTATAAATCCACCATTAAAAACAGGAGTAAATCACTGTCAAGAACTTCTACGCGTTTTTTTTTTTCTCTTGGTTCGTGTGTGTTCTCTCTCTCTTTCTCTCTCTCTCTCTCCCTCCCCTGCCTACCTGCCAGCCAAAAAAGGAGCCAAAAATTGGGCGGGGTCGAACATGGCGTGATGCTCGTTCAAGTAACGAGCACCATCGAGTACGCTAATACTCGAACGAGCATCAAGCTCGGCAGAGTACATTCGCTCAACTATAGTCTTTAGTCATAACAAATCTTAGACAGGTGATACAAGGTATTTAACCAAGATCACAGTGTTTAATTGACATCACAAATAAAACCAATATAGTAAAATGTAAATAATATTATTGATTAAAAATACAACATATACTATAAAAACAGTGTAAACTAAACAAATTTTAAGTTATCAATGTAATATAACATCTCATCTGAGATTTAGTCCCATGAACTCCATGGTCTGCAGATGGAGTATCCAGAAGGCTTCACGTGTCAGTAAAGCATGCCTCGAATTACCTCTGCATCTATGTTTTTTAACGTTTTCCAATCCTGTAACTTTAAAATATTTAAGTGGGCTATTATGTATTGTAATGAAATGTTGGGCGGCACCAGAAATATTATAGTTACCTGTTTGAACTATGAATAAACGTATAGCAACGCAGCACTCAATGCGGGATTCGCCAACCTAAGTTGGACTTCAATAGGGAGTAAATGTTGCAAAAGCCCAGCGAGGTCCGGATCAAGACCCAACAAATAGATCTTGATATATACCTGTTTGAACTATGTCTGATAGATGTTCCAGAATACGAGCTTTCACTTTTCTTGTATCACCTTTACATAACTTAAATTGCATGCAATACATATAATTAGAGATGAGCGAGCACCCAAATGCTCGAGTCAGCGTTATTCGAGTCAAGCTTTTAGTAAAATTCGAGAGCTCTACTCGAGTAACAAACCCCATTGACTACAATGGGAGACTCAAGCATTTTTGTATGTGGGACGCCGGGTGCCGAGCTTTTTTTTTTTTTTTTCTTAGCTCTCTTTCTCTCGCCTGCCAGACACAAAAATTTGCCAATGACGTGCGCTGCGTCGCAGCGGGGAGGGGCCAAAACAGGCAGGATTGGAACCACACCTGAGAAAACGAGCTTTAAAGTCACCAGCTAGTTCACTTGGGCAAATGAAAATCGTGAGATTCTTGACCCATGTTAAAGAGTCATAAACCCCTTAATGATAAAAAACAAATGACAAAATTTCTTTTTTTCCCAAAACCCTTAAAAATGTGATTAAAGTTATACAATACACTATATGCACATTATAAAAACAAGCCCTCATGGGGCTATGTCAATATAAAAATTAAAAAGTTATGGCTCTTGGAATGCGACAATAAAAAAAACTGAAAAATTAGTTGGTCATTAGGGCACAAACAGGCTTTGTCTCTAAGCAGTTAAGTAAGTGTTCTGCTTTTTTATTTGTAATTGTCTTTTGTTTTATCAAATATGACCAGGTTGTAGTACATACTATTTTAGGGTCCTTTTAGACAGGATGATTGTTGAGCAAACGATGCCCGACACTCGTCCCCACACATACTCGCTTATGCTGCATAAACGATGGACGATGAGCTAATTGCTTATTGTTCAGTGTAAGTAGCGGCCATTCAGTATTGAACGGCCGCTGTCTTATGTCAATGGACAGGAATTTATGCTATTTTATGCAACGTGGAGGAAAAAAAGTTTTGATACTTTTACAATATTCTGCTGCCTCACTCATCTCTATTTTTGGATATCCTGCATTGGGTCAATGCTCCAGACCCTTTCTGACGTGCGAGCATTTTTTGTCTATAGACCCTCCTCGCCAAGTTTGGTTTTCTACACAATAGTGCTGCTGTCTACCTTTTCTCTACTACTATGTCAATAGAGAGGGGCGGGGGAGCGAGAGGAGAGAAATCTCCTGCAGCCATGCCGCCCCCTTGCTGGTCGTTCTGTGAGCGAGCCAGCAGTACTAGCTCCCGTGCGGGAGCGAGGACACACAGGGACGAGTGTCAGGCATCGTTTGTCCCAAATTCGTCCTGTGTACACCCACCTTTATTTGTCCTTTGTAACATCATTTTGGATAGCTAAGCTTTTTTAAATGCTTAATAACAACATGCAATTCCCTTCGGAAACATAAACCACTTGAACAATTATGTCTAGCTCTGATATACTCACCAACAGGTACGACCTTAATGATGTGTGCAGGATGGACACTAGTGGCATGGAGAATTGTGTTACCTGAGATGAGCATAGGAAACATAGTTATTCACCCCTCAATCTTAGGTCCGGTGACTTTCATGAGTAAATAAACGATTAAATTAATTACCAGTAATATAATTTAGGAAGGCTGTTATGGCAGACACATCCCCCTGCCTTATAATTAACACATGGGCATTCTTGGCAGTGATTTACTCAAATTTTTAAAAGTGGATTTATGCATGAACAATAAAGCATCTTAATGTTTGTAGAATACCCTGAGTGCCGGATATTTCTTCTGTGTTGTCTTTTAATGGACACTATTTTTGTACAGTGTTTTTCTAATAGTGGAATGTGATTGATCCCAGCAAGAGAAACAAAGCAATCTTGTAGATTTTAATTAGCCATTAAAAGGTATCATATCTACAAGATTGCGTGGTTTCTCTTGCTGGAAACACTCACATTTTGCTCTAGTGGCTAAAACCGTACCTAACTTTTTTCTATCAGTAGAAACGTGCATTGAGTTTTTTGCAGTTTGTAGTATCTGTAGGTCTTTTGTGGTTTCCTTTGGGTTCTTTCTCACTCTTTCAGCATTGCCAATTGTACTGTTGGTGTGATCTTCACAGGATGTTCACTCCCAGAGAGAGCAGCAACAATCCTGAAATTGCTCTATTTGAAGATAATGTACGTTGTACATTGATGTATACTAATAAAGAAAATAATCAATATCAATAATGAATGTTAGCTATAATGGCAATATATTCTGAATTTATAGATATATACTTCTGCTTTTCATTTGTCTTACATTGTTAATAAGGCCTAATGTTTGCAATAACAAAATGTCCTTTATATCATCTTAAGGGGCCACTCGTTATTTTTTTTCACTCATTATGTAGCTATCCCCCCAGTATAATATTTAGTGAACTAGTCTTACCTTATTTAGTTATATTTCCTGTCTGAAACTTCCAGCCGTCTTTTTTTTCATAATGTCATGTGATTTCAATTCTGGCCAGCTCAGATCTGCTTGGGGGTTAGGTATTCATTTTCTAGTCAAATTCTCAGTTTGTGTGATGCTGTTACATGATCTCTACCATAGAAACTGATTAAAGGGGACACAGAGATCTTGTCACAGTTTCTGTTGATATTCACACAGCTCCTGTCACACAGTCATAATAGGGGAGATCACAGATCATCCTCCTGACTGTATACATATGGTCTGTGACTTATTTAGGTGAATATAGAAGGTAATGATAATTAAACTGTTCCCTAGCAGACAAAATGGTATAGCCTCAGCTAATGCTGTGCTGTAACATCATGGGATAGGTGTGAAACTGGAAGTAAAATGTCTCAGGCTCAAGATAGTGCGTGATAAGCATCAGAAGGGGCCTACACTGCAGGGAGGTGACTGGAATACATGGGCTTCCCAAAGTTTCAGATCTGTTGGATAACATTAACCTGTGGTTCATCAACCTTGAAGTTATGATTTTAGGGCATCTTTGTTAAAAAATCACAGTTCTTCTTCTATAGAAACCTGATCATGGTCTCATTTTATTGATAAAGTTCTTGCTTACGAATATTACTTTTTGGGTGTGACATAGATTTGAAGATATTAGGCAATTTTCAGGGCTTTGCGTGTTCCAGGTCTCCAAATGAATGGTATGTTGAATGTGAGTTGAGGCCTTACTATCCTTATGTGGCGAATGGCAGGAACCCTGTAGAACAACAGAAGAAGAAATTTCTTGCAGGGTCCCAGGTGTCATTCATCATGCTAGGTGTATGGCCAAAGCCATTTATTCACTAAAAATGTAGATTTTTAGGGATCAGTTTCCTTTCAATGATGTGTAAAAGAATGGAATAGGTCAAATTTATTTGTTTATTATTATTTACGGGAAAGTTTGGTTTAATGCCCCCAAGGCGGCTATGGCCCCAAACCAAGATTTGCCATTGTTAAAATTGCTTGTAAATTATAAAAAAATTGATAAAGAGTAGAAATGAGTGAGCATACTCGCTAAGGCCTTAGTCAGACGGGCGTTTATTGCCGCGATTTGCGCATGCGAATGCGTCCGGCGATTTTATAAAACCATTGCTTTGCAATGGTATCGGACACATGAGCACTTTTTATGCGCTCGTCCGATAAATTATAGAACAAAAAATCGCAGATCGCACCTATCTGCGATCTGCGATTCCTGTTCTCTTCTGTATATGCGCTCAATGGGGCCGGCGGCAGCAGCGCCGACCCCATTGAGAACATATAGAAGACAAATCATTCTTCTCTGCCACAGCTGTAACAGCTGTGGCAGAGAAGAACGATGTTTGCCCATTGAATTCAATGGAGCGGCAATACAGCCGCTCCATTGAAAGCAATGGGCTGCCGGCGTGCGCGGGGTGAATTGTCGGGAAGGGGTTAAATATATAAGCCCTTCCCTGCAATTCATCCTAAAATGTGTTAAAATAAAAAAAAAATGTATACTCACCTTTCCGCTGCAGCCGGAGTCCAGCCGCGGCCGCTGTCAGTTCTCCTGAACTGCTTCTTGGCACTATTCAGCCGGCGGGGCTTTAAAATCCCCGCCTGCTGAATGATCTGCCTCTGATTGGTCACAGCCCTGACCAATCAGAGGCTGAAAACACTCACACACCCATTCATGAATTCATGAATGGGTGAGTGACTGCTGCCTCTCAGCGCTGAGCCAATCAGGGGCAGGTCTGACTCACATCCATTCATGAATTCATGAATGGGTGTGAGTGAGGCATGCCTCTGATTGGCTCAGCGCTGAGCCAATCAGGGGGCAGGTCTGACTCACACCCCCTTCACACCCACTGCAGGACGGCCGCCCGGAGCTCCGGCTGCCGGGAGAAGGTGAGTGTACAATTTTTTTAAATTTTAACACATTTTAGGATGCATTGCAGGGAAGGGCTTATATATTTAAGCCCTTACCGACAATTCATCCCGGGCTCGCCCGCAGCGCATTCCTTTAAATGGAGTCGGCTCTATTGCCGTCTCCATTGAATGCAATGTGCTGGACAGCTCCGGCCCGTTTCTAATGAAATGCGGCTAGGAGCAGATTTTCGGGCGATTTGCGGGCGACTTGCGCGCACCGGTCACGCGATTTGCGGATGCGCATCCGTCATGCGATTCGCAAATCGCGCGAAAAAACGCCCGTCTGACTAAGGCCTAAGGGCAATTACTTGATCAAGCATTGCCCTTAGCGAGTACCTGCCCGCTCGGAAGAAAAGGTTCGGCTGCTGGCGGCGGGCGGGGAGCCGCAGGGGAGAGCAGGGAGGAACAGAAGGGAGATCTCTCTCTCCCTCTCTCCCCCCGCTCCTCCCTGCTCACTGCCGCAACTCACCTCTCACCCGCGCCAGCAGCCGAACCTTTTTTTCCGAGCGGCCAGGTACTCGCTAAGGACACTTAGCGAGTATGCTCACTCATCTCTAATAAAGGGGTATCAATACGCAAATTTATAAATTACCCGTGGCAACTAAATTCAGAACAAGTGGCATTTGGTTTTTTTTAATGAAAATTTGAAGGAAGAAGTTAGGAAAAACATGGCTTTGAAATTATCTTTTCTAGAGCAGGAGGTTGAAAATGAATTAGATGGCAGAAAAGTAAGAGCACAATTCAGCCTTGAAGAAGCACATTCGCTGTTGATCAAGGAAATAGACTTTTTTATTCTCCTCAAACTTTTGATTTTTTTTAAATGGTTCAAAATTGCAACTTCTTTCTTGGAAAGTGATCCAGGTGTTTGGTTTGAAAACCCTGATTACTTGAAAGGTAAAATGATACTAGAAAAATTAGAGGTTGTAAATGACACAGCAGAGAGGGTTGTCAAATAGATCCAAGATATTAATTCAAGTATTACCAAAAACAAAGAACAATGCAAGTTCTAGTTAGAAGTCATAGCAGAATGTAGGAAACTTTACCCTGATACTGCAAAAGCTACCCTCTCTAAGCCTTCTCCTGATGTTTAAATCATGTAAAATTTAAGTAAATATTGTATTTCTTTTGTGTTTTTTTAGTTGGTACAATATACTTTAATACTCTTTTTTGTAATACACATTCTTCTGTCTTGTAATAAATCATTTTTTGTGTGAAATACACTTATTGTAATTTATTTGGATTTCTGTTCTTCTCATACAATACCCTTTTAAATCTCCGGTTTGTCAAAATTTCTATGAAAACACATTCAGTACCTTTCATTAACTGTTTTTTGATTATTAACATGATAAAAGAAATGTATTGACATTAAAATCAGAGATAATGGCATGTAGCCATGAACTTGAGTGTTTTCAGGAAATATCATTTTGGGAATCCAGAACACGACCAGTACTAAAAATTTACTAATATCTTCAGTGCAGACTAGGATCATGACTAGTGCAGACTAGGATCATGACTAGAGTCGAAGCACCATTTCTCGGAGACATCAGTATAGCGTCTTTTGTTGTTTTATTGTATGAGCAGCTGTTAACTTTTTTGGAGTCAGTTCTCTGCAGGGAAAAAGCTGATTCTATTGCTATTTCTTGGCAAGAAGCGTCTCGGTCCATATTCTCATTTCTTACTACTGCTACTACTGACTTTTGTCCGTAAAACTTTCTTTACCTCTACATTGTCAGACCAGATCGCCTTTCATATCAACACCCAGGTCTTTAGCAATGCATTTGTAGCCTTCTCCAGCTTTACGCAACTCCACACCTTCTGAGGTCTTTTAAAAGTTGTTTCCATCAAGACGTGGTTCACACTAACCAATATTTTGTGAAAAGAACAGATTTGTTAGTAACCAGGTTTTATGCCCCTTTATTTAATGTGCAAAGTACCTGTGAAATCTGCATTTTCAAATCTCAACTTATTAATTAAAACATATTTTGTTAATTAGCTCTTGGAGGAATCCTTAACCCACAAGTTCACTCATTTTTTTTCTCCCAACATTCAAAATGCTCACTACAAGACTAAGAACTGCACAACTGTTTGTGAGATATTAGTTTAGGTATAGTGTGTTTTTTTTTTTATAATTGTGACCTTGCTAATAAATTGTGGTGATTGTTACCTATTAAAGGGGTTGTCCCGCGCCGAAACTGGTTTTTTTTTTTTTCAACCCCCCCCCCCCCCCCCCCCCGTTCGGCGCGAGACAACCCCGATGCAGGGACTTAAAAAAAAAACAGCACAGCGCTTACCTGAATCCCCGTGCTCCGGTGACTTCTATACTTACCGGTTGAAGATGGCCGCCGGGATCCTCTCCCTCCGTGGACCGCAGGGCTTCTGTGCGGTCCATTGCCGATTCCAGCCTCCTGATTGGCTGGAATCGGCACGTGATGGGGCGGAGCTACACGGAGCTACACGGAGCCCCATTGAGAAGATAAGAAGACCCGGACTGCGCAAGCGCGTCTAATTTGGCCATTAGGGCGAAAATTAGACGGCAACCATGGAGACGAGGACGCCAGCAACGGAGCAGGTAAGTGAAAAACTTTTTATAACTTCTGTATGGCTCATAATTAATGCACAATGTACATTACAAAGTGCATTATTATGGCCATACAGAAGTGTATAGACCCACTTGCTGCCGCGGGACAACCCCTTTAATGCAGGAATCCAGGTAAGGCTGCTATTACATGGTAGCATTTCTCCCTTGCAAAATATCAGGTTGTGCTGCTGAGATCTATTGTTCTATTCGGTTCCAGAAGCACAGCTTCACAGGTGAGGGATAATTGAGCTGGCTAGGTGTGGATTTACCCCTGCCAGCCAAGACCCATGGGTCTACTGCATATATATATATATATATATATATATATATATATATATACATATACCAGCCCCTTTGCAATCCCTTCACTCTAGGTTTTGGCTTCCTGCATGCCTGTATATGTGTGTTGGTGTGTGAGCTATGTCCAGTGCTGCTGGATCATGTATCATCTCTAGGTTAGTGTGGCCCTTAGGTTCCAGTGCAGGCAGGGTTCTGGTTCATGTTGTCTCGTTAGAGTGGGGACAACAGGACACGAGGACCCTTGAAGCTGAGCTCACGGCTTAAGTAACTTGGCCAATTCACAAACGAATTCCTCGGATTTATTTCAGCAATTCCATCTGCTTATGTGTGTGGGGATGTTGAGTGAGTGTGTTGTCCGTTTTTCAGTTCTATGTTATGTCTGTCTGTGAGTCCAGGTTTCTGTATACAGTTCACTGCTCCGTTGGCAGAGCACTCGGTTTGAATGTGTTACCCTTCCTGTGTCTAGCCACGCGTATTTCTAGTTACCAGTGTCTGTTCTGGCTGCCCCCTACCCTGTTCCTGTTGGCAGTCCAGGACAAACGTAACACGCTGATTGCGGTCGACACCTTGACTTGTTAGCTCAACCACTTTAAGGAGTTCGTGTGCTGACCACAAATGTAGTTTCTCCACTTGCATTTTTCAAAGCAGAGAAGCTGCATGTAATAGCAGCCTAATTCTAAAAGATTAACTTTCTTGCAACTGTATACCAAATTAAATCAAGGGTAATAAAAATAAACCTGATTAGTACTATTAGAAAGATGGCTGTAGACACTGTCCGTGGAATCCATTTTGATTGACACAATACTTTGTAGCTTCACAAATTATTCATCTTCTATGATGTAAAGATCAGATAGATTTGAGATAGAAGACAAAGAAAATAAATCTTTAAAACTGGACTGTGATGTTAAAATAAAAAGTGAAATTTCCCGACAGTTTTCAAAATCCTTCACTAGATATGGACTCAAATGTGTGCAATTTGCAAACAAATTATTCTGTTATTGGTTAAAGGAGTTTTCAGGGACTTGAAAAAAAGTTAAAAGGTTTAAAATGAATAAAAATTGAATACTCACTGTGAGGGAAATTATATCTTGTATGATTTAGTTTTTGTATTTCAGTCTAATTTTGGCTATGTCTGTAAGCAGAATGTTCTGCATAGCAGGATGTTCTGTAGAATAAATTCCTTACACTGTGTTAAAGAGGTTGTCCCGCGAAAGCAAGTGGGTCTATACACTTCTGTATGGCCATATTAATGCACTTTGTAATGTACATTGTGCATTAATTATGAGCCATACAGAAGTTATTCACTTACCTGTTCCGTTGCTAGCGTCCCCGTCTCCATGGTGCCGTCTAATTTTCAGCGTCTAATCGCCAGATTAGACGCGCTTGCGCAGTCCGGTCTTCTTCTTTTCTCAATGAGGCCGCTCGTGCCGGAGAGCGGCTCCTCGTAGCTCCGCCCCGTCACGTGCCGATTCCAGCCAATCAGGAGGCTGGAATCGGCAGTGGACCGCACAGAAGACCTGCGGTCCACCGAGGATGAAGATCCCGGCGGCCATCTTCACAAGGTAGGTAAGAAGTCACCGGAGCGCGGGGATTCAGGTAAGCACTACCCGGTTTTTTTTTTTAACCCCTGCATCGGGTTTGTCTCGCGCCGAACGGGGGGGCTATTGAAAAAAAAAAAAACCATTTCGGCGCGGGACAACCCCTTTAATGACGTTTATCACCTGAAAAAGGCAGAGTGTCTCCAAAAGACAAGAAAAAACAGAATTACCATAAATACAATGGAGCTAGCAGAAGAGACCAGTCATCAGAATGTGATCATTCTTTACATTTCAAAGGAAAACCAGTTTGTACCAAATAAATAATGTAAGTGTGTTTGGCTTTGTAACACCCCTTTCCGTCTCTACTGGAGACCCATTTTTTGGCTATAAAAGTGGTGTGAATATAGAATAAATCTCTTGGTAACACATCCCTTCTATTGTGTTGTGTGAGATGATTTTCTCTAAGCTCGTACCAACCACACCTGATATGGTACCTACAGTATATCTAAGAGCATGATTCTGCTAACAGAAATTGGTTCCTAAATACTTAGGACACAGATGCTGTTTTCACTTTCTCCATACCTCGAGGGGACTTCAATTCAGAGATGGACAGATTATAAGGAGCTGCAACAAGGTACGAAGCTTTATTCTTACACCTATGTCATTTGTCCCTTTCTGGAATGATCCTCCCCAGTTCTGGGTGAGTTTAAATGTTATAAGTCTGTGTCAAAGAACTTTAAAGTAGATATAATATGCGGTTTCTATGTTCCCTATGAAATTATGTTCTCACTGTTTATGTAAGTGTCGATTTGCAGTTTTCTATGTTGTCAGGGAAGGGATATTGTAACTGACTGTGTAAGTTATTACTTAGGACTAAGAAATTGAGTGAATGTTTTTACAGAATGTACATAATTATTCTGTAGCCCCAGTTAGTATCCCATACTGTCCTGACTGTTTGTCAATAGATAATAAATCTAGGGTTAAAAGGCTTTTATGAGAGTTAAGAATGACATGGAAACTTGAATGTGAAATTGCACTTTTGATTGTATTAGGATTGTTGTTTTATACATTATTTGTGTGATTGAAAGTAAAAGTGGTGTAAGACCAAAGAAAAAGATACCCAACTTGAATTCTATGGATGGCCAAGCACTGCCTGTGATTGGTTGAGAGCTGTGACCAATCACAGGCTGCACTCAGCTGTCATTCCATGTATGGCAGAGTGCTGCCTGTGATTGGCTAAGCGCTGCGCCAATCAGATACAGCCCTTTCAGCAGACGGGGATTTTAAATCCCCGCCTGCTGAAACAGAGTCAGAACAGTGCAGGGAGAAGACAGGCTGGACGCGCGTGAGCCCTGGCAGCTGAGGAGAGGTGAGTATATATTTTTTTATTTTTAACACATTCTAGGGATGATTTTTAGGGAAGGGCTTATATTTAAAGCCTTTCCCCAAAAATCCTTGCAGGGCTTGCCAGCAGCCCATTGCTTTCAATGGGACTGCAGAAGCGCCGGTCCCATTGAAAGCAATGGGAGAACATTGTGATCCTCTGCTACAGCTGTCACAGCTGTTACAGCTGTGGCAGGGGATTCTTTGCTCCCCGTGGGGGTAAAGAAATCCTCTGCCAGAGCTGTCACAGCTGAGGCAGGGGATTCTTTACTCCCTGCAGGGAGTCCCCTTGTCACGGAACACTGTGATACTGCTGTCACAGTGTTTAGTGACAAGGGAACTCCCCACGGGGAATATTAACATGCACCACAGACCTACGGTGCACGCATGTCTTATCTTTTACAGATATGAGCGTTTGCATGCCTGTAAAACATGGACATGTGAACCAATGGTTCTACTAGACACGTGGTTTTGTGCGCACAATTGTCGCTCATCTGAATCCACCCTTTGTCTGTGCAAAGATATTGTGAATTGAAAATTGGTTATATGCTGCTGCACAAGAGAATTAGTATGTAATATTTGTTTGATCTGACATTGATAATGTGAATCTGTTATTTTTGTGTGTGTGTGTGTGTGTGTGAGTATAAAGGGCCTGTGTGCAAGTTATATTGTGTTAAATATGGTAGTATACAGTTTGATTTCTGAAAATGAAGTGTGAGAGAAATGCTCAAACAGAGGGCCAAGCCACAAGGGGTGGAGCTAGGTGATTAGGGGAGGGAAGAAAAGTATGACATAGTTTTGCCCTTTCTCAACACAGTGAAGTGTATGTGTATGTACAGTTAGGGCCAGAAATATTTGGACAGTGACACAAGTTTTGTTATTTTAGCTGTTTACAAAAACATGTTCAGAAATACAATTATATATATATAATATGGGCTGAAAGTGCACACTCCCAGCTGCAATATGAGAGTTTCCACATCCAAATCGGAGAAAGGGTTTAGGAATCATAGCTCTGTAATGCATAGCCTCCTCTTTTTCAAGGGACCAAAAGTAATTGGACAATGGACTCTAAGGGCTGCAATTAACTCAGAAGGCGTTTCCTTCGTTAACCTGTAATCAATTAAGTAGTTAAAAGGTCTGGGGTTGATTCCAGGTGTGTGGTTTTGGATTTGGAAGCTGTTGCTGTGACCAGACAACATGCGGTCAAAGGAACTCTCAATTGAGGTGAAGCAGAACATCCTGAGGCTGAAAAAAAAAGAAAAAATCCATCAGAGAGATAGCAGACATGCTTGGAGTAGCAAAATCAACAGTCGGGTACATTCTGAGAAAAAAGGAATTCACTGGTGAGCTTGGGAACTGAAAAAGGCCTGGGCGTCCACGGAAGACAACGGTGGTGGATGATCGCCGCATACTTTCTTTGGTGAAGAAGAACCCGTTCACAACATCAACTGAAGTCCAGAACACTCTCAGGGAAGTAGGTGTATCTGTCTCTAAGTCAACAGTAAAGAGAAGACTCCATGAAAGTAAATACAAAGGGTTCACATCTAGATGCAAACCATTCATCAATTCCAAAAATAGACAGGCCAGAGTTAAATTTGTCGAAAAACACCTCAAGAAGCCAGCCCAGTTCTGGAAAAGTATTCTATGGACAGATGAGACAAAGATCAACCTGTACCAGAATGATGGGAAGAAAAAAGTTTGGAGAAGAAAGGGAACGGCACATGATCCAAGGCACACCACATCCTCTGTAAAACATGGTGGAGGCAACGTGATGGCATGGGCATGCATGGCTTTCAATGGCACTGGGTCACTTGTGTTTATTGATGACATAACAGCAGACAAGAGTAGCCGGATGAATTCTGAAGTGTACCGGGATATACTTTCAGCCCAGATTCAGCCAAATGCTGCAAAGTTGATCGGACGGCGCTTCACAGTACAGATGGACAATGACCCCAAACATACAGCCAAAGCTACCCAGGAGTTCATGAGTGCAAAAAAGTGGAACATTCTGCAATGGCCAAGTCAATCACCAGATCTTAACCCAATTGAGCATGCATTTCACTTGCTCAAATCCAGACTTCAGACGGAAAGACCCACAAACAAGCAAGACCTGAAGGCTGCGGCTGTAAAGGGCTGGCAAAGCATTAAGAAGGAGGAAACCCAGCGTTTGGTGATGTCCATGGGTTCCAGACTTAAGGCAGTGATTGCCTCCAAAGGATTCGCAACAAAATATTGAAAAAAAAATATTTTGTTTGGGTTATGTTTATTTGTCCAATTACTTTTGAGCTCCTAAAATGTGGAGTGTTTGTAAAGAAATATGTACAATTCCTACATTTTCTATCAGATATTTTTGTTCAACCCTTTAAATTAAACGTTACAATCTGCACTTGAATTCTGTTGTAGAGGCTTCATTTCAAATCCAATGCGGTGGCATGCAGAGCCCAACTCGCGAAAATTGTGTTACTGTCCAAATATTTCTGGCCCTAACTGTATATATATATACATATATATATATATATATATATATATATATATACAATATATTCCTACTTCATATTCAAGTCAAGTACATGATATATTCAAAATATTGAGTTCTACTTATTTTGAATACTATTGAGGTATGATGCTGATAAATGAGATAATTGTGTACTTGACAAGCCTCATAAGCACATTGCTGTTGTTTATTCGTTCAGTCACTTCCCACTCTTTGTGACCTTATGGACCAGCCCATGCCAGAGCTTCCTGTCGGCTATTGCTACCCCCAGCTCCACCAAGGTCCAGTCTTATCACCTGGAAGATATCAGCTTGCCCTTGGTCGGCCCCTCTTCTTTTTGCCTTCCACTTTCCCTAACATCAGCATATTTTCCAAGGTATCCTGTCTTCTCATTATTTGGCCAAAGTACTTCAGTTTTGCCTTTAACATCATTCCCTCCAGTAAGCGGTCTGGCTTTATTTCCTGGAGTATGGACTGGTTTGATCCTCTTGGGGTCCAATGCACTCTCAGAAATTTCCTCCAACACCTCAGTTCAAAAGCATCTATTTTCCTTCGCTCAGCCTTCCTTATGGTCCAGCGCTGACATCCATAGGCTACTATGGGGAATACCATTGCTTTAACTATGCAGACCTTCATTGTCAGTGTGATGTCTCTGCTCCTAACTATTTTATTGAGATTGGTCATTGCTCTCCTCCCAAGAAGTAAACATCTCCTGATTTCCTGGCTGCAGTCTGCAGTAATCTTTGAACCTAGAAATATGAAGTCTGTCACTGCCTTAACATTTTCTCCCTCTACTTGCCAGTTGTCAATCAATGTAGTTGCCATAATCTTTTTTTTTTATGTTTAACTGTAACTCAGCTTTTGCACTTTTCTCCTTCACCTTGGTAATAAGGCTGCTCAGCTCCTCCTTGCTTTCAGCCATCAAAGTTGTAACATCTGCATATCTAAGATTGTTCATGATTTTTCCAGCAATTTTAACTCCAGCCTTGGATTCATCAAGCCCCGCTCATCGCATGATGTGTTTTGCATACAAGTTGAATAGGTAGGGTGAGAGTATACAACCCTGCCTTACTCCTTTCCCAATCTTAAACCAATCTGTTGTTCCATTGTCTGTTCTTACCATTACTACTTAATCGTTATACAGATTCCTCAGGAGGCATACAAGGTGACTTGGTATCCCCATTACACCAAGAGCTTGCCACAGTTTATTATGATCCACAGTCAAAGGCTTTAGAATAATCAATAAACAGAAGTAGATGATTTGCTGAAATTCCCTGCCTGCCTCCATTTTCCAGTAGATATTGGCAATTTGGTCTCTAGTTCCTCTGCCTTTTCTAGAGTCAAATTAATAAAAAGGATTTACTTAGTGTATTTCATTTTCAATTAATAACAAGGATTTTACCTAAAGTTACATTTTAAAAATGAGTACATTTTAGATGTCAGAGACCTGCCCAGTCAACTTATTAGGGGGTAGACATGCTTACAGCAATATAAGCAGCAATTGAATATACCCCAAATAGTATAAGGATTACTGTTCCATTAATGAACCAGCAGTTAACCAACATTTGTGTAGTTCTTACAGTTGAAGGGTGGGTTCACACAAGCGTGTTTTTGTGCGTACTTAGGTGCGTACAAACGTGAGCACCTAGGTACAAGCAAAAACATGCGTGAACACAGCTGCGTGCTTGTTGTCAATGGAGCTGCGGCTGCTGCCGGCGGCTCCATTGAAAACAATGCTCTGCCGGCACTCCTGCCTTCTTTTTCAGGGAAGGGCTTTACATATAAGTGGTGTCCCGAAATTGACGCTGTGTTTATCTCACAGTATCAACGCGTAATCACGCTGACCCACGCTACTGACATGAGGAGGCACGGCTTCATCGTGTCACCTCATTATGCTAACGCGTCATCACGATGATCCGCGCTATTTACACAAGGAGGCGTGGCATTATTGCATCATCACATAGACCCACATGACACACGTCACAGGGCAGGTCTTTCGGTGTCCGATCACGTGATGCGGCGTGACTCTATTACGTCATCACGCCGACCTGCGCTACCCGCGTCACGGGGCATTTCTTTGCAGATTCATTGTGCCAGTGGGAGGTTCTATAGAGGAGCCATCCGACGTCTCCTTCTCTTTTTCACACCACTTGGTTATGAGGTGAATACCAGGTAATTGAACCGGACTTTACCTGGACCGCTTGGAAATGACTGATCGTATTTGTACCATAGTAACCAAGTCTGTGGCCATCTTATTTATGGTAATCACAATGATGTCATGAACATGCCTTTCCATCTTATTGGCATATACTAAAACACTCCCATAATGGGCAGTACTGAATGACCTCTATATAACTATGGATGTTGTGACTCCTCAGTTATGCTGTCAGCCCACCATCAGGACTGACATGCTGCTTGTTTATTATTTTTTATATGCATCTAAACTCGCTATAACATAGGGCAATATCAGAGCAATTATGCGGGAGGCATTACTAGCATAGTTACCTTGTGGTAGTAATACCTGAGTTTTACAGGCATGAGCTAGTACTATTCTGAAAAAAAGGGCTATTTTTATAAGTCCCGGGTTACTTTAGGAGATATTCGTAACATAGCTATTTTCTGGAATTATTATCTTAGCCCTGTAGGCCTGAGCTTGTACTATTTGCTTGAAGGGACTATTCATTTAATCCTGGTCAACCATAATAAGCAATTTCCGAGTTATCAGCTCAGAAACCAAGCTAAATTATCTGACCATTCTGTCAAGCCAACCAAAAGGTCATTCTACTATACCTATGAACATCCGTTGCTATCACATACAAGGAAACAGATAGCCACGATTATCATCGCTCTAATCGAGAGTCTAATGTATCTTCTGATACTTTCTAGTTATTTGAGACTATTCAATACAGTTCATATGTAAGCACTGTAGCCACCTTCCAGTGCATGTTCTTTATGTCTTTATCCTGGAGAGCAATTTGGCCCCCAGATGAGCCCACTCCAGGGCGAAACGCGTTGGGCGAGTGAATAAATTCATACAATAGCATAATTTACTGTCACCCCCAGTTTGTGGTGACAGTTTTATGCAATATTTGTCTGAATCTATAAACCAAACCTTTGTATGGAACGAAAGTTATATCCGTTCCATTATTTGGTGGCATTTTTGAACATTCAAAACTGAGCTGTTGTTAATACAGAGTCTGGATGCATAATCAGACATAATCTATTTTTCCTTTCTTTGGGATTTATATATATTATCCCATATGAATACATGTTTGTTTGTCTATAAGATTGCCTATTCATAGAATATTTTTAAAAAATTATTTAACCCTTTCCAATCCACTGTCTGACGTCTAAAGACATTATGATTTAAGGCTGTACGGCTCCGATGTTGGAGGACGTCCGTCGGGGTTCTCTTACTGTATATTGCCGGCCTTTCTGCTGTTGGAGCCTATCCAACGTGTCACCTCATGCAGTACTGGCTTTAGCCAGCAGATAGCGCCGTTGTATAACAGCAGAAAAAAGAGTAAGCCCCCTAGGAAAATCATGATACAAATTGGATTGGAAAGGGTTAATACAAGTTAAATTTTAATATTATTAGTCTGTCGGTCCAACCAGTGAGCTTCCCTGAAAAAGAAAGATTTTAATGTAAAAAAAAAATGACTTACCTGTCCAACGCTGCGGTGACCCACATGGGGATGAAGAACACACCTGCCGCAGATGTTTCTTTCATCCCTGCTAGTTAAAAGAATTCTCTGCTGCTGCATCTGCCACATCTGTGACAGATGCAGCAGAGGAATTCTTCAATGAATGAATGACGGGTGAGAGCTGCCTGTGATTGGCTGAGCACCTCAGCCAATCACATTCAGCTCTTTCAGCAGGCGGGGATTTTAAATCTATGTTTGCTGATAGATCAGCAGCGGAGTGCAGGGGACAGCAGGAGAAAACGGTGCTGTGCCCCAGCAGCTGAAGCAAGGTGAGTATCTATTTTTTTGTCTTTTTAAACCACTTTTACTTGATTTTCAGGGAAGGGCTTATATTTAAAGCCCTTCCCTGAAATCAATTGCTGGCAGCAGAATCCTCTACCGCAGCTGACATGTGTGACAGCTGCGGTAGAGAATTGAAGAATTCCTCTGCTGCATCTGCCACAGATGTGGCAGATGTAGCAGCAGGGAAATCTTTTAACTAGTGGGGATGAAGGATACATCTGCCGCATGCGGCAGATGTGTTCTTCATCCCCGCGGGGGTCACGGCAGCGATGGACAGATAAGTATATATATTTTTTTTTTTACACTAAAATCTTTCTTTTTCAGGGAAGGGCTTATATGTAAAGCCTTTCCCTGAAAAAGAATGCAGGCGTGCCAGCAGAGCATTGTTTTCAATGGAGACGCCAGCAGCAGCCGCGGCTCCATTGAAAACAATGCGTGCATTCCGAATGGTGCACTCATGTCCTATCTTTGCAGGCACATGCCTGTAAAGCACCGATATGTGCATGCACCATAGGGAATGCACTGTTGCAAAGGCAAGCGTGTTTTTGTGCATGCATATGCACGCACAAAAACACGCTCGTGTGAAGCCACTCAAAGATTGTAATCACAATTTTTTTTCCTCCTATTTGCAACACATTTTTGCACACATACCAGAGGTGTGTGAAAATATTGCATAGAACACAAACTAAACATCCTTCAGCTGACAGACTCACTAAGTATGAGACTGCCCTGCTATCACCCTTACATATCACAATCAAGAGGTGTATAGTTCCAAATATAGTTTCATTTCTGCTGAATTTGGAAAGGAGAGAGGTATGGGTGGCAGGAGCAGATCAAGACATTAAATCTCAAGTGCATGATTGTATGATTGTTTGGAGATTAAAGGGGTTCTGTCAATTAAAAAGAAACATTCTATACTTACCTATTCCTCCCCCGTCAATCTACTTCCCAGATTTTTGTGTCCCTATCTTCTCCTGTCTCCTGCAGTCCAGGAAGAGGTCACGTCACCTCGAGCTGCCGGATTCTTTTCCTTCCTGCAAGGTTACATACATTACCGGCAGTCTCCTTCCTGTCAGCCAATGTACGTCATGTCACAGTTCACAGGCCAGCAGCTGGAGTGCTGATCTACATCAGAGACTGCTCATGCGAGCTGTCTCTGAAATAGATTAGTATTCCTTCGTAGCCAGTGAACAACGTGACTTTCACTGACCGGCCCAGAAGAAGAATGCGAGGAATGCAGCCTTCATTACATGCCAGCCAGCTTGTGGTGAGGTGACTCCTGGAGCACTGCAGAAGCTCAGCGAAGAGAAGATCTGGCCTGCCTTGGCCAGACTATCCGTTTCAGTGACTGCAGATTAACTAAATATAGTTACCAAAGTTAGGTGTTTTAGAGTTTATGTTGGCTTTCATAGACCTCTTCTCACATTAGCTAGAGGTGTGGCTTGTAAAATAAAATAAATAAAAATGCCAATGCCAAAACTACAGCGAAGAGATTGTCAAATGAAGTAATTTGTACATATGATGTGCCAGAAGTCATAGAAAATAATAAAGGACACATTTTATTAGTCATCTACTCAGTCAGAACCACGCCTAATTGTCAGACTAAGTTGAGTTCCTATGAAGTTTTGTTTGGTATAATAGGCCTATACTTTCTCCAGGCCTAGCATGGGGACCTCACCTAACACATGAGTGACTTATATCAGGAGTTACGGTCACTCATAAATGTGTATTTTCCTCCATTCCAGATTCAGACTCAAAAGAGAAATTGCACAGTTTGCTTTCACATTACTGGCTGTCCTTAAGAGAAATATCAGAAAAGGTTTGGAACTGAGATTGGATGGACCATACCAAATGTTTATGATGACTTTCACCTTTGTAAAGCTCAAAGGGAAACATAATTAGATCCACACCAGCCCTTGTAAAAAGATCTTCACTCAAAAGGAAGAATAATTGTAGCAGCATGAGCTATATCCTTGTCTTGATATTGTGTTTTGGCTAAAACATTAAGGCATTGAATGATGTCCTCAAAAAAGGACTGGGAAAACAAGTTTGTAAAACATCATGAAGTTCTAGTGAGCATTTCTCTCCAATAACCAAAAAAACCTCAGAAATTGCTGGATTTGCACAAATAGTCCCGTTGCAGCAAAAACAATGCCATATAGAGCCATTATTTTGAATGCTAAAGATGTAAGGGTTTTGTGTGATTCAACTGAATATGTAGTAGTCATGATTAGTAAACACAAGACACAGGAAGTACCACTTCAGGTTGCTACTTGGTATCAGGATCCAAGGCCGGTATTGAATCGGTCTATTCCTAATGAAACACTAAGAAAAAGCCAAACTCTGTTCCGCATAAGAAATACAACCACAGTGGTCTGCTATCCCTCATCAATCAACTGCTGCTGTCTCCAAATCAGATATACCCTTAAATGTACTGTAATGGTAGACCCAACAAAACATTCAGATGTATAGGAGTTTCAGACCGCGCAGGACTAGACAACTATTGTGTCAATTATACCCTTTCTGTAATATTAAGTGCTGTGGAGTATGCTGGCACTATATAAATAAAGATTATTATTATATTAGACTTGGTTGCAAAGTCTACTTCTGAGAATAAAGTAAAAGCACTGGAAGGTGTCTTGGCAGTATTATTGGCAGCAGTTCTCAATAACTCTGTCCTTGCACTCCCACCAAGCATCTACATTGTGTGTGAACATAAAGCTTATAAATGGCTCACACAAGTTAAAACAGACCTGTGCACCCTTGCTTGCCTTACACCTGCCTCATTTATAATTCCACATGATGGTCTCTCATATATGAGCATTCCTAAATATACTCTTTTTAGAAGAATAGCAGGAAACAGACCTAGACCATGTAAATCTCATGTGGTATCTATGAGTACAGAAAATAGATTTTTTAGTACAATATTTATCTACCCAATGGTCATGCAGATGTGGAATAAATTCGTGGGGGCAACGCAACAGATTATTTAAAGGACCAGATATTTGCTGTTCTAGGGTTGGTTAATTAGAAAAATCAAATACAATCCCAGATAACTGTGGTTACCGACCAACACACAATAATACTAGATAATCTCACTGCTGCTCAGGGGGTAATGTGTCAAATAAGGGAAACATGCAGGTCAGAGCCTGTGTCCAGATAATCCAGGAGATGACAGTTAAATGGCTAGAAAAACTATTTGTGGTGGAATGACGTTCCCTATTTTTAATCCAGCTGTTTTAAATGTTTTGGAGGGTGGTTCATGGGTATAATACAGACCATTTTCCAATTTTCCTCACTAGAATGTGTTTTCGCAATTTTATCTGCGAAACAGGTATATCTTGCTTGTGTAAAATTTGCTATTAGAAGAATAAGTATACAGAAATCAAGACAAATCACACACAATTGGTGTTGGTGTAATCAGATGATTCCATCCTTTATGCATCAAACAGCGGGTATATATAACATTTTGAATCACTTATCTTTCTAGCCAATAATCTAGATATCAGAGAATTAGTAGACATTTCCTAGTAATGTTCTATAACATTAAGGCCTTAGTCACACGGGCGTTTTTTCGCGCGATTTGCGCATCGCATGACGGATGCGCATGCGCAAATCGCGTGACTGGCGCCGAAAAATCGGCCCAAAAATCGCCCGAAAATCTGCTTCTAGCCGCGTTTCATTAGAAACGGGCTGGAGCTGTCCAGCGCATTGCATTCAATGGAGCCGGCAATACAGCCGTCTCCATTGAAAGCAATGCGCTGCGGGCGAGTGTGGGATGAATTGTCGGGAAGGGCTTAAATATATAAGCCCTTCCCTGCAATTCATCCAGAAAAGTGTTAAAATAAAAAAAAATATATGTACTCACCTGCTCCCGGCAGCCGGAGATCCGCACGGCCGTCCTGCAGTGGGTGTGAAGGAGGTGTGACTCAGACTTGCCCCTGATTGGCTCAGCACTGAGCCAATCAGAGGCAAGTCTCAGTCACACCCATTCATGAATTCATGAATGGGTGTGACTGAGACTTGCCTCTGATTGGCTCAGTGCTGAGCCAATCAGGGGCAAGTCTGAGTCACACCTCCTTCACACCCACTGCAGGACGGCCGTGCGGATCTCCGGCTGCCGGGAGCAGGTGAGTACATATATTTTTTTTATTTTAACACTTTTCTGGATGAATTGCAGGGAAGGGCTTATATATTTAAGCCCTTCCCGACAATTCATCCAGCGCTGTCCGGCAGCCCATTGCTTTCAATGGAGACGGCTGTATTGCCGGCTCCATTGAATTCAATGGGCAAACATCGTTCTTCTCTGCCACAGCTGTTACAGCTGTGGCAGAGAAGAATGATTTCTCTTCTATATGTTCTCAATGGGGTCGGCGCTGCTGCCGCCGGCCCCATTGAGCGCATGTAGAGAAGAGAACAGGAATCACAGATCGCAGATAGGTGCGATCTGCGATTTCTGTTCTATAATTTATCGGACGAGCGCATAAAAAGCGCTCATGTGTCCGATACCATTGCAAAGCAATGGTTTTATAAAATCGCCGGAAGCATGCGCATGCGCAAATCATGGCTAAAAACGCCCGTCTGACTAAGGCCTTACTCTGCTATGTTATTTTGTTCTTTTAGCATAAGAGTACATGCTATGATGTTAATGGCTCTTATCGCAGTACGTCGTCTGGTTATGCCATCTTAGATTCAGAAGCCAAAAGTAGCCACGCTAAGACTATGCCATATAACTGAAAACTATATATATATATATATTTTATTTATTTTTCTTAAAGATACATACACAATGTATATATATATATATATATATATATATATATATCTCAAAAACTACATTCTATAGCATTAACAAATCTCTTGTTAAACTGCATAGCTAAGCTAAAATTAAATATCCTTAACACATCTTTATCATCTTTATCATAGTCCAACATGAAATATCTCCTACCTGAGATACTTAATCTTCATTACCTCCATATCAGTGGAGTTCCCATACACCCACTGCAGTACCTACTCCTCCCAGTAGGGTGTCATACCATCCCCTTCTTTTTTCCTCATTATTATAATGACAACCATTACACTTATTTTACAAAGTGTATAATGACACATGATTACTCTCCTGTCCCAGTCACTTTCTTGCAGTGACTAGCGTGAACCCAGTTTGTTTTCCCTTCAAGCTTCACTGAAGTGCTTGTTGTCAGCAGTACTTGGTAAGTACTTGTGTCATAGTCCCAGAGATTTTCTCACATGTCTTTTGAAACCACCCAGTCTCCCGGCTCCAGAAAATCTGTTGCATGCACGGAGTCAGGATCTGGAAGGTAAGCAAACTCTTGTTTATGCACCTGCGGAAAGTACAGCCCTGTTCTGGAAGCTGATCCAAAGGGGATCTCAAATGGAGACAATCCTGTCTTTCTACTGGGCATGTACCTGACCAAAAACAATGCGAGGGGAAGGCACTCAGTCCATGGCTTTTCTGACTCAGCCATTGCTTTCTGTATTTTTAAGTTTAAGTGTTCCATTCATCCTCTCTACATTTCCACTGCTTTATGGGTGGTAGGGAGTATGAAAAGCTGTTGTATTCCTAAAGATTCCATGATTTATTTTGTGATCTCCCCTGTAAAGGGGATACCTCTGTCACTTTCTATTGTCTCTGGAACCCCAAACTGACAACTTACCTCATTCAACAATTTCTTGGCTGTTGCCTTTGTAGTGGCAAATCGATACCTGATAGGATAGGCCTTGATGCATGCAGATAAGCTGTCAACACAGATTCGGCATACTGATATTTGCCAGTCCTTGGCAACTCAGCTGTATATAGCCAATTTGCAACCTTTAGAAGGGGGTGCAGTGGATTAGGTGTGTGCATTTGTGCTGTCTTCACTACTTTCCCTGTGTCATGTAAAACACAGTTAACACGCACCTGCCTATACCTGGCTGTGACTGTGCTGATACCAGGTGCAATCCAATGTTGTGACACAAGGTTTCACATATCAGTTTTTGACTAGTATGTCTCTCTTAGTAGGCATAAGAAAGCCATAATGGCCGGTCTCTTCCCCACAGGCCATCGTCTGGCTTGCCCCTGCCTTTGTCCAGCTGCTCATTTCAGCCTGTGTAGCCTGGTTAAGAGACTTGAGCAGATCAAAACTGACTGGAGGGGCCAGGGTTACAGCTTGGACGATGACCGAACCCTCTCTCCTAGGTCTTACCGCTGCTGCCTTGGCATTTCCTTTTGCTTCTCTACAGTCCTCCTTTATTATCCCTATGTGTAGGTAAAATAAGAGTTTCTATATTGGGTGATAGTTGTGTGCTATTTCAAAAGCATCCCTGGAATCTGTGTATATGTTTGCTGTCTTACCCTCTGCCGCTTTACACGCTTCGGTCAAAGCCTTCAATTCCGACTCCTGTGCTGACAGATGATGAGCAAATGGTTCTGCATTTGTTACCTCATTCTGTGTGACCACTGAATAATCGCTGTAGAACTTGCTATTTTCCTGGTATCTTGAGCCATCTACAAAAAAAACTCAAAACCTGGGTTAGCCATCGATTCATCTTTTACATATTCAAATCCCTCAGTTCCTTGTGACATGAGGGCAATGCAGTCAGGTGGCAGGAATGCATCCTATTGTTCTAATTGCTTTAATAATCTAAAATACACAATGTACTCAACCTTCCTCCTCCTTTCAAAATTTAGCGGAAGAAATATACCACACTTCAATGTACTATTTGGGGGTAGAAGTAACTGCACAAATGTATTAAGGGACTAATACCCCAATACTGCTTTTTTACATGTCTACTAAGCATGTCCCTGACATCAAAAATCTACTCACAGTTTTTTTGCTTTTTTCTCTTACACACTTTAGGTAAACCTTGTCCTTATTTTAATTCTGTTTGTAATATAGCTATATACCTATCAGGTTTGTATAGTATTCATAATAAGTAGAATCCAATACCAGGTCCTTTATTTCAACCTTTTTTTTTTAGTAAGAAAATTCAGCAGTGGTTCTCACCCAGCTTCTCTGAGTCAAGTGTACCCAACTTCCCGCAGTTACACAAAATTTCTCAGTGTCAGTCTCTCAGACATGAGTATTCACACGCTCGTGGTTTGGCTCAGTGCCTAAAGTTTCACATTAACCCCTTAGTGACGAAGCCTGTTTGCGCCTTAGTGACGGAGCCAAATTTTGAAAATCTGAAATGTGTCACCTAACATAGCATAACTCCGTAAAGGCTTTACATATCCAAGTGATTCTGACATTGCTTTTTCGCCACATGTTGTACTTCATATAGGTGGAAAAAATAGACTCATAGAATTTATGAATATTTATTAAAAGTGCCAATATTGGGAAAATTTTGAAAAAAATTTCATTTTTTCACATTTTCAATTGTAATTACGCAAATATGTGCAAACGTACTGTACAAATTTCTGCTAAGGTATATATTTCCATCAGTTTACTTTATTCTGGACGCACATTTGAAAAACTTTCTTCTTTTTTTAACCATTTAGGAGACGTACAAATTTAACATTACTTTTCAGCATATAGGTGTCAGAATGATAGATACCCCCACAAATGACCCCAATTTAAAAACTACACCCCTTAATTAGTGATGAGCGAACATGTCCGTTACGGACACATCCGCACCCGGACACCGGCTTTGCCGAACACTGCAGTGTTCGCGCGTAAAGGTCCGGGTGCCGCCGGGGGGCGGGGAGATGCGCGGCGGCGCGGGCGGCAGTAGTGGGGAACAGGGGGGAGCCCTCTCTCTCTCCCTCTCCCCCCCACTCCCCGCCGCACCCCCCCGCGCTGCCACGGCGGCCCCCGAACTTTTTCGCCCGAACACTGAAGTGTTCGCAAAGTTCGGTGTTCGGGCGAAAAAGGGGCGGGGCCGAACGTGTTCGCTCATCTCTACCCTTAATGTATTCACTGAGGGGCGTTATGAGTATTTTGACCCCACAGTTTTTTTTCAGGAGTTAATGCAATTTAAAAGAGAAAAAATAAAAATTTACATTTTTAAAAATATTTAAAATGACATATTTTCTTTCTATAGTGCGCATGAGAATAAGGAGTGACACCCCAAAATGGATACCCCTGTTTGCCCTGTTTTCAGAAACATACCCATTGTGGCCCTAATGTTATGCTTGTTTGCCCAACGGGCAAGGAGTAGTAAGGAGTAGTCGGTGGCTTTCAGAGCAGAAATTTTCCTTGAAGGCCTTTCAGGCCCCATAGCACACTTGTAGAGTTCTTGAGCAGCCAAAACCATAGAAAACCCCCACAAATGACCCCATTTTGAAGACTAGACCCCTTAATGAATTTATCTAGGGGTGTACTGCCCATTTTGACCCCACAGTTTTTGAATGAATTCAAGCAAAGCAGAAGGAAAAAATTGTGATTTTCATTTTTTCGGCAATTCTGTCATTTTAAAAAACGCTTTTTATCTTCAGCACACATATGAATTAAGACTTGCACCCCAAATAGATACCTCTGTTTCTTCCATGTTCAGAAACATACCCATTGTGGCCCTAATCTCATGTCTCGATGCACAATGGGGCCCTAAATGAAAGGAGTAGTCGGTGGCTTTCAGAGCAGAAATTTTCCTTGAAGGCCTTTTAGGCCCCATAGCACACTTGTAGAGCTCTTGAGCGGCCAAAACCATTGAGGAACCCCACAAATGACCCCATTTTGAAAACTATACCCCTTAACGAATTTATCAAGAGGTGTACGGACCATTTTGACCCCACAGTTTTTGAATGAATTCAAATAAAGCAGAAGGAAAAAATTATGAGTTTTGTTTTTTTGGCAATTCTGTCATTTTAAAAACACCTTTTTTTCTTCAGCACACACATGAATGAGGACTGGCACCCCAAAATGGATACCCCTCTTTCTCCCGTGTTCATAGACATACCCATTGTGGCCCTAATCGTATGTTTGGATGCACGAAGGGGCCCAAAATGAAAGGAGTAGTCGGTGGCTTTCCGAACAGAAATTTTGCTTGAAGGCCTTTTAGGCCCCATAGCACACTTGTAGAGCTGTTGAGCGACCAAAACCATAGAAAACCCCCACAAATGACCCCATTTTGAAAACTACACCCCTTAACAAATTTATCTAGGGGTGTACTGCCCATTTTGACCCCACAGTTTTTGAATGAATTCAAGCAAAGCAGAAGGAAAAAATTATGAGTTTTGTTTTTTGGCAATTCTGTCATTTTAAAAACAAATATTTTTGTACAGCACACACATGAATGAAGACTTGCCCTGCAAAATGGATCCCCCTGTTTCTCCCGTGTTCAGAGACATACCCATTGTGGCCCTAATCTTATGTCTGGATGCACAATGGGGGCCAAAAAGAAAGGAGTAATCGGTGGCTTTCAGAACAGACATTTTGCATGAAGGTGATTTAGGCCCCATTACTCACTTGTAGAGCCCTTGAGCAGCCAAAACCGTAGAGAACCCCCACAAATGACCCCATTTTGAAAACTAGACCCCTTAACGAATTCATCTAGTGGTCTACTGCGAATTTTCACCATGCAATTTTTGAATAAATCTAAGCAAAGCAGTAAGAAAAAATCATGATTTTCATTGTTTTGGCAATTGTGTCAATTTAAAAACTGTTTTTTTGTACAACACACATATGAATGAAGACTTTTACCCCAAAATGGATACCCCTGTTTGTGCCGTATTCAGAAACATAGTGGCCCTAATCTACTTACAGGACACATGACAAGGCCTATAATGGTAGGAACACCCATTGGATTTCAGGGTACAACTGAATTAATTCCAGGCCCCATTGCCAAATTGTAGAGCCATTGAGCGGCCAAAACGATTAAGAACCCCCACAAATGACCCCACGTTGAAAAGTAGACCCCTTAAGGAATTCATCTAGGGGTGTACTGCATATTTTGACCGCACCGTATTTGAATGAATCTAAGCAAAACAGAAGGAAAAAATTACGATTTTCGTTTTTTGGGCAATTCTGTCAATTTAAAACCAGTCTTTTTTGTACAGTGTACATAAGAATGAAGATGTTCACCCCAAATGGATACCCCTGTTTGTCCCGTGTTCAGAAACATACCCCTTGTGGCCCTAATCTACTTACAGGACACATGGCTAGGCCTATAATGGAAGGAACGCCCATTGGATTTCAGGACACAACTGAATAAATTCCAGGGCCCATTGCTCACTTGTGTGGGGAAAAAAAATTGACTCCCTAAAAATCCCCACACACACACACTCCGCTCCCTTTTTGGCGTTCCCCCAAATCTTAAATAAAAGTAATAATGTGAACTGTGTGTTTTTTTTTTTCGAAGACAGGGGTAATTAAGGGGGCCTGGTTGGGATGGATACATCGGGTAATAAAACCGGGTATCCCCCCTCCTCTCATGCTTTTTGTGGGGTACTTCTGACCTCAGTGCCAAGGATGGGGTGTAAGGCTGGGTTCACACTGGGCGGATTTGCTGTGGAAATTACGTCCGGGATTTCTCTGCGGCAAATCTGCCTGCGGTCGCTAATCCTGAGCTTAGCCAGCCATGTGGATGAGATTTCTCAGAAATCTCATCCACACAGGACGGCAAACCCGTTCCACTTCTTCCGCTGTGGCCGCGCTCTCCTCTATGGAAGCACCGGCTGCAGCAAGCCCAGGCCGCTTCAAACCCCACGGCTAAGTGCCGCGGGTTTTGAAGTAGCGGATTCCTGGCAGAAATCTTGCGGTTCTTCGCTTGGGCCAAACCACGAGATTTCCGCCCGAAATCTGCCCAGTGTGAACTCAGCCTAAAAAGTGGCGCTGAGTCTCTTTTGCGGAGGTGCGGCAGTCTCACACAGAAGGCACTCAACAAGCTGCTCCTGGAACTACAAGAAGGCGAGTGTTCCCCAGGCTTCTTGTAAATTACGGATTACAGGTAGCGATCTGAATGACGCTGGGTTCACACGGCCGTAAGTGGAATCTGCTTGCGGAGGCCCGCAGCGGATCCCAGCTGTGAGCACTGCCATGGCGCTGCATACGGACACGTAATGTACTGCGCATAACTGCCTACTCACGCAGGCGGTCATGCGCAGTACACTTTTTTTTTGTTTGTATTTCCCGTGCCGTCGCTTAGCAATGACACAGGTACCCGCAGCCCGTACACAATGTAGTTGCGTATGTGCTGCGGGTATATCCACGACCATAGAGCACAATAGGCTCTATGCTGCAGATATCCGCAGTAAAATAGAACCTGCTGCGTTTTCTTTTCTGCGAGTGGATTACGCAATTCCAACCCGCTAATGTGAGTGGAATTGTGTAATCCAATACGATTGATCTGCATATTACCGCGGATCAGACGCATGCGGAATCCGTAATTCCTATCCGGTCATGTGAAACCGGCCTACCTTTTTATCACATGACCGGGGACCGCTCACCGCTCCAGGCTCTCGGCGACCGTCGCCGGGAGCAAGGAGACTTTAGGTTTCCTGGGCTCCCCACCTCCTGCGCATGTGTCCAGCATTTTGCCAGCGGTCCCATGCGCAGAATGTCGGGAAGGTCCACGGAGGAGGAACCCGTCAGGGTTCAAATACTGAGGCCTCCGGTAAAAAGTTTCATCTCCTCTCACCGATCGCATCAGTGAGGAGAGATGAAACCAACTTTTTAAAAACTGTTACGTGACCGCCATTATCCATTGGATAACGGCGAACACGTGATCAGGAACTGCTCACAGCGGCCCCCCGTGAAATCTCCAGGCTCTTGGCTAAATTTTGTAGCCAAGAGGAGGGAGATTTTAAATTATCCTGGCAATCCACGGCTTTTGCGCATGCGTCTGCCGCTTTGGTGACGGCCGCGTGCGTAGAAGCTGTGGTAAGGTCCGCAGATAAGTCCGGGGGCCTTAGGTACGTAATGTAATTTCATCCTCCCTCATGGATATGATCCGTAAGGGGAGATGAAACGTAAGCATTTTAAACTTTTTTTTTTACTTTTTCAAACATTTTTTTTTTCCTTTTTTCACTTTTTAAAAACTTTTTTACACTTTTTTTACTTGAAATGATCACTGTTATCCATTGGATAACAGTGATCATGTCCCCAGTGACATCCCTCTGCTCCTGGCTACACATGGCAGCCAGGAGCAGAGGGATTTTAAATTTCCCGGGTCCTGTGCCCCTCTGTGTACACGCGCCCGATGATTGACATCGAGCGCGCATGCGCAGAAGGGGACTCAGGTTCCGGAAACCGGGACATGGCGGCGGACCCGGGGTGAGTATTTTCACCTCCCCTCATGGATCCCCTTCATGAGGGGAGGTGAAATTAACGTTATTTTGACTTTTTTTTTACTTTTTCGTGACCGCCGCTATCCAGTGGATAGCAGCGATCACGGTCCCCGGGGACATCTCCTGGTTCCCGCCTACCTTCAGGAGCTGGGAGCCAGGTGTGAGAGGGTGAGACAGCCTCCAATATGTGTACATTGTTCTTGTTGCTGTAAATAGTCCACTACTGTGTGTTTTATTATTTGTCCACAAGAGGTTGCTGTTCTGCAGAAAAGATTATGGTCAAGCTGTGAGGTGACAGGACCATGGTAGCTTGTGATTGGAGCACCCGTTGCCTGGTTACAGCGTGCGCACGGGAGGAGAAAAAATAGAAAGCGTGCGTACACTGTGAAGGGACAATTGGTCGAAAGAGCGATCTGAGTGGCGACACGGAAGAGGGAAGGAGGTCATATCCTGAAGGGACCGGAGCCACAGCGCATTCAGATTTTCACCAGATGCCCGCTGGATGGGAGAAGACTTGCTGCCGGGGATGTTGCTGAACAACCGGAGCGAGACTGGCTATTGTGTGGACAATACTGGATGCCGCTGAGGAAGTGAGTAACGGCTCTCTGCGGTACCGCACACTTTTGTGGAGGAGCCCCTCATCCATCTAGACTTTTTGGCTAATCATACATCAGACTGGTCTACGTGCACGCAAGACACCATATTTTGGCGCCAAGTTACTTGGGACTGCATTTTGGCCTGTAGTTAGATTAGGTAGGGTTATGGACCGTGTCAGGCCACACTTCAGCGGGATCGGCATAGTGGCTGGCAGGCCACATCCAGCTGTTAGTAAGAAGCTTCTGGACAACATTCACCTGGCTATATAGCCGCTGTTCTTTATACACGTCCCTTATTGTATTGGGTCTGGGGGGATAGAGTCAGTGTTGTTAAGTCTGTAAGCTGTTGTGCTGCACTGCCGGTACTCAGATCACTCTCCCTTTCCTTTGTTCCTTAGTAGCGGTATTAATAGGTAACAAGGGACCGGTTTATTTAGGCCGGCCCATTAGGTAAAAGTATAGTCTATTATACTAGCGCCCTTTGGGGCCTCAGCCATCTGACTGAGTGTATGTGAGTTTTGTTACCCATTGTTTGTGGTCACGTGGGCCACAGGGCTTTAGTAAAATTCGGTTTGCACCTGAACTGGTGTCAGAGTCGTTTTTCTTGTTTGTGACTTCGCTGTATCCAGGGGAGCCCACCCTGGTACACGGCTTACACAGGAGATTTTAAACTCACCCGGGTTCCGGCCTTCTGCACATGCGCGTGACGTCATTCGTCTGGCGCGCATGCGCAGAAGAGCGGCACCGGGTCCCAGAGGACCCTTTCACAGCGGCAGACTTCGGGGAAGCCGGGTAAGTACTGTCAGCTGCCCTGATGGATCTGATCCATCAGGGCAGCTGAATCTTTAACTTTTTTAACTTTTTTTTTACTTTATTGCGATTGGCGATAGCGCCGATCGCATTGCCGGGGGGGGGGGGGGGGAATGCCCGCTGCCGAGGATGACAGCTCCATGCTGTCAGCTACCTTCGGGCACTGACAGCATGGAGCTGTCACGTCCAGAGCCTGAGGGGCTTTAATCCAAAGAGGATGCATATTTCTACATCCTCTAGGATTAAAGCCCACTTAGGCAGGATGTAGAATCCCGATGGGGCCGTAACTAAGGGGTTAACCATAAATGTCTGGCCATAGAAATATGGCAAGACTGAATTTCATTCTCAAAATATATATATATTTCATTATATCATACACAGCCTTAGCTGTACATTGTTTTATATTTTAATTGTCATCGCACAAACTTTTACAATAATTCCTAGCAAAGGTTAAATACTTATTTACTAAGGGCACTTACAAGCATCATTCTGTCTGGTCATACAGAACTTCCAACTCAATTGGGGCTCCCCAGCCTATTTTACACTCAAACCAAATGCTCATATTTTAATGCTGACATTTTGTTTTTACCAAAACCATCACTCCCCAGCAGTGGCGACTTACTGATTGTGAGAGAGTCAAAATAACAAAACTTAAGCCTCAGACAAGAATGGCACTATGCTCAGAAACTTTAAAGACCCTAGGCAATCTACAACAACCAACTCTAAAAAGCATAGTTTATCGAAACTTATAAAATTGAGGCTGCAAATAGCCACCTTAACCACTATTATCCCAATCTACCCTTGGCTACTTGGATTCATACATACTGTAGCTTAAAGGTATCGTTTTCCGGAGTACATTTGCATATTTTATAAGCTGTACAACACTTCCATATGATTTAACACAGGATGCAGCTGCAGCATCCTGTAGGATGACCCCAGACACAAGGCACATGTTGAGGAGCTGGAAGGATAGAGTGGTCACTTGTCATGGTGGCACTTACCAGACTCCCTCCAAGAAGGAAACACGTAGCCTCGGCCAGAGCAGCGCTGGGCCTTTCTGGACACCTATAGGATAGGGATGTCCAATAAATTGGAGGACAGGGATAGCAGATGTCATGGGTGACGCCACCATTTCGTTACCCACCGGTATGCCCCTCGGTGGTAAATAATGGAACCGCAGACAAAAGTAATGTACCTCAGGTCCCTGGGAATGGTCAGGGCCTGGCAAAACTTTAGTGAACAAAAGTTCCAGATGGTGGTATAATTTACACAAAATTGACAGTATAAGTAAAGAAGCATACTTGAAAGTACCTGCACCCGGTGATCCCAGACTTCAGGACAGCCAGATGTGAAAACAAATGGGTGTACCTCTACACAGTCATCCCCTAGATCAGGACGACCGTGTAGGAAAAATTATCACTGAATACCTCTGCACTAGGCCTGGCTGTATGCACTTTCTCTTACTCACAGTCTCTCTCTTCTCAAGGGACTCACTCTGCCATGGTTGCTGTCACACAGGTAGCAGGAACCGCTCTTCCTCCTCAATTCTTCTCCACATGAGGGTTGAAGGTACCCCCATGTGACTCTCTAGACTCTTGCTGACTCCAGAAGAAGACTCCAATCCTGCTGACTGATGACCACACCCAAAATACTCATATATTTATAATCTCTTACATACCACATGATAGGACATAAATTGATACATTTAACTTTTCATTTACTGCAGCTGTGCAATACACATAACAGAATGACAAGACAGCGCGTGTGTTGCACAGCGCGCCAACACAAGACACTACATGTATGACAACCCCTCCCTTATTAACTGGAAATTTATCCTACACAAACATTAGGAACCTTTATTTATTAACCATCATCTCTTTCTAGTATGGGTCTAACAGAATACTCTGTGAAATACTTAGAGATTTCCTCTGGGTCCAGTAACGTAATATGCATACTAGTATCTACCTGAAACCCATCATCATCCCAATCTTGTACAGGAGTCATGTCATGCAGCTGAGACATAGGTACTTCATTGACTATAGGCTGCTGGGCAGTAGCCTCAGTGTTTTGAGACTGCTCTAAGGATGATGCTGCATTACTTTCAAGTTTATTGTTTGATGTGCAGTTATTAAATCCAACGGAAAATTCTGTCAACAGCTCAGATAATTGATCAGGTATAATACTGCATTCTGAATTGGAACTTGTTTTGAAGGAGGAGCGTGGAGGACTTCTACACTTTTTCCTTAATGTCTCACCCTTACACTATTGCAATTAAGTTAATGAGTAAATGCCCCACTTTCCTTTCACCACTTCCTCCACCATGTTTCCTATTATTCTTTATTTCATTTCTGAAATATTTTCCACTGCTCTTGCCATCCCTCGATGGTTACATTTCACTATGTCAGAACAGTGTACCTGCACTTTGGCATAAAACTTCTGTATGGTCTTATATTTTTCCTCTGTCAGGTCCGTCATAGTCATATCATTACAAGGTCTACTCATATTGCAATGTCTACATATTAATTATGTTGAGGTATAATAATAACAAGAAGGAGAACTCATACCCCCTTGAGCCACTAAAGTTTCTGATATTAAATTATTATGCTGGACCTTAAGCTGTTCATACAGGATCCTATATCTTCTCCCAATCTTTTTCAGTTGTGTTATAATCCTTATCTTTTCCTGTATATATATATATATATATATATATATATATATATATATATATATATATATATTGTTTTAGCGTGAAGCTGCTTCTGAAGAATTTCATTTTTAATTTTAACTCTTATAATCTCTTTTTCACTCTACGGCCTTAGTCAGACGGGCGTTTTTTCGCGCGACTTGCGCATGCGCATGCGTCCGGCGATTTTTTAAAACCATTGCTTTGCAATGGTATCGGACACATGAGCGCTTTTTATGCGCTCGTCCGATAAATTATAGAACAGAAATCGCAGATCGCACCTATCTGCCATCTGCGATTCCTGTTCTCTTCTCTATATGCGCTCAATGGGGCCGGCGGCAGCAGCGCCGACCCCGTTGAGAACATATAGAAGACAAATAATTCTTCTCTGCCACAGCTGTAACAGCTGTGGCAGAGAAGAACGATGTTTGCCCATTGAATTCAATGGAGCCGGCAATACAGTAGGTTCCACTGAAAGCAATGGGCTGCCGGCATGCGCGGGATGAATTGTCGGGAAGGGCTTAAATATAGAAGCCCTTCCCTGCAATTCATCCAGAAAAGTGTTAAAATAAAAAATATATATACTTACCTTGTCCCGGCAGACGGAGTTCAGAGCGGCCGGCCTGCAGTGGGTGTGAAGGGGGTGTGAGTCAGACCTGCCCCCTGATTGGCTCAGCGCTGAGCCAATCAGAGGCAAGGCTGACTCACACCCCCTTCACACCCACTGAGCCAATCAGGGGCAAGTCTGACTCACATCCCCTTCACACCCACTGCAGGCCGGCCGCTCTGAACTCCGTCTGCCGGGAAAAGGTGAGTATATAGATTTGTTTTATTTTTACACTTTTCTGGATGAATTGCAGGGAAGGGCTTATATATTTAAGCCCTTCCCGACAATTCATCCTGCGCTCGCCCGCAGCGCATTGCTTTCAATGGAGGCAGCTGTATTGCCGGCTCCATTGAATTCAATGTGCAGGACAGCTCCAGCCCGTTTCTAATGAAACGCGGCTAGGAGCAGATTTTTCGGGCGATTTTTTTGGCCCCGGTCACGCGATTTGCGGATGCGCATCCGTCATGCGATCCGCAAATCGCACGAAAAAACGCCCGTGTGACTAAGGCCTACCACTGACTCTGGCACATATCCATAGCTGCACCTGCTGACCCTACAGTATCAGCCCTGGTTTCTCCAGTTAATTCCTGAATGCACTTCACCACAATCTCTTTCTCGGAAGGCATCTCTAAACACTTCCCCAGTCCAGCAACGCTTTGTGTATGCAAAAATGTTATGTAATCTGTTCCTTCTGTGTATTTCTTGTCTAAGCTATCTAAAAACAAAAGAAAAAAACTTTTTCCAGCTGCGCTTCAATGCAGACCCTCAAAAGGTATATAGGGAATGAGCTACTAAAAACACTTGTTAATAGTAAACCAAATTTTATTCCCAAAAGACATACATCAAAATAAAAGTGGGTTCGAAAGATAAGCAACGCGTTTCTGCGTCAACTGACGCCTTGTTGCTTATCTTTCGAACCCACTTTTATTTTGATGTATGTCTTTTGGGAATAAAATTTGGTTTACTATTAACAAGTGTTTTTAGTAGCTCATTCCCTATATACCTTTTGAGGGTCTGCATTGAAGCGCAGCTGGAAAAAGTTTTTTTCTTTTGTTTTTATATTGCATCATCCCCATTTTTGGGAAGAATTTTGGGGCACCTTTTTTAGCTGCTGCTCTCCAAAAAGACATGGTTGTGTAGTTATCAGATGCACATACATATATATATGTTTTTTTCAGATATTACGGAAGATCCCTTATTAAAGAAACTCCTTAAAGGCGAACTTGGATTCCAGGTGTAGGCGGGACACAAAAGTTTTTGTTGCTCCGCCTAACACCCGGTAAGTAGTATTACTGGAATTATTTACTATTTTCATCCACGGGCATGGCACTCTCCTTATAAGTCAGTCTATTGCAGTCAGCGCATCTCACAGGGGAACTTTCTATCTCTTGGACTATCTGCCTAGTGGGCATTTGAACACATGCTTCCCCTCCCCTCTCATTTCCCAGTGAGCATTCCATAATCCACCTGGCTATTACTGATTCTCAGATGTATTCCACAAAGTCACCTATGAATGTCATCACATAGGTGGAACCTCCCCCGCTTTGTCTGTCTCCAGCCTTCGGGGGCTGATACCATCCCAGGGCCATCACAACGGGTCACTAGGTGAAGTTCAAAATCTCCCTTCGTCTGTCTTGCACCTTTGAGGCTGATACCACCCCAAAGTACTCAAGACAGGTGATGACACAGGTCTTATTTGTAGTATTCATGGTTTTATTATAAGGGCTCCTTCCGCTTGTCTGCTATAGCCTTCCAAAGGGGCCCCACCTTGAGGCACTCAAGACAGAGCCCAGTATCCTGAAATATTCTTGCTTCTGCTCTTATCTACCCGGGCCATGGTGGTGAGTGTCCAGAATCCCAATGACTAGACCACCTACTGGCTGGCCTGCCAGATCTGGTACATGAATATTCAGGACAAAGATATTGCTATCACTCTCAGAAAAATATAATTTTTAGCTGGCATTCTTTTTTACTTATGGGAAATTGGGGCAACTCAACTGCCATTGCTATTCATGCATTAGTGACATGAGGGCAATACAATCATATCAGTAAATTGAGTCATTTGTCAATTCACCATTTCTGACATGGTGAAATTGGTTGGGGACAGCCTGTGTTATAGTGTTTTTTTATTTATTTATTTTTATTTAGCCCACCAGGAATTCAATTTCATTTCCAAGCTTATTCTTGTTTTATATTCTTACTAGCGTACCCGTCGCGCGTTGCTGCGAAGACAGACATACATACATACATTCGTTTTTATATATCTAGATAACAACCAATCACAGCGCAGCTTTCAAGTTATCTCAGCGGTATAATATATAACAACCAATCACAGCACAGCAGCTTTCATGTTACCTCAGCAGTATAATATATAGCAACCAATCACAGCACAGCTTTCATGTTACCTCAGCGGTATAATATATAGCAACCAATCACAGCACAGCTTTCATTTTACCTCAGCAGTATAAGAAATTGCAACCAATCACAGCACAGCTTTCATTTTACCTCAGCATTCTCAATATCCAGCTATTGTCTTGCGATACGTTCGGCGGATGCATCATTTTGTAGTTGAACACGCATCCCGTTGCCCATAATGCCTTTTGCTTTTGTGCTTGAGATGAAAATCAAACGATCTTTGTCTGGGGGGCATAACTGTCGATGATGCTCGCAGGATAGGTGTACTATGCCAGTAATCTTCCCAGGAGTGTACTCAACAATTTCCCAAAGTTTCATGGCGGTTAGATGAATGGTGTAGTAGCGCAAAAAGGACAGACAGACAGACATACATTCCTTTTTATATATATATAGATGACATCAGGAAGTGAGAGAATTAGATTCCGTACGTAAAATTTGGACGCTAATTATTTTGCGCTTAGAATTGAATAATCGAGTTGGGACCTATTAACTTTTCCTATTTATGACATAATCAATGCTCGTGCCAAATTTCAAGTTTCTATGACATTATGAAGTGAGAAAATTAGGTTCCGTACATAAAATTTGGGCGCTAATTCTTTGGCGCTTAGAATTGAATAATCGAGTTGGGACCTATTAAATTTTCCTATTTATGACATAATCAATGCTCGTGCCAAATTTCAAGTTTCTATTACATTGGGAAGTGAGAAAAATAGATTCCGTACGCAAAATTTGGACGCTAATTCTTTGGCACTTAGAATTGAATAATCGAGTTGGGACCTATTAACTTTTCCTATTTATGACATAATCAATGCTCGTGCCAAATTTCAAGTTTCTATGACATTGGGAAGTGAGAAAATTACATTCCGTACGTAAAATTTGGACGCTAATTCTTTGTCGCTTAGAATTAAATAATCGAGTTGGGACCCATTAACTTTTCCTATTTATGGCATAATCAATGCTTGTGCCAAATTTCAAGTTTCTATGACATTGGAAAGTGAGAGAATTAGATTTTGTACGTAAAATTTGGACGCTAATTCTTTGGCGCTTAGAATTGAATAATCGAGTTGGGACCCATTAACTTTTTCTATTTTTGACATAATCAATGCTCGTGCCAAATTTCAAGTTTCTATGACATTGGGAGGTGAGAAAATTAGATTCCGTACGTAAAATTTGGATGCTAATTCTTTGGCGCTTAGAATTGAATAATCGAGTTGGGACCCATTAACTTTTCCTATTTATGACATATTCAATGCCCGTGCCAAATTTCAAGTTTCTATGTGAGAAAATTAGATTCCGTACGTAAAATTTGGACACTAATTCTTTGGTGCATAGAATTAAATAATCGAGTTGGGACTCATTAGCGGTTCCTATTTATGACATAATCAATGCTCGTGCCAAATTTCAAGTTTCTATGTCATTGGGAAGCGAGAAAATTAGATTCCGTATGTAGAATTTGGACGCTAATTCTTTGGTGCTTAGAATTGAATAATCGAGTTGGGACCCATTAGCTTTTCCTATTTATGACATAATCAATGCTCATGCCAAATTTCAAGTTTCTATGACATTGGGAAGCGAGAAAATTAGATTCCGTACGTAAAATTTGGACGCTAATTCTTTGGCGCTTACAATTGAATAATCGAGTTGGGACCCATTACCTTTTCCTATTTATGACATAATCAATGCTCGTGCAAAATTTCAAGTTTCTATGACATTATGAAGTGAGAAAATTAGGTTCCGTACATAAAATTTGGGCGCTAATTCTTTGGCGCTTAGAATTGAATAATCGAGTTGGGACCTATTAAATTTTCCTATTTATGACATAATCAATGCTCGTGCCAAATTTCAAGTTTCTATTACATTGGGAAGTGAGAAAAATAGATTCCGTACGCAAAATTTGGACGCTAATTCTTTGGCACTTAGAATTGAATAATCGAGTTGGGACCTATTAACTTTTCCTATTTATGACATAATCAATGCTCGTGCCAAATTTCAAGTTTCTATGACATTGGGAAGTGAGAAAATTACATTCCGTACGTAAAATTTGGACGCTAATTCTTTGTCGCTTAGAATTAAATAATCGAGTTGGGACCCATTAACTTTTCCTATTTATGGCATAATCAATGCTTGTGCCAAATTTCAAGTTTCTATGACATTGGAAAGTGAGAGAATTAGATTTTGTACGTAAAATTTGGACGCTAATTCTTTGGCGCTTAGAATTGAATAATCGAGTTGGGACCCATTAACTTTTTCTATTTTTGACATAATCAATGCTCGTGCCAAATTTCAAGTTTCTATGTCATTGGGAAGCGAGAAAATTAGATTCCGTATGTAGAATTTGGACGCTAATTCTTTGGTGCTTAGAATTGAATAATCGAGTTGGGACCCATTAGCTTTTCCTATTTATGACATAATCAATGCTCATGCCAAATTTCAAGTTTCTATGACATTGGGAAGCGAGAAAATTAGATTCCGTACGTAAAATTTGGACGCTAATTCTTTGGCGCTTACAATTGAATAATCGAGTTGGGACCCATTACCTTTTCCTATTTATGACATAATCAATGCTCGTGCAAAATTTCATGTTTCTACAACATCGGGAAGTGAGAGAATTTGTGGCAATGATGGAAATCGAACGATCTACGTGGGGGGGTCGTAACTGTCGACGACGCTCGCACACGCGCCATTTATTGTAGCATAAATGTACTATGCCTATAATCTTCCCAGGAGTGTACTCAACAACTTCCCAAAGTTTCATGGCGATCGGATGAGTGGTGTAGTAGCGCATAAAGGACAAGCAGAGAGACAGACACACAGACAGACACACAGACAGACACGCATACATTCAATTTTATATATATAGATTATTAAAATATATATAATTCTTTCCTTATTTTTGCACTGATGGCAATAAACTACTATCTAATCTATCTTAAAATATGTATATTGTAGGCTTTAACAAGTCAATTGGCAGTCTATCAAAATGAATGTTATCTTCTACGTATGGATGGTGGTTAAGTTTACTTCCACTTTTGTAACTTGCCGACCACAATGAACTCATCAACAGTAAGTTATTCAAGTAGCCAAGTCTTTACTTTTCTGCAAAATAACTAATTTTACTGCACTGTATCTTAAACTGTGACATGTAACAGTCAAGTTAGTCTTTCATCTGGTTTGTTATACAATCTGCAGCATGCGCCATGTATGTATTTGTCTATAGGTTTTTCCCCTGTACCGTCAATCTGTTTACAGCTTGAAATGTCTTATTCCCTCAGTCTAAGGGAGTCTCTCTACACATGCAATCCTGTCATAACATATACAATCATCACTTACACATTTAAACATATCGTATTCATACTATATACCAAAAAAACTTTCAGACACCTTTTGCACATACATACATACATGTAGGTGCACAACAAGATATACCTTTCTGCCTGGTTCTTTGGGCTCGAGATAACATAACAGAAATGTTTCCTTTAACCAGCAGTCAAAGAACCTACAGCAGACCTGGGCAAAGCACGGCCCGCGGGCCACATCTGGCCCGCTGAATAGCTCGGACCGGCCCGCAAAGAGTGTCCTGGTGACTCACCAATGAGTCCGGTGTCAGCAACGGGAAGCAGCGAAACTATGCACTCCGAAGCCTTGTCCATTTTGTTCACTTCTGTGCTGTGCTAATAGTTATTCAGGCCTTACTTATTCAAGCACCTCTACCAATGACGTAGGCTTGAATAACTTTATTAAACAGCACATAAGTTAACAAAATGGACAAGGCTTCGGAGTTTGTAGTTTCACTGCTTCCCGATGCTGAGTAAGTGATGCCACTGTAACTTCTGAGTGCCAGGATGCTCGTTGCGGACCTTGGGGAGTGCCAGGACAATCGTTCCACGCTCGTCATTGGTAAGTGTCAGGACTTTTCCCTTTGCATTGTAATTAGAATAATAATACTAATAATATTCACTTTTTAATCTCTCTTCTTGGGGCAGCTCTCTGTGCCCTCTCCTAGGAGCATACTACTGTGTATTAAAAAAATCTATTTTCCGAGGTTAGCTGTTAACCCTTAAATATGGCGGCTAACATTAAAAAAAGAAAAATTGATGCAGAATGCCGAGTTTTTAACAAAGAATGGACTTCTAAATATCTATTTACTGAAACCAAAGGTAAAGCTGTGTGTTTAGTTTGTGGAGAGCAGATAGCTGTATTTAAAGATTACAATTTGCATCGCCATTATGAGACTAAACACGGAGAGAAATACAAGAACTTGACGGAGGCAGAGCGGGCACGGGTATCTGAAGATTTGCTAGCAAAACTGCAAAGTCAGCAAGGATTTTTTAAAAAGCTTCACTCATCCAGGGATGCAGCCGTAAAGACCTGCTTTGTAGTATCCTACAAAATTGCAAGAAACAGTAAGCCATTCTCTGATGGGGAGTTTGTCAAAGAATGTTTGGTGGACTCTGCAGCGCTAATTTGTCCTGAGAAAAAAGAAGCATTCGCAAATGTGCCCCTCTCCAGGCGAACTATAACGAGACGGGTCGAAGACATAGCGGGGAATTTGGAGCTTCAGCTGCAAAAGAAAGCGGATGATTTTACCTTTTTTTCCTTGGCTCTGGACGAGAGCTGTGATATCCGAGATACAGCCCAGTTACTTATTTTTGTACGTGGGATAACAAAAAACTTTGAGATGATGGAAGAGCTGGCAGCTATGCGATCAATGAAAGATACTACAACGGGGAGTGATTTGTTTACAGAGGTAAATGCATCCATGGACAAGCTAGGACTAAAATGGAACAAATTGGTAGGTGTTACAACCGATGGCTGTCCAAATCGGGCGGCTGGAATACGGCCCCATTAAGGCAATGTGCATGGAGCCTTCGTATGTTGGTCTGGCCCTCTAAAACCATTCCAATTTCTCATGTGGCCCCATGGGAAAATTAATTGCCCACCCCTGACCTACAGGCTCGGGGCTTAGTCACACAGGCGCATCGGCACCCGTACACGAAGAAGACGCCGTACTTCAGGACGGACGACTCCCCGCAGAGCAGAAGAAAGAACACATGACCGGCAATGAAGCCGGTCACATGTTCTTTCCTCCGGCACTGCAGAGAGACATCCGTCCTGAAGTACGGCCGTTTCCTTCCTGCAGTAACACGGGCGCTGATGCGCCCGTGTGACTAAGCTCTCAGAAGGGACAGCTAGTGAATGTAAGAAAAAGTTATTTTTCTTACCTCTTTTGTTTTTAATGGAGCTCCAAAAATCTGTCCAACCTGTTTGACAGGAGGTTGCTAGGTTGTCAGCTGGACAAAGGATACCTCTCAAATACTCCCATTTTCCCACACGTTGGTTGCGCCAAATTGTTATTGCAATTTTATCTGTGAAACAGGTATATCTTGCTTGTGTAGAATTTGCTATTAGAAGAATAAATATACAGGAGCCACTCCGGAAATCAAGACAAATCACACGCAATTGGTGTTGGTGTAATCAGATGATTCCTTCCTTTATGCATCAAACAGCAGGTATATATAAGATTTTGAATCACTTGTCTTTCTAGGCAATAATCTAGATATCAGAGAATTTGTAGACATTTCCTAGTAATGTTCTATAATAGAGATGAGCGAGCACCAAAATGCTCGGGTGCTCGTTACTCGAGACGAACTTTTCGCGACGCTCGAGGGTTCGTTTCGAATAACGAACCCCATTGAAGTCAATGGGCGACCCGAGCATTTTTGTATATCGCCGATGCTCGCTAAGGTTTTCGTTTGTGAAAATCTGGGCAATTCAAGAAAGTGATGGGAACGACACAGCAACGGATAGGGCAGGCGAGGGGCTACATGTTGGGCTGCATCTCAAGTTCACAGGTCCCACTATTAAGCCACAGTAGCGGCAAGAGTGCCCCCCCCCCCCAACAACTTTTACTTCTGAAAAGCCCTCATTAGCAATGCATACCTTAGCTAAGCACCACACTACCTCCAACAAAGCACAATCACTGCCTGCATGACACTCCGCTGCCACTTCTCCTGGGTTACATGCTGCCCAACCCCCCCCCCCCCCCCCCTGCACGACCCAGTGTCCACAGCGCACACCAAATTGTCCCTGCGCAGCCTTCAGCTGCCCTCATGCCACGCCACACTCATGTCTATTTATAAGTGCGTCTGCCAGAGGAACCGCAGGCACACACTGCAGAGGGTTGGCACGGCTAGGCAGCGACCCTCTTTAAAAGGGGCGGGGCGATAGTCCACAATGCTGTACAGAAGCAATGAGAAATCCAATCCTGTGCCACCTCCATCTGGAGCTGCACACGTGGGCATAGCAATGGGGAACCTATGTGCCACACACTATTCATTCTGTCAAGGTGTCTGCATGCCCCAGTCAGACCGCGTTTTTTTATAAATAGTCACAGGCAGGTACAACTTCGCAATGGGAATTCCGTGTGCACCCACAGCATGGGTGGCTCCCTGGAACCCACCGGCTGTACATAAATGTATCCCATTGCAGTGCCCTGGATAGCAGAGCTAACGCCAGATTAAATGCAGGTGGGCTTCAGCCCACACTGCATGCCCCAACCGGAGCAGGGTTTTTAATTCATAGACACAGGCAGGTACAACTCCCTATTGTGAAGTCCCTGTGGACCGACAGCATGGGTGGGTGCCAGGAAGCCACCGGCGGTACATAAATATATCCCATTGCATTGCCCATCACAGCTGAGGTAATAATGTCATGTTTAATGCAGGTGGGCTTTGGCCCACACTGCATGCCCCAGTCAGACTGGGGTTCTTTAGAAGTGGACACATGTAGTTACAACTCCGTGTGGACCGACAGCATGGGTGGGTGCCAGGAAGCCACCGGCGGTACATAAATATATCCCATTGCATTGCCCATCACAGCTGAGGTAATAATGTCATGTTTAATGCAGGTGGGCTTCGGCCCACACTGCATGCCCCAGTCAGACTGGGGTTCTTTAGAAGTGGACACATGTAGTTACAACTCCGTGTGGACCGACAGCATGGGTGGGTGCCAGGAAGCCACCGGCGGTACATAAATATATCCCATTGCATTGCCCATCACAGCTGAGGTAATAAATTCATGTTTAATGCAGGTGGGCGTCGGCCCACACTGCATGCCCCAGTCAGACTGGGGTTCTTTAGAAGTGGACACATGTAGTTACAACTCCCTGTGCACCCACAGCATGGGTGGCTCCCTGGAACCCACCGGTGGTACATAAATATATCCCATTGCATTGCGCATCACAGCTGAGGTAATAATGTCATGTTTAATGCAGGTGGGCTTCGGCCCACACTGCATGCCCCAGTCAGACTGGGGTTCTTTGGAAGTGGACACATGTAGTTACAACTCCCTGTGGACCCACAGCATGGGTGGCTCCCTGGAACCCACCGGCGGTACATAAATATATCCCATTGCATTGCCCATCACAGCTGAGGTAATAATGTCATGTTTAATGCAGGTGGGCTTGGGCCCACACTGCATGCCCCAGTCAGACTGGGGTTCTTTAGAAGTGTACACATGTAGTTACAACTCCCTGTGGACCCACAGCATAGGTGGGTGCCAGGAAGCCACTGGCGGTACATAAATACATCCCATTGCAGTGCCCAACACAGCTGATGTAACGTCAGCTGTAATGCAGGTGGGCTAAAAATTAATTTGATTACACTGTAGGCGAGGGCCCCCAAAAATTGGTGTACCAACAGTACTAATGTACCTCAGAAAAATTGCCCATGCCCAACCAAGAGGGCAGGTGAAACCCATTAATCGCTTTGGTTAATGTGGCTTAATTGGTAACTAGGCCAGGAGGCAGCCCAGTTAAAATAAAAATTGGTTGAGGTGAAAGTTTCAACGCTTTAATGAGCATTGAAACGTCTAAAAATTGTTTATAAAAATTATATGACTGAGCCTTGTGGGCCTAAGAAAAATTGCCCGTTCGGCGTGATTATGTGAGGTTTCAGGAGGAGGAGCAGGAGGAGGAGGAGGAATATTATACACAGATTGATGAAGCAAAAAGGTCCCCGTTTTTGATGGGGATAGAGAACGATGCTTCCATCCGCGGGTGCAGCCTACGTATTGCTTAGGTATCGCTGCTGTCCGCTGGTGGAGAAGAGAAGTCTGGGGAAATCCAGGCTTTGTTCATCTTGATGAGTGTTAGCCTGTCGGCACATCTGTGATGATTCCGCCAGCCGCACTAAACACCCTCTCTGACAAGACGCTAGTCGCAGGACAAGCAAGCACCTCCAGGGCATAAGCGCGAGTTCAGGCCACGTGTCGATCTTCGACACCCAGTAGTTGTAGGGGGCAGAGGCGTCACGGAGGACGGTCGTGCGATCGGCTACGTACTCCCTCACCATCTTTTTACAGTGCTCCCGCCGACTGAGCCGTGACTGGGGAGCGGTGACACAGTCTTGCTGGGGAGCCATAAAGCTGTCAAGGGCCTTAGAGAGTGTTGCCCTGCCTGTGCTGTACATGCTGCCTGATCTCCGCACCTCCCCTGCTACCTGGCCCTCGGAACTGCGCCTTCGGCCACTAGCGCTGTCGTATGGGAATTTTACCATCAGTTTGTCCGCCAGGGTCCTGTGGTATAGCAACACTCTCGAACCCCTTTCCTCTTCGGGTATGAGAGTGGAAAGGTTCTCCTTATACCATGGGTCGAGCAGTGTGTACACCCAGTAATCCGTAGTGGCCAGAATGCGTGTAACGCGAGGGTCACGAGAAAGGCATCCTAACATGAAGTCAGCCATGTGTGCCAGGGTACCTGTACGCAACACATGGCTGTCCTCACTAGGAAGATCACTTTCAGGATCCTCCTCCGGCAATACACGCTGAAAGGATGACAGGCAAGCAGCATGTGTACCCTCAGCAGTGGGCCAAGCTGTCTCTTCCCCCTCCTCCTCATCTTCCTCCTCCTCCTCCTCCTCCTCACCGCGCTGAGATATAGACAGGAGGGTGCTCTGACTATCCAGCGACATACTGTCTTCCCCCGGCTCTGTTTCCGAGCGCAAAGCGTCTGCCTTTATGCTTTGCAGGGAACTTCTCAAGAGGCATAGCAGAGGAATGGTGACGCTAATAATTGCAGCATCGCCGCTCACCACCTGGGTAGACTCCTCAAACTTTCCAAGGACCTGGCAGATGTCTGCCAACCACGCCCACTCTTCTGAAAAGAATTGAGGAGGCTGACTCCCCCTGCGCCGCCCATGTTGGAGTTGGTATTCCACTATAGCTCTACGCTGCTCATAGAGCCTGGCCAACATGTGGAGCGTAGAGTTCCACTGTGTGGGCACGTCGCACAGCAGTCGGTGCACTGGCAGATTAAACCGATGTTGCAGTGTCCGCAGGGTGGCAGCGTCCATGTGGGACTTGCGGAAATGTGCGCAGAGCCGGCGCACCTTTCCGAGCAGGTCTGACAAGCGTGGGTAGCTTTTCAGAAAGCGCTGAACCACCAAATTAAAGACGTGGGCCAGGCATGGCACGTGCGTGAGGCTGCCGAGCTGCAGAGCCGCCACCAGGTTACGGCCGTTGTCACACACGACCATGCCCGGTTGGAGGCTCAGTGGCGCAAGCCAGCGGTCGGTCTGCTCTGTCAGACCCTGCAGCAGTTCGTGGGCCATGTGCCTCTTCTCTCCTAAGCTGAGTAGTTTCAGCACGGCCTGCTGCCGCTTGCCCACCGCTGTGCTGCCACGCCGCGCGACACCAACTGCTGGCGACGTGCTGCTGCTGCTGACACATCTTGATTGCGAGACAGAGGTTGCGTTGGAGGAGGAGGGTGCTTTAGTGGAGGAAGCATACACTGCCGCAGATACCACCACCGAGCTGGGGCCCGCAATTCTGGGGGTGGGTAGGACGTGAGCGGTCCCAGGCTCTGACTCTGTCCCAGCCTCCACTAAATTCACCCAATGTGCCGTCAGGGAGATATAGTAGCCCTGCCCGCCTGTGCTTGTCCACGTGTCCGTTGTTAAGTGGACCTTGGCAGTAACCGCGTTGGTGAGGGCGCGTACAATGTTGCGGGAGACGTGGTCGTGCAGGGCTGGGACGGCACATCGGGAAAACTAGTGGCGACTGGGAACTGAGTAGCGTGGGGCCGCCGCCGCCATCATACTTTTGAAGGACTCCGTTTCCACAACCCTATACGGCAACATCTCCAGGCTGATAAATTTGGCTACGTGCACGTTTAACGCTTGAGCGTGCGGGTGCGTGGCGGCGTACTTGCGCTTGCGCTCAAACACTTGCGCTAGCGACGGCTGGACACTGCACTGACAGACATTGCTGGATGGGGCCGAGGACAGCGGAGGTGAGGGTGTGGGTGCAGGCCAGGAGACGGTAGTGCCTGTGTCCTCAGAGCGGGGTTGGATCTCAGTGGCAGGTTGGGGCACAGGGGGAGAGGCAGCGGTGCAAACCGGAGGCGGTGAACGGCCTTCGTCCCACCTTGTGGGGTGCTTGGCCATCATATGTCTGCGCATGCTGGTGGTGGTGAGGCTGGTGGTGGTGGCTCCCCGGCTGATCTTGGCGCGACAAAGGTTGCACACCACTGTTCGTCGGTCGTCTGCACTCTCAGTAAAAAACTGCCAGACCTTTGAGCACCTCGGCCTCTGCAGGGTGGCATGGCGCGAGGGGGCGCTTTGGGAAACAGTTGGTGGATTATTCGGTCTGGCCCTGCCTCTACCCCTGGACACCGCACTGCCTCTTGCAACCTGCCCTGCTGCTGCCCTTGCCTACCCCTCTGAAGACCTGTCCTCAGTAGGCGTAGCAAACCAGGTGGGGTCAGTCACCTCATTGTCCTGCTGCTCTTCCTCTGAATCCTCTGTGCGCTCCTCCCTCGGACTTACTGCCCTTACTACTACCTCACTGATAGACAACTGTGTCTCATCGTCATCAGCCTCCTCACCCACTGAAAGGTCTTGAGACAGTTGGCGGAAGTCCCCAGCCTCATCCCCCGGACCCCGGGAACTTTCCAATGGTTGGGCATCAGTCACGATAAACTCCTCTGGTGGGAGAGGAACCACTGCTGCCCAATCTGAGCAGGGGCCCGAGAACAGTTCCTGGGAGTCTGCCCGCTCCTCAGAATGTGTCATTTTCATGGAGTGAGGAGGCTGGGAGGAAGGAGGAGCAGCAGCCAGAGGATTCTGAGTTGCAGCAGTGGACGGCGCAGAACTGTGGGTGGACGATAGATTGCTGGAAGCACTTTCTGCCATCCACGACAGGACCTGCTCACACTGCTCATTTTCTAATAAAGGTCTACCGCGTGGACCCATTAAATTTGCGATGAATGTGGGGATGCCAGAAACGTGCCTCTCTCCTAATCCCGCAGCAGTCGGCTGCGATACACCTGGATCAGGAGCTCGGCCTGTGCCCACACCCGGACTTAGGCCTCCGCGTCCTCGGCCGCACCCACATCCTCTAGGCCTACCCCTACCCCTCAGCATGCTGTATTACCAATAATGCAGAAACAGAACGCTGTAATTAAATGTGCCGCTTATTGGCCTGTGGTTGGAGGCTGACTTCGCTTATGGAACACCAGGAAATAATTTGGCGCAAACCTGCTGTAACACTTAGCTGGCTGCGTATTATTTTGTAGAACTACTACACCCAGCACAGACAGACCCAGAACACTGAGTACAGTGACAGGCAGGCCAAATAGATTTTTTGCCCAAATTTTTTTAGCAAAGGCCCACTGCCTATATTCAATCAATAATTAATATGTCTTCTGTCCCTGCCTAAGCACTTCTGTCCCTGGAGTATGTCACAGAACTGCACAGTGTTGCACTGTGAACTGCAACACAGCGGTGATTTCAGAGCCCAGACAGAGCCAGGAAATAATTTGGCGCAAGCCTGCTGTAACACTTAGCTGGCTGCGTATGATTTTGTAGAACTACTACACCCAGCACAGACAGACCCAGAACACTGAGCACAGTGACAGGCAGGCCAAATAGATTTTTTGCCCAAATTTTTTTAGCAAAGGCCCACTGCCTATATTCAATCAATAATTAATATGTCTTCTGTCCCTGTCTAAGCACTTCTGTCCCTGGAGTATTACTGCAGGGCGCAATGCTCTGCACGGCCGATATACCAAAAAAAAAAATGTGCAACACTGCCAAAAAGCAGCCTCCACAGTACTGCACACGGTTAGATGTGGCCCTAAGAAGGACCGTTGGGGTTCTTGAAGCCTAAAATACTCCTAACGCTCTCCCTGCCTAAGCACTTCTGTCCCTGGAGTATTACTGCAGGGCGCAATGCTCTGCACGGCCGATATACCCAAAAAAAAAAAATGTGCAACACTGCAAAAAGCAGCCTCCACAGTACTGCACACGGTTAGATGTGGCCCTAAGAAGGACCGTTGGGGCTCTTGAAGCCTACAATAACTCCTAACACTCTCCCTATAGCAGCTCCAACACGATAGCACTTTCCCTCAGCTATGTCAGAACGCATCTGTGGCGAGCCGCGGGAGGGGCCGATTTTTATACTCGGGTGACACCTGATCTCGCCAGCCACTCACTGCAGGGGGGTGGTATAGGGCTTGAACGTCGCAGGGGGAAGTTGTAATGCCTTCCCTGTCTTTCAATTGGCCAGAAAAGCGCGCTAGCGTCTCAGAGATGAAAGTGAAAGTAACCCGAACATCGCGTGGTACTCGTTACGAGTAACGAGCATCTCGAACACGCTAATACTCGAACGAGTATCAAGCTCGGACGAGTACGTTCGCTCATCTCTATTCTATAACATTAACTCTGCTATGTTATTTTGTTCTTCTAGCATAACAGTACTTGCTATGAGACGTTAATGGCTCTTATCGCAGTAAGTTGTCTGGTTAAGCCATCTTAGATTCAGAAGCCAAAAATAGCCATGCTAAGACTATGCCCTATAACTGAAAACTCTACTAATATATGTTTTCTTAAAGATACATACACAATTATTATCAATACAAGTAATTAAGTCATATAAAGATTAAAGAATCAATTTGACAATGTTACATTAATATATTCTCCAACAAATGGTACATCCTTGCTATAGTCAACTGACTTACAGTAACTCCCAACAAGGCTATGTATCTCAGGTAGGAAGGGGAATTGTAGAAGATAAATGTAGGTGGACATTTCCACCACTTGGTAGCTCCATTGCAGAGGAATAGTTAGGTCCCAGTGAATAGGGTCAGGCCCTTTGTTTAATGAAGACAGTACAGAATTGGTTACAAAAGGGGGGAAATGTGAAGAAAATTATATCTTGTATTATTTAATTTTTCTATTTCAGTCTAATTTTGGCTATGTCAGTAAGCAGAATTCCTTACACTATGTTAATGATGATTTTCACCTGAGAAAGACACTGGGTCTCCAAAAGACAAGAAAAGATTACAGTCAATACAATGGAGCCAGCAGAAGAGACCAGTCATCAGAACCAGATCATTCTTTACACTTCAAAAAAAAAATCAGTTTGAAATAAATGATATAACTGTGTTTGGCTTTGTGACACCCCTTTCTGTCTCTACTACTGACCTGCTTTTTGGCTATAAAAGATGTGTGAATTTACAATAAATCTGAGAATCTCTTGGTAACACATCCATCCCATTGTGTTGTGTAAGATGATTTTCTCCAAGCTCGTACCAACCACACCTAATATGGCACCCAATGTATATCTAAGAGCATGATTGCACTAAGACTCATCTATCCTGGTGTCTTCATGTCCAGCACTGCAGCGTACATATGAAGCATGGAAAAAACAGTGGATGGTCACACTCAAAACTGAAAGATATTCTGAATTCTAGACTTGCAAAATCAATATTATATTATAAACATCAACTTTACTCACATGAAAATAAAGGTAGACACCCTATGTCTTTTTTTAATTAAAAAAGCAAAAAGGAAAACATATATCCACAGTATTAAAAATATCACAAATAGCACAAACTTTCTAGGATTATTTTTGAGGTTAATACAGGGTGGAGCGCGGTAATTTGCTAATTTGGGAGTGAAATAAAAAAATAATGAACTTGTAAAAACTTTATTTTATATTTTATTTACATTGAACAGTAGTGGAATTTACAAATTATTTGGTTTTAAATATTGTATCTGGCAAATGTTGACCTTCGCTATCCACACACTGCTGCATACGTTTTCTGAAGTTCTCATGCACTCTTTCAAGCATGTCGACTGGTATTCTGGCAATCTCAGCGTCAATATTGTTCCTTAGGTCTTCCAGGGTGTTGGGACGGTTGCAATACAGATGTTCGTCGTGTAACATAATCCCGTGCTGACAATTGTTGGACCACGCACATTTTATACGGGTGAAAATTCAGTTCACTATAAAGAATCCGGTGGAGAGAACGTCTTGAAATGCCAAGAGCAAGTGCTTGCTTCCGAGCAGAGCGTTTCGGAGATTGCAATACTGCTGCTCTAACTCGTTCGATGTTCGTAGCGAAGGTCAACATTTGCCAGATACAATATTTAAAACCAAATAATTTGTAAATTCCACTACTGTTCAATGTAAATAAAATATAAAATAAAGTTTTTACAAGTTCATTATTTTGTTATTTCACTCCCAAATTAGCAAATTACCGCGCTCCACCCTGTATAACCTAAATAAAAGTGAATTAAGCCAGGAGGAAAACAAAAGAAAAACATTAAAGGAGGTTATGTCTTCGCTCACTCTACCTTTCTTGAACCTGGATGAAAAACTGCACTTTGACCTCTCCAGTATCCTCAGAGGAACTAACTTTAACTCTTGATAGCATACCGCAGCATAAAAGCCCAGGACCAGATAATTTCCCAATAGCTTACTACAAAAAATTGCAGGATATAATACTACCTCACCAAGCCCTTTCATTTAATGCTCTAATGAAAGGCACGCCTGCCTAAACAATCACAGGAAGCCTATATTACACTCATTCACAAAGAGGGAAAATATCTACTTTTATGCAGCAGTTATAGACCCATATCTCTACTAAACTTAGATATAAATCTATGGGCAAAGCTCCTATATAGACGGATCAATAAGATTTCTCCAAGATTGATTCATGAGGAACAATCAGGGTTTGTAGCTGGAAGAGAGGGAAGAGACAGTTCCACACATTTGATATACGCCGTAAAATTTGCCCAGAAAAAAAAGATTGCCTTTGATCCCATTATTGACACAGAGAAAGCCTTTGAGCAGGTTGATTGGAACTATCTATGCAGCCCTGTGTAAAGTTAATTTTCTCAACACCTTAATCCAAGCAATATTCTCTTTATACTCACAGCCAAATGCCAAAATCGAAGTTAATGACACATTCTCACAACCCTTCTATATTATGAATGGCACATGCCAAGGTTGCCCTCTATCTCAAACTCTCTTTATCCTTTCTCTGGAAATACTCCTCCAAGTGGTCAGGCAAGATGAAGACATATGGGGTTTAGTGGCCAAGCCTGTGGCCACTAAACCCCACATGACCCCTTAGTGGCCAAGCCTGTTTGCGCCTTAATGATCAAGCCAAATGGAAATCTGACATGTGTCACATAGAATAACTCCATAAAGGTTTTGTATATGCAAGTAGTTTAATGTATTTCACCACATACTGTACTTCATTTAGATGGTAAAAATAGTCTGATAGAATTTGTGTATATTTATTAAATGTTACAAAATTGGGAAAATTTTGACAAAATTTTAATTTTTTCACATTTTCAATTGCAATATCTCAAATACCTGCAAACATACTGTACAAAATTTTGATAAGATATATATTTCCATCCTGTTTACTTTACTCTGGTTGCACATTTAAAAAACGTTAGTTTTTTTTAACAATTTAGAAGACATACAAATTTAACATTGACTATTATTAACATTTTGAAGAATACTTTGTTTTCCTACACCAAGCCAAGATCGCAAAGGCTCATAGGTGTCAGAATGAGAGATACCCCCACAAATGACACCATTTTGAAAAATAGACACCTTATCGAATTCACCTAGGGGTGTACTGTGTATTTTTACCCCACAGTTTTTGAATGAATCTAAGTAGAGTTGGGCGAACATACTCTGCCGAGCTTGATGCTCGTTCGAGTATTAGCGTACTCGATGGTGCTCGTTAACGAGCATCAAGCCATGTTCAACCCCGCCCCAGGTTTTGGCCCCTCCCTGCTGTGACGTGCCTCTTTTGGCCCTTCCCCGCCGCGACGCAGCATGCGTCATTGGCAAATTTTTTGTCTGGCAGGTAGGGGAGAGAAAGAAAGAGAGAGAGAGACGAACCTAGTTTAAAAAAAAAAAAAAAAGCTCGGCACCCGGCGTCCCACATACAAAAATGCTCGAGTCTCCCAATGTAGCCAATGGGGTTCATTACTCGACTAGAGCTCTTGAATTTTACGAAAAGCTCGACTCGAGTAGCGCGGACTCGAGCATTTGGGTGCTCGCTCATCTCTAAATCTAAGCAAAGCAGAAGGAAAAAATTGTGATTTTCATTTTTTTGGCAACTGTGTCATTTTAAAAACATTTTTTTGTACAGCATACAGATGAATGAAGATTTGCACCCCAAAATTGATACCCCGATTTGTCCTGTGTTCAGAAACATACCCATTGTGGCCCTAATCTTATGTCTGCATGCACAACTGGGCCCAAAATCAAAGGAGCAGCCAGTGGCTTTCAGAACAGAAATTTTGCTTGAAGGTTATTTAGGCCCCATTGCACACTTGTAGAGCCCTTAAGTTGCTTCCAAAATGACAGAGAACCCCCATAAATGACCCCATTTTGAAAACTAGACCCCTTAATGAATTAATCAATCTTTGAATGAATCTAAGCAGAGCAGAAGAAAAAAATTACGATTTTCATTTTTTGCCAATTATGTCTAAATTAAAAAAATGTTTTTTGTACACTAAAGCAGGATGAAAAAAGCAATGGGGTGGTCACTAAGGGGTTAGTAAACACTCACTCAAAACTATACCATTTGCAGACAACATCCTTTTTATCTTAACTAATCGAGAAAAAAAAGCCTTGGAAAGCTCAATAGAATTCTAAAATTATATGGTGCATTGTCAAAATGTAATATTACTTTTCCCTCAGACATGGCAAACAAACTTAAATCCAAATCACAATATCATTGGGCAGACTCACACATTAAATATCTTGGGATGCAGATCACAAGAAACCTAGATAATCTACATGATAAAAATTTCACTCTTTTACTAAAGGAATCTCTTGGTTTGGACGTAAAAACCTTCTACAAACATACGTTGTCCCAAAAATACTCCATAAACTACAAATGCTTCCGATATACTTACCCTACTCATTTTTCAGCAATATTAAATCACTTTTCTTGAGATTCACTAGGAAACACAAGAGACCCCAGACATGTTTCAATATTACAAGACAATTCAACTAAATAGATGGTTGGAACTTATAAAAACTTCTAAAAACCAAATTATAAGGTCCCTAGCCAAAGCTACATATGGAACTAACTGCTTGAAAGATCTCTGGTATCCATCACCTGAATTTTTTACAGAAAAGACTCCTTTGATTTTCTCCTAAGAGGAGCATGTGAAACACGGGACTCCCCCTGAGAGGAATTAGTGCCACATCCATCGCCTACAACCTCCCTGAACCTAATCCCAGACATCCTAGATATCAAACTAGATATTCACACAAAATTGATTTGGACATACCTAAAAGACATCTCAATAACTAATGTCTGGATGCAGCAACAGAATGGAAACACACAATTAACAGAATGGTTACTTTCCTAAACATCATGCCCCTCCCTTCAACCTCTAATTTATTGACCTTTAAGAAACCACCAAACCTGCATATATCCTCTTGTGGGAAAAGGAATTAAACATTCAACTGTCAGATAGGGACGTTAGATACATTTTGAGGAACTCACACGGTTTTTCTAGATGTATTAGGCTACAAGAAAACCATTATAAACTTTTGAACATGATAGTATAAATAACCAGAAAGGCTCTATGCTTATAAATTAGATGGCTCCAATTTATGCTGGTGATGCATCAGACAAACAGGTTCTTTAATACATATTTGATGGCATTGTTCAGTTATACGCCCATTCTGGGACCAGATTGAAAAAGCCATACGCATCAAATCCAATAATACCTTCAGACTCTCCCCAGAATAAGTGATATTGTCTAAATATTCCTCAAATTATAGACCTTTGAAGTTCAACCTAATACCCCACTTGATCTCGGCTGCAAAATCCTTAATCCCTACCATGTGGAAGCAACCGGAAGCACCTACATATAAACAATGGGTAGCTAAAGTAAATGAAATTAGAAGACCCGAGGAACTAACAAGTAGGGCTAATAGAACCCATGCAAAATTCAAAGTTACCTGGGACCCATGGTCTAAACTGACTTAATCCTATATAATCTTTTAGAAGTAATAGACATACATTTTCTTAGACTTTGTTAAACAATCTATAAATTAACATACGCATAGATTTACCAAGGTGTAATTCATAGTTGGCTCCTTTGCTTTTCATTCATATAACCCTCCTATCCCCCAGCCCCCACCCCCCATCCCCCCTATTAAGGGTTCATTAAGAGTAGAGATGAGCGAGCACCAAAATGCTCGGGTGCTCGTTACTCGGGACGAACTTTTCGCGATGCTCGAGGGTTCGTTTCGAGTAACGAACCCCATTGAAGTCAATGGGCGACCCGAGCATTTTTGTATTTCACCGATGCTCGCTAAGGTTTCCTTGTGTGAAAATCTGGGCAATTCAAGAAAGTGATGGGAACGACACAGCAACGGATAGGGCAGGCGAGGGGCTACATGTTGGGCTGCATCTCAAGTTCACAGGTCCCACTATTAAGCCACAATAGCGGCAAGAGTGGGCCCCCCCCCCTCCCAAAAACTTTTACTTCTGAAAAGGCCTCATTAGCATGGCATACCTTTGCTAAGCACCACACTACCTCCAACAAAGCACAATCACTGCCTGCATGACACTCCACTGCCACTTCTCCTGGGTTACATGCTGCCCAACCGCCCCCCCTCCCCCCACAGCGCACACCAAAGTGTCCCTGCGCAGCCTTCAGCTGCCCTCATGCCACACCACCCTCATGTCTATTTAGAAGTGCGTCTGCCATGACGAGGAACCGCAGGCACACACTGCAGAGGGTTGGCACGGCTAGGCAGCGACCCTCTTTAAAAGGGGCGGGGCGATAGCTCACAATGCTGTACAGAAGCAATGAGAAATAGAATCCTGTGCCACCGCCATCAGGAGCTGCACACGTGGGCATAGCAATGGGGAACCTATGTGCCACACACTATTCATTCTGTCAAGGTGTCTCTGCATGCCCCAGTCAGACCGGGCTTTTTAATTCATAGACACAGGCAGGTACAACTCCCTATTGTGAAGTCCCTGTCGACCGACAGCATGGGTGGCTCCCTGGAACCCACCGGCGGTACATAAAAATATCCCATTGCATTGCCCAACACAGCTGAGGTAGCAATGTCGTGCTTAATGCAGGTGGGCTTCGGCCCACACTGCATGCCCCAGTCAGACTGGGGTTCTTTACAAGTGGAAACAGATGCATTTATAATTCCCTGTGGACCCACAGCATGGGTGGGTGCCAGGAAGCCACCGGCGGTACATAGAAATATCCCATTGCATTGCCCAACACAGCTGAGGTAGTAATGTCGTGCTTAATGCAGGTGGGCTTCGGCCCACACTGCATGCCCCAGTCAGACTGGGGTTCTTTACAAGTGGACACATGTAGGTTAAACTCCGTGTGCACCTACAGCATGGGTGGCTCCCTGGAACCCACCGGCGATACACAAAAATATCCCATTGCATTGCCCAACACAGCTGAGGTAGTAATGTCGTGCTTAATGCAGGTGGGCTTCGGCCCACACTGCATGCCCCAGTCAGACTGGGGTTCTTTACAAGTGGACACATGTAGGTTAAACTCCGTGTGCACCTACAGCATGGGTGGCTCCCTGGAACCCACCGGCGATACACAAAAATATCCAATTGCATTGCCCAACACAGCTGAGGTAGTAATGTCGTGCTTAATGCAGGTGGGCTTCGGCCCACACTGCATGCCCCAGTCTGACTGGGGTTCTTTACAAGTGGAAACAGATGCATTTATAATTCCCTGTGGACCCACAGCATGGGTGGGTGCCAGGAAGCCACCGGCGGTACATAGAAATATCCCATTGCATTGCCCAACACAGCTGAGGTAGTAATGTCGTGCTTAATGCAGGTGGGCTTCGGCCCACACTGCATGCCCCAGTCAGACTGGGGTTCTTTACAAGTGGACACATGTAGGTTAAACTCCGTGTGCACCTACAGCATGGGTGGCTCCCTGGAACCCACCGGCGATACACAAAAATATCCCATTGCATTGCCCAACACAGCTGAGGTAGTAATGTCGTGCTTAATGCAGGTGGGCTTTGGCCCACACTGCATGCCCCAGTCAGACTGGGGTTCTTTACAAGTGGACACATGTAGGTTAAACTCCGTGTGCACCTACAGCATGGGTGGCTCCCTGGAACCCACCGGCGATACACAAAAATATCCCATTGCATTGCCCAACACAGCTGAGGTAGTAATGTCGTGCTTAATGCAGGTGGGCTCCGGCCAACACTGCATGCCCCAGTCAGACTGGTAATATGTACCTTAACAGAAACCGCGTTGGTGGTAATGTGGTGGTGACTGCGGACCTAGTAGCGCGGTTTTATTTTGTTGGTTTTCGGAATGTGGCCAGGATTAAGTGGGCCGTGGCGGGGGATGTTTTGGAGGCACTACGTGTCCTCTCCACGTGTCCGTGGTTATATGCACCTTAACAGTAACAGCGTTGGTGGGAAATGGCCTCGCCGCCATCATGTCTTTGGGAAGCCTCTGTTTCCACACCCCAGAGACATACCATTAGCAGCGGTATAGGCAGAGCCCAGAATTAGTAACATTTCAGCCGTAGCATTAGCGACAGGCCCCACTAACATATCACTAGCAGCATTATAGGGGGAGCACAGTCTTAGTTCCATTTCAGTAGCTGCAGTATAGCCAAGGCCCAAGTTACATTTATGTAGCTAAAGTGTAGGCCAACCCCACACACACTTCTGTACCATGAGTGCAGGCGAAGAACATAGAAATTGCTATGATTACACTGTAGGTGAGGGCCCCAAAACATTGGTGTACCAACAGTACTAATGTACCTCACTAAAAATTGGCCATGCCCAACCAAGATGGCAGGTGAAACCCATTAATCGCTTTGGTTAATGTGGCTTAAGTGGTAACTAGGCCTGGAGGCAGCCCAGTTTAACAAAAAATTGGTTCAAGTTAAAGTTTCAACGCTTTTAAGAGCATTGAAACATATAAAAATTGTTTAGAAAAATTAGATGAGTGAGCCTTGTGGCCCTAAGAAAAATTGCCCGTTCAGCGTGATTACGTGAGGTTTCAGGAGGAGGAGCAGGAGGAGGAGGAGGAATATTAGAAACAGATTGATGAAGCAGAAATGTCCCCGTTTTGGATGGTGAGAGAGAATGTAACTTCCATCCGCGGGTGCAGCCTACGTATTCCTTACGTATCGCTGCTGTCCGCTGGTGGAGAAGAGAAGTCTGGGGAAATCCAGGCTTTGTTCATCTTGATGAGTGTTAGCCTGTCGGCACTGTCGGTTGACAGGCGGGTACGCTTATCTGTGATGATTCCCCCAGCCGCACTAAACACCCTCTCTGACAAGACGCTAGCCGCAGGACAAGCAAGCACCTCCAGGGCATACAGCGCGAGTTCAGGCCACGTGTCCAGCTTCGACACCCAGTAGTTGTAGGGGGCAGAGGCGTCACGGAGGACGGTCGTGCGATCGGCTACATACTCCCTCACCATCCATTTACAGTGCTCCCACCGACTCAGCCTTGACTGGGGAGCGGTGACACAGTCTTGGTAGGGAGCCATAAAGCTGTCCAGGCCCTTAAAGACTGTTGCACTGCCTGGGCTGTACATGCTGCTCGATCTCCGCACCTCCCCTGCTACCTGGCCCTCGGAACTGCGCCTTCTGCCACTAGCGCTGTCGGATGGGAATTTTACCATCAGCTTGTCCGCCAGGGTCCTGTGGTATAGCAACACTCTCGAACCCCTTTCCTCTTCGGGAATGAGAGTGGGAAGGTTCTCCTTATACCTTGGGACAAGCAGTGTGTACACCCAGTAATCCGTAGTGGCCAGAATGCGTGTAACGCGAGGGTCTCGAGAAAGGCATCCTAACATGAAGTCAGCCATGTGTGCCAGGGTACCTGTACGCAACACATGGCTGTCTTCACTAGGAAGATCACTTTCAGGATTCTCCTCCTCCTCCTCCTCCTCCTCCTCCTCCTCCTCCTCAGGCCATAAACGCTGAAATGATGACAGGCAAGCAGCATGGGTACCGTCAGCAGTGGGCCAAGCTGTCTCTTCCCCCTCCTCCTCATCCTCCTCATGCTCCTCCTCCTCCTCCTGAACGCGCTGAGATATAGACAGGAGGGTGCTCTGACTATCCAGCGACATACTGTCTTCCCCCGACTCTGTTTCCGAGCGCAAAGCGGCTGCCTTTATGGTTTGCAGGGACCTTCTCAAGATGCATAGCAGAGGAATGGTGATGCTAATGATTGCAGCATCGCCGCTCACCACCTGGGTAGACTGCTCAAAGTTTTGAAGGACCTGGCAGATGTCTGCCAACCAGGCCCACTCTTCTGAAAATAATTGAGGAGGCTGACTCCCACTGCGCCGCCCATGTTGGAGTTGGTATTCCACTATAGCTCTACGCTGCTCATAGAGCCTAGCCAACATGTGGAGCGTTGAGTTCCACTGCGTGGGCACGTCGCACAGCAGTCGGTGCACTGGCAGATTAAACCGATGTTGCAGGGTGCGCAGGGTGGCAGCGTCCGTGTGGGACTTGCGGAAATGTGCGCAGAGCCGGCGCACCTTTACGAGCAGGTCTGACAAGCGTGGGTAGCTTTTCAGAAAGCGCTGAACCACCAAATTAAAGACGTGGGCCAGGCATGGCACGTGCGTGAGGCTGCCGAGCTGCAGAGCCGCCACCAGGTTACGGCCGTTGTCACACACGACCATGCCCGGTTGGAGGCTCAGCGGCGCAAGCCAACGGTCGGTCTGCTCTGTCAGACCCTGCAGCAGTTCGTGGGCCGTGTGCCTCCTATCTCCTAAGCTGAGTAGTTTCAGCACGGCCTGCTGACGCTTGCCCACCGCTGTGCTGCCACGCCGCGCGACACCGACTGCTGGCGACGTCCTGCTGCTGCTGACACATCTAGATTGCGAGACAGAGGTTGAGGAGGAGGAGGAGGAGGGTGCTTTAGTGGAAGAAGCATACACCGCCGAACATACCACCACCGAGCTGGGGCCCGCAATTCTGGGGGTGGGTAGGACGTGAGCGGTCCCAGGCTCTGACTCTGTCCCAGCCTCCACTAAATTCACCCAATGTGCCGTCAGGGAGATGTAGTGGCCCTGCCCGCCTGTGCTTGTCCACGTGTCCGTAGTTAAGTGGACCTTGCCACTAACCGCATTGGTGAGGGCGCGTACAATGTTGCGGGAGACGTGGTCGTGCAGGGCTGGGACGGCACATCGGGAAAAGTAGTGGCGACTGGGAACTGAGTAGCGCGGGGCCGTCGCCGCCATCATAGCTTTGAAAGCCTCCGTTTCCACAACCCTATACGGCAGCATCTCAAGGCTGATAAATTTGGCTATGTTGACGGTTAATGATTGAGCGTGCGGGTGCGTGGCAGCGTACTTTCGCTTGCGCTCAAACACTTGCGCTAGCGACGGCTGGACTGTGCGGTGCGAGACATTGGTGGATGGGGCCGAGGACAGCGGAGGTGAGGGTGTGGGTGCAGGCCATGAGACGGTAGTGCCTGTGTCCTGAGAGGGGGGTTGGATCTCAGTGGCAGGTTGGGGCACAGGGGGAGAGGCAGCGGTGCAAACCGGAGGTGGTGAACGGCCTTCGTCCCACCTTGTGGGGTGCTTGGCCATCATATGTCTACGCATGCTGGTGGTGGTGAGGCTGTTGGTGGTGGCTCCCCGGCTGATCTTGGCGCGACAAAGGTTGCACACCACTGTTCGTCGGTCGTCAGGCGTCTCGGTGAAAAACTGCCAGACCTTAGAGCACCTCGGCCTCTGCAGGGTGGCATGGCGCGAGGGTGCGCTTTGGGAAACAGTTGGTGGATTATTCGGTCTGGCCCTGCCTCTACCCCTGGCCACCGCACTGCCTCTTGCAACCTGCCCTGCTGCTGCCCGTGCCTCCCCCTCTGAAGACCTGTCCTGTGTAGGCGTTGCACACCAGGTGGGGTCAGTCACCTCATCGTCCTGCTGCTCTTCCTCCGAATCCTCTGTGCGCTCCTCCCTCGGACTTACTGCCCTTACTACTACCTCACTGCAAGACAACTGTGTCTCATCGTCATCGTCCTCCTCACCCACAGAAAGTTCTTGAGACAGTTGGCGGAAGTCCCCAGCCTCATCCCCCGGACCCCGGGAACTTTCCAATGGTTGTGCATCAGTGACGATAAACTCCTCTGGTGGGAGAGGAACCACTGCTGCCCAATCTGAGCAGGGGCCCGAGAACAGTTCCTGGGAGTCTTTCTGCTCCTGAGCATGTGTCATTGTAGTGGAGTGAGGAGGCTGGAGAGGAAGGAGGAGCAGCAGACAGAGGATTCGGATTTGCAGCAGTGGACGGCGCAGAACTGTGGCTGGACGATAGGTTGCTCGAAGCACTTTCTGCCATCCAGGACAGGACCTGCTCACACTGCTCATTTTCTAATAAAGGTCTCCCGCGTGGACCCATTAATTGGGCGATGAATGTGGGGACGCCAGAAACGTGCCTCTCTCCTAATCGCGCAGCAGTCGGCTGCGACACACCTGGATCAGGAGCTCGGCCTGTGCCCACACCCTCACTTGGGCCTACGCATCCTCGGCCGCGTCCACGTCCTCTAGGCCTACCCCTACCCCTCAGCATGCTGTATTACCAGTGATTTAATTTCACAGGCAGGAAAGAAATTGGCGCAAGCCTGCAGGCCAAATATAATTTTTTAACTTTTTTTAAAAACGAAAGGCCCACTGCCTCTAGTGAATGAATAATAAGTTTAATAACTGTGTTGCGGCCCTGCAAAAGTGTCACAGAACTTTACTGTTGCAGAGTTATTTACTGTGGCAGAGCAGGTATTTCCCAGGCAGGAAAGAAATTGGCGCAAGGCTGCACTCAACCGTAGCTGGTTGCGTCTGATTTTTTTAGGTTCTCCACGCAGCACACACGTACCCAGAGCCCTTAGGACTGACAGAGGCAGGGCAAATATACTTTTTTCCCTTTTGTTAAAAAAGAAAAGGCCCACTGCGTCTATCAATGACTAATATAACTGTGTTGCGGCCCTGCAAAAGTGTCACAGAACTTTACTGTTGCAGAGTTATTAACTGTGGCAGAGCAGGTATTTCCCAGGCAGGAAAGAAATTGGCGCAAGGCTGCACTCAACCGTAGCTGGTTGCGTCTGATTTTTTTAGGTTCTCCACGCAGCACACACGTACCCAGAGCCCTTAGGACTGACAGAGGCAGGGCAAATATACTTTTTTCCCTTTTGTTAAAAAAGAAAAGGCCCACTGCGTCTATTCAATGACTAATATAACTGTGTTGTGGCCCTGCCTACACAATTCTGTGCCTGTAGTATCAATGCAGGGTGCAATGCTCTGCACCGCCGATTTTGAGAAGAAAAAAAAAAAAGCAACACAGCTAACAGCAGCCTGCACAGTACTCCACACAGTTAAATGTGGCCCTAGAAAGGACCGTTGAGGTTCTTGAAGGCTACACTCACTCCTAACACTCTCCCTGCCTAAGCACCACTTCTGTCCCTAATACCGGGGGCAATGCTCTGCACTGCCGATTTTGAGAAAAGAAAAAAAAATTCTCCACTGCTAACAGCAGCCTGCACACACGTAGATGTGGCCCTAAGAAGGACCGTTGGGGTTCTTGAAGCCTACACTCACTACAAACACTCTCCCTACAGCAACTCCAATAGAACAGCACTTTCCCTCAGCTACCTCACAAGACATCTGAGGCGAGCCGCGGGAGGGGCCGACTTTTATACTCGGGTGACATCTGATCGCCCCAGCCAGTCACAGCAGGGGGGTGGTATAGGGCTTGAACGTCACAGGGGGAAGTTGTAATGCCTTCCCTGTCTTTCAATTGGCCAGAAAAGCGCGCTAACGTCTCAGAGAGGAAACTGAAAGTAACCGGAACACCGCGTGGTACTCGTTACGAGTAACGAGCATCCCGAACACCGTAATATTCGCACGAATATCAAGCTCGGACGAGTACGTTCGCTCATCTCTAATTAAGAGCAATCTAGCACTTATTTAATAACATGCAAAAGGTTATTATGAAGTAATGCTATGTACAAGCATTGATCTATGTTATATTATTATAAATCTAATAAAAGCTGAATTTACAAAAAAAAAAACACCCGCAGGCTTCAGTGGCCATAGAAGTATCCCCACTGAAGCTTGTGGGTGGATAAGTGGTCACATGCAGAAGCATAGCTATAGGATTGCAGTGAAATCCAGCCCCTAAACCAGGAAAGTCCAGAGGTGCCCCTTGTCAATGTAGCGCAATACCTGTGAGAAAACTTCGCCAGCACAACCCACCACAACACAACTCTGGGCTGTTATCTGCACGGAGGTTATCATATCTTCTGAATCCTGGCCCCATGTTATTGCAAAGCACCTGACTCCTACCCCAGACGCGAATTCTCAGTGTAGGACAATCTGGTGGAAGTGTCAGGAGCTTACCAGCAGCGTGAGGTCTGTAACCAGACTATGCTGGTGTAACCTGGGTATGTGCCGTCGAAAATTACATATCTACAGCTGATATAAGTTATTCATCTCCCTCTGTATAGTAATATGGACCATGCTGGTCTAACTTGAGCATCTTCTGTATATAATTATATATGTACAGCTGGTATAAGTTATACAACTCCCTGCATATACTGATATGCGTCTTGTCTAAGGGGATACAAACAAAGTTTCACATAATCCAGGAAATGAGTCATAGTTGGAAAGCTTATGCCAAGGCCAAGTGAAGATAACTGCAGGCTGTATGGTTTAGGTATGGGTACAGGTACAGATGACTGTAGGCTGTATGGTGTAGGTATGGATACAGATGGCAGCAGGCTGTATGGTTTAGGTATGGGTACAAGTGTAGATGACTGCAGGCTGTATAGTTTTGATATGGGGACAGGTGATTGCAGCCTGTAAGGTTTACAAATAGAAATGGGTAGAGATGAAGATGACTACAAGCTTTATGGTTTAGGTATGGTCACAGGTGTAGATGACTGCAGGCTGTATGGTTTAGGTATGGGTACAGGTGTAGATGACTGCAGGTTGTAGGGTTTAGGTATGGGTACATGTGCAGATGACTGCAGGCTGTATGGTTTGAGTCCGGAGAGCTAACTTTGAGCTGGATACTGAAATGGAAAATAATAATAAACAACAATGGATGTCACCAATCAGAGAGATATCACCTGTGATCGCTGGAGGTAAGAGCAACTTTACATGGGATAGCTATAAGCCAAAAAAATTTGCTCAAGTGGGCTATTTTCAGTGATGGTTGTGATAGCCACAAGGTATTGAAGAATAAATCACTCACTAATTAAAGGAGCCAGGCATTCAGAGACTTCCTGGCCAAATGGTTAGTAAACCGAATAGAATGTGTACATATACACATACTGTAACAGCAAAATTCTGGATGTTGCAGAAACTGTTTCTGCAGATCTGTTGGCTAGTGAGTGCAGAGAGCAGCCTGTAAAAATAGCCCTTCTGCCACAGTTAGCATCCTACTACAGAAGCTCAACACCTAACAACAAGCAGTGGATTACAGAGGAGCTGGAAGGGAGACCCCCTAGTGGCAGTCACCTCAGCCTTCATCTACAGTGCTAAAAGAACAAAATTTTTAATGAACATTTAATACAAGATTGATGAGACACACACATGAGCAGAAGTTGTCTAATATTCAAGGGGCAGCTCAGAAGGGAATAAATCCACCACCAATACCCAAACCAGTGTATTTTCTATATGTCCAGGAATATGCCGTCATCTTTCCAGATGTTGTACTTTTATGCTTATGGAACAAGTAAACATGAATCCCAACTTGCATCTCCTGACTCTCTGGACTTTATTGGGGTCACTCACACACCGCATCATACTCCACCTGCACTAAGAAGCAGAGACCAGCCCCACATATAATACTATCACTTTTTTATAACTGCGACAGCAAGGATTAGGGGACAAAGAAAGAGCCGCCACCATGGGAAGAAGACATCTACTATGAAAAGTTTCCAACTCCCACACGTTCCCCACTGCTGGGCATTGCTTGGGTATGTTGAAGGAAAGAAAGCAATCTTTTAAGGGGGTTATCAGTTGACCAGGGACCCCTCTTATTAACTGTTTACCAGTCTGGTGGAGTTAATTTCTGCAGGAAACAGTGCCATTGCAGAGAGAACAGAGCTTACCTCTTCATGCAAAAATTCATTCAGTGCACAAGCACACCGGCCCAAAGAACATCTGATTGGTGGGGGTCCCTGGTGACAGACTTCTCGCCAATCTACTATTGATGACCTAACCCAAGAATAAGCAGTGAAACAAAGTGTCAGCTTTAACATGTGAAAAATACTTTATTCTTTAAAAACAGCAGGCATCAGTCTTACAGAGGACGCGTTTCCACCAACACAGCGGTCTTGATCACATCAATGTAATCAGGACCACTGTATCAGTGGGAACGTGTCATCTGTAAGCCTGATGCCTGCTGTTTTTAAAGAATAAAGTATTTTTCACACAATAGAGCCAACACTTTGTTTCACTGCTTGCTCATAAATACCGGATGGACTGCCGGCACGTCTAGAGCTCTGTGTGTTTCTACGCTGGTGAACCTGGTTTCTCCGTTGAAGAGGAGGTGAGCAGTTGTATTTATGACTACATATAACCCAAAAATAGGTCATCAATAGTTTATTTCTGGACAAGCCCTGTAACCTTCCTATGTGTCTTCATATTTTGGGTAATACTTTGTACAAAGGGAAGTTTGATTAAGCTCCTAATTATTTCTTTAGATGGGGACAATGTACTTAGGGATTTTTGTTTAAACTCCACACACGAATGTTACACCTACCAATTAATGGGAAGCAAAAAGTTTTAATAAAATATAGGGGATCTTTTTCTTTCAGTGTGTGATATGAGACTGTAAGGCCTTAGTCACACGGGCGTTTTTTCGTGCGATTTGCGCATCGCATGACAGATGCGCATGCGCAAATCGCGTGACCGGCGCCGAAAAATCGGCTGAAAAAACGCCCGAAAATCTGCTCCTAGCCGCGTTTCATTAGAAACGGGCCGGAGCTGTCCAGCGCATTGCATTCAATGGAGCCGGCAATACAGCCGGCTCCATTGAAAGCAATGCGCTGCGGGCGAGCCCGGGAGGAATTGCCGGGAAGGGCTTAAATATACAAGCCCTTCCCTGCAATTCATCCTAAAATGTGTTAAAATAAAAAAAAATTGTATACTCACCTTTCCGCTGCAGCCGGAGTTCTGCCGCGGCCGCTGTCAGTTCTCCTGAACTGCTTCTCGGCACTATTCAGCCGGCGGGGCTTTAAAATCCCCGCCTGCTGAATGAGTTGTCTCTGATTGGTCACAGCCTGACCAATCAGAGGCAGGTTTCACTCACACACCCATTCATGAATTCATGAATGGGTGAGTGACTGCTGCCTCTCATTGGCTCAGCAGGACCAATCAGGGGCAGCTCCCGCTGAGCCAATGAGAGGCAGCAGTCACTCACCCATTCATGAATTCATGAATGGGTGTGTGAGTGAAACCTGCCTCTGATTGGTCAGGCTGTGACCAATCAGAGGCAGATCATTCAGCAGGCGGGGATTTTAAATCCCCGCCGGCTGAATAGTGCCGAGAAGCAGTTCAGGAGAACTGAAAGCGGACGCGGCAGAACTCCGGCTGCAGCGGAAAGGTGAGTATACAATTTTTTTTTATTTTAACACATTTTAGGATGAATTGCAGGGAAGGGCTTATATATTTAAGCCCTTCCCGACAATTCATCCAGCGCTCGCCGGCAGCCCATTGCTTTCAATGGAGACGGTTGTATTGCCGGCTCCATTGAATTCAATGGGCAAACATCGTTCTTCTCTGCCACAGCTGTTACAGCTGTGGCAGAGAAGAATGATTTGTATTCTATATGTTCTCAATGGGGTCGGCGCTGCTGCCACCGGCCCCATTGAGCGCATATAGAGAAGAGAACAGGAATCGCAGATCGCACATAGGTGCGATCTGCGATTTCTGTTCTATAATTTATCGGACGAGCGCATAAAAAGCGCTCATGTGTCCGATACCATTGCAAAGCAATGGTTTTATAAAATCGCCGGACGCATGCGCAAATCGCGGCTAAAAACGCCCGTCTGACTAAGCCCTAATAGTGCAGTTCATGTTTTTTTTTTCTCAGACAAGAAAATCTTCTGTATTAAGCAAGTATAAATGGAAGGTGAAATGCCTCAAGTTCCCTTCCCTTTCTGTTATAAAATAGTAATTTGAATAGTCGGCATTTGTGAATTGGAACTTGTGTCATTTCAGATTAGTTATAATAACTGTGCCAGCAATAAAGGATACAAATCTATTTTTAACCCAGGAGTTCTTCTCCAGATTTATTTTAACCTTCTCTTTAAAAAAAAAAAGGAAAAAGGATTTAAAAGAAAGAGAGGAGAATTTTTAGGAGACTAGGCCACTGACCCTTTCATATAAATGTTCATAGCAACAAAATATTTGAGCTCACAAAAAAAAAATGTTCCTGTAATATCAAGGTCAAAGACACGCAAAGCATCTTTAGGTTTGTAGTGGTGGTTTTCGACATTTTTAGTATTCCCTTGCTCTGCCTGACAAGTTGTTGGTGACCCACCTTTACTGTCCTCTTTTGACCTACGATGCTTATTTGGATTTTCTTTCTAATGATTGTGTATGATATTGCCAAGTGTTCTACTGTTCCTCACTTGCCATATGTTGCCACATTTAGCTGTGCTTTGCACCTTTCCTGGATTACAGTGTTTACATATACTCAAGCGATTAGGCCTTTTTCAGATGTGTGCATTTTATATCCATGTTTTGCAGAGACCGGCTTCACACAACCGGATTCCAAATGTGGAATCCACGATCAGCATCCATGCAGAGGATCCGCAGCAAATCGCACACATTAAGAGGCACGTACTTTCAGTTTTTCACACACACTCACGGATACGAATTGCGTATTCCACGAGTGGAGGAAAAATCGCAGCACACTCTATTTTGTTGCGGTCTCCGCACATAAGGCCTTCATTTAAGCCAATGGAGGCCGTCCGAACTGCAGCCCATACGCAATTAATATTGCGTATGGGCCACAGGTAGCCACATCATCCTGGCACAGGGAATACAAATATTGAAAAAAAAAATCCGTACTGTGCATAACCAATAGCGAGTCACTGCGGTAATACGCAATGCAGAATCCACAAATACGGCGTCACTGGTGGCCTTCACAGCCAGAATCCGCTACGGAATCCTGCACTTGGAATCCGACTTGGTCGTATAAAGCCAGCATAATACAGAGCTAATGAAAATCTATGAATCTATTTAAATGGGTGTATTTATTTATTATTCGGTTGTTATTTTTTAGTTGAAGAATTCAACTTTTAAAAGAGGGGTACAGCAATGCAGTCCAATGTGGCCCTGATATATGCGCTGAATTAAGGAGGGGCTTGTCTATTTATCCAAGTACTTCCAGAGAGTCTGGGGAAAGTGGACATATGTAGACAAAATCTTCCTCATCCAGACAGATACAGATAATTAAATTAATTTTTATTTATGCAAATGGTCTAGTCCCCAACTTCAAATTTCTAGGATGTATTCAAATTCTGGATTACATTCTTCGGATGTGGCCATCACAATGGTGGATGGTAAACTTCATACAAGTTTATACAGTTAAGGTATAGACAGAAATAAACTTTTACAATTTCAGAGTTATTAAGGCCTCCTTCCCACGAACGGATTTCCGCCGCGTAATTCGCGGCGAAAATCCGCTGCGTTGCACGCAGCTATTAGGTTCTATTGAACCTAATAGCTCCATGCTCACGATGCGTAATTCCACCGCGGAATTACGCACCGCGATTTCTCCCGTCCTCACCCGCAGCATGCTCTATTTTCTGCGGGTGAGGACGGGCTGTACGCACTGACGGCTTCCATTGCAGTCAATGGAAGCCGTCCATTCACGCTATCTCCCGCTGTAACCAGCGGGAGATAGCGTGAAAAAACGCTTTCCCGCCCACCGCCGAGCGTCATATGACGCCAAATGACGCGGCCCGGCCGCGTCACGTGACACGGCTGGTGACGCGAGAGCGGTGGGCGGTGACGAGCGGTGACGAGCGGTGACGCGGCGGTGGTGGGCGGGGAAGCGATTTCACGCTATCTCCCGCAGGTAAGTATAGGGGCTCTGGGGGGCGCCGTGACGGGCTTCACAGCGTAATATTACGCTGCGGAGCCCGTCACGCTCGTGGGAAGGAGGCCTAAGGGTTAAGCGTATAATTGGTAATGAGGCAAATGTAGATAGGAGGTTACATCAAATATGCACTAAATTTATGGCTCAAGGCTGAGATAAATGTTTGAGAGACCCAAAAGTTGGGAGACCTTGACAGAGCTCACCTTTTAGGTTTGAGAAGGTCCAGAGTGAACAAGGAATGGATATTTTTGTATTCACGTATCAGAGCACAAAGCTCTGGAATATTTTGGGCAAAGTTTGGAATTTATTGTTGAGATCTTTTGCAAAAGTAATTAAGTTAAGTGTATCTTATGCTGGTTTTTAATCTATATATATAAAATTGAATGTATGTCTGTGTGCGTGCATGCGTGCGTGCGTGCGTGTCTGTTTGTCCTTTATGCGCTACTACACCATTCATCCGATCGCCATGAAACTTTGGGAAGTTGTTGAGTACACTCCTGGGAAGATTATAGGCATAGTACAACTATCCTACGACAAATGGCGCGCGCGCGAGCGTCGTCGAAAGTTACCACCCCCCCACGTAGATCGAATAAGTAAGCCACCTGCTATTGTGATGTCATCACTGATGTCATCAACATCGGACGCCCTTGAACATGCCCCAACATGTTCTATAAAGCTGCATTGTGATGTCATTAAAGGGGTTGTCCCGCGCCGAAACGGGTTTTTTTTTTTTTCAACCCCCCCCCCCCCCCGTTCGGCGCGAGACAACCCCGATGCAGGGACATAAAAAAAAAAATGCACAGCGCTTACCTGAATCCCCGCGCTCCGGTGACTTCTATACTTACCGGTTGAAGATGGCCGCCGGGATCCTCTACCTCCGTGGACCGCAGCTCTTCTGTGCGGTCCATTGCCGATTCCAGCCTCCTGATTGGCTGGAATCGTCACGTGACGGGGCGGAGCTACACGGAGCTACACGGAGCCCCATTGAGAAGACAAGAAGACCCGGACTGCGCAAGCGCGTCTAATTTGGCCATTTGACCATTTTAGACGGCGAAAATTAGACGGCAACCATGGAGACGAGGACGCCAGTAGCGGAGCAGGTAAGTGAAAAACTTTTTATAACTTCTGTATGGCTCATAATTAATGCACAATGTACATTACAAAGTGCATTATTATGGCCATACAGAAGTGTATAGACCCACTTGCTGCCGCGGGACAACCCCTTTAAGGCTCTATTATGACACGTACAGCTTGGAACCACTAGAGCACGCCAGCCAATTACCATTGGAGTTGGAAGTGGGTAAACAAGTACTAGGATATCTTCCTAAGAAGCCACAGCAGCCGGATAAATTGTATGTTCCACCCAACGGCTATTTTATTCAGCCCGCAATGGGGAAGCAGCGGCCTACAAAATCTCATTCAGGTAGGTAGGTTCAGTTCTTGGAGGTTTTGGGAATGCTTATGGGCAAGGCCTTATGTCTCATCCCAACTCGATTATTCAATTCTAAGCGCAAAAGAATTAGCGTCCAAATTTTATGTACGGAATTTAATTCTCTCTCTCACTTCCCAATGTCATAGAAACTTGAAATTTGGCATGAGCATTGATTATGTCATAAATGGGAAAAGCTAATGGGTCCCAACTTGATTATTCAATTCAAAGCGCCAAAGAATTAGTGTCCAAATTTTACGTACGGAATCTAATTCTCTCATTTCCTGATGTCATAGATAGATAGACTGTATGCAATAACCCTGATAGATAGATAGATAGATAGATAGATAGATAGATAGATAGATAGATAGATAGACTGTATGCAATGACACGTACAGCTTGGAACCATAAATACTAGAGCACGCCAGCCATTTACAGTCAACTTTGGGAAGTTGTTGAGTACACTCCTGGGAAGATTACTGGCATAGTACAACTATCCTACGATAGGTGGCGCACGTGCGAGCATCGTCGACAGTTATGCCCCCCAGACAAAGATCGTTTGATTTCCATCTCAAGCACAAAAGCAAAAGGCATTACGAGCAACGGGAGGCATGTTCAACCAGAAAATGATGCATCCGCCGAATGTATCACAAGACAATTGCCCGCAAGGGGGAAGCAGCGGCCTACAAAATCTCATTCAGGTAGGTAGGTTCAGTTCTTGGAGGTTGGGGAATGCTTATGGGCAAGGCCTTATGTCTCATCCCAACTCGATTATTCAATTCTAAGCGCAAAAGAATTAGCGTCCAAATTTTATGTACGGAATTTAATTCTCTCACTTCCCAATGTCATAGAAACTTGAAATTTGGCATGAGCATTGATTATGTCATAAATAGGAAAAGCTAATGGGTCCCAACTTGATTATTCAATTCAAAGCGCCAAAGAATTAGTGTCTAAATTTTACGTACGGAATCTAATTCTCTCATTTCCTGATGTCATAGATAGATAGATAGATAGACTGTATGCAATAACCCTGATAGATAGATAGACTGTATGCAATAACCCAGATAGATAGATAGATAGATAGATAGATAGATAGATAGATAGATAGATAGATAGATAGATAGATAGATAGATAGATAGATAGATAGATAGATAGACTGTATGCAATAACCCTGATAGATAGATAGATAGATAGATAGATAGATAGATAGATAGATAGATAGACTGTATGCAATGACACGTACAGCTTGGAACCATAAATACTAGAGCACGCCAGCCATTTACAGTCAACTTTGGGAAGTTGTTGAGTACACTCCTGGGAAGATTACTGGCATAGTACAACTATCCTACGATAGGTGGCGCCCGTGCGAGCATCGTCGACAGTTATGCCCCCCAGACAAAGATCGTTTGATTTCCATCTCAAGCACAAAAGCAAAAGGCATTACGAGCAACGGGAGGCGTGTTCAACCAGAAAATGATGCATCCGCCGAATGTATCACAAGACAATTGCTGGATATTGAGAATGCTGAGGTAACATGAAAGCTGTGCTGTGATTGATTGTTATATATTATACTGAGGTAACATGAAAGCTGTGCTGTGATTGGTTGCTATATATTATACTGCTGAGGTAACATGAAAGCTGCTGTGCTGTGATTGGTTGCTATATATTATACTGCTGAGGTAACATGTAAGCTGCGCTGCGATTGGTTGTTATATATTATACTGCTGAGGTAACATGTAAGCTGCTCTGTGATTGGTTGTTATCTAGATATATAAAAACTAATGTATGTATGTATGTCTGTCTTCGCAGCAACGCGCGACGGGTACGCTAGTCTATTCAATAAAAGAAGCTGAATATTATGTCCTGTTATCCTAACACAATTTTTAAAGAGTCGTATCTATCCACCAGTTTCTTTTCTTTTGTTCCTCACAAAAAACTCAATATAGCAGAATAGAGAATATGTAATCCTACATAATGTATATGCTCAACTGATGCCATGTTTCCCTGATCATAAGCTCTACCCTGATTTTCAGTGGGTTGGGGTGGGGGTGCTTGAAATATAAGCCCTCTACTGAAAATAAGCCCTAGCTACACTACATGTAAAGAAAAAAAGAAAACAATACTCAACTAGCAGCCGAATGAATGGCTGTAATTGGTTAATCGAGCACTGGCTATCATTGGCTGATGTAGTACTCGATTAACCAATCAGAGCATTAGCTTTCTGGAAGTGGGGTATTCAAGCCCCGCTACCAGGAGGAAATGCTCTGTCAGTCATGCAGGAGGACACAGCAGCCTGCAGCAGCGACGGATACCAGCGCGAGGGACACGAACGCCAGCTGTTAGGTAAGTATTATAAGACACCACCTGAAAATAAGACACTGTGCCTCTTTTGAGGCAAAGTTTTTTATAAGACAGTGTCTTATTTTTGCAGAGACACGGTAATAAATAAATTACATTAGCAATCACGCATTGAGAAAGAAAGAAATAAAAAATCCTAAGAAACAATGGAAAAACCACAGCATAATAAAAATATGCTAAAAATATGAGCTATCTATATCTACGAATATAATTAGAAATACAAATAAAAGGCCCATCTAAAATTTCTTTAAAATGCATATATAAATAGTAACGGAATCACCCGGCTTTGCAAAGATCTATTTCATGTAACTGTTTGTTGTTTGTGTGTATGTGGTTAAAAACTTAATTTTATACTGATATGAAGCTAGCATAATAAAGTTTAGTCTGTTCATGGTGAGTAAAGAAAAATGGCTGGGATGTTATGCGCAAAAAGTTGACATCTCACCAGTGACATCCCAAAAAGAATTTAATTAATGGGGTTGTCCAGTTAGTGGATGACCTGGCTACAATAAGACCGCCTGTATTAAAATAATAAAGTGATCTATACTTCCCTCTCACAGGAAATCAGGGAACTGCTACAGACAATGAGAGACTGTAGCATCACTGCTCATTCTCCTGACATTAGCGCTCACATCCTGAGCTCCGTGATGCCAGGAGTGCAGTCATGTGATGCTGTAGCCTCTCATTGGCTACAGCATTCATCTGATTCACTGTGATATTTTCTGTTACAACAATCAGTGGGACTACCACGGGGCTGCAGCACTCGATCTCGGCATCTGCATTTTAGTAAGTACAGTTCACTTCATTATTTTGATACATGGAGTCAAATTGGAGCTGAGTTGCCCTTGCTATATTTTTGGGGAATATATCAACAGGCAGAACAAGTGACTTGAGTCCAAACAATAATACACTGGGGCAGAAAACATAGGAACACTGATCATCAAGCAAGGGGAACAGGAAAGGGCACAGATACTATATATATTTATATATATGACTCAAACAAGAAGAAGCTGAATAGTTGAGCAGGAAGCGTCCAAGGCAAAAGGCTAATTGTTCCTGATTTAAAACACAGCCACCTGGGTCAAAAGCCATAAAGATGGCATAATTAATAACAAGGGAGGAGCATTGAAGCACTTTAAAGACCTTAAGGCCTCATGCCCACAGCAGTGACGGACTCCGCCAGCGGAATATCGCAGGGAAGTCTGACACAGCGTCCCCCAAAAACCCCAAACTCACCACTCCGGATCCGCTGTACGTGTCCCGCATGGAGGGCCTGTGCGCATGCGCAGTACAGCGCGTGATGTGCCAGCAGTGCCGAATGACGTGGTCGGCAGTTGGCGGGGATGCATATTCACACGATACGTCCGTTGTGCTCACAGCGGAAGTATAGCGTGACGGCAGGCTTCCATTGACTACAAAAGAAAGTCGGCCCCGCGTATTCCGACGGCAAAAATAACGTTGCATTTTCTTTCATGCTGAGGAATTCTGCTGTGGAATTCTGCAGCGTGAACATTGCATTATTAGGTTCAATAGAACCTAATAGCTGTGGGACAATGCCGCGGATTTCTGCCGCATAAAATGCGGCAGAAATCCGTCCGTGGGCATTAGCCCTTAGAGATGAGAAGGCTGAGTTTAAATAGTATTCTATATTGCAAGAGAAAGCAGTGCAGTGACTGGCATTAGAGCCCTTCTATAATGAACAATTACACTGTGCAACAAATATAAAAAAAAATTCATAACATCATTTCTATAAAATTAAAACATGCTGATTGCATCGGAAACTCTGAATACTATCAGCACGTCCCATTTTCAATTTATGAACCATTTCCTTTATTTAAGATGATAACAGTCTGGACATGCCATGATATTACTATTCGACTGTTTTTGGTGAAAAGTGATGCTTGGATCTTGACTTCCTCCTAAGAACCAGTAAAAGTCGCCCATCATGATCAGATTGTACTTCCGTTTGCAACGGTCTTCAGTGACTGAGATGCCTTAATAAGATGTGCGTAATATGCAGTAAACAGAGCCCCTTGATTTCAATTGGTTTGTTCACATAAGCGTATTTTTGCACGATGTACAATCACATGAAAGAATAGGCAGCATGACCTTGTTGGGGCGTATTACACATTTCAATAAGCCATTGAAGGTAATCGGTGGGCACAAATATGCAGTGAGAACACAGGAAACCTATCTATTTACACACCCTTTCAATGAGCCTGTCTACTTTCTTTTTTGCATGAGCAAATATGCAGTGGATTTGTGCCCTTAAAAAACACCCCAGAGCAGACGAAAAACGCAGGCGTCATTGTTTTTTGGTCATGCAAATACATATCACATTTGCACGACTGAAATGCGCTTATGTTCATGGGAATGAGTCCCAATAGTAACCCCTATAGTAACCGCAGAAGTAACAGTGACCTCACTGTGGCCTCAGTAGTAATAGTTACATGACACACAGATGATGTGCGGTGCCACTTCTTATCTTGGTCACCAAGCTTTATTCAGAAATACATGTGATAGGCACACCTTACCAAGTATGTTATTTTCCTCCGCTCAGTCTTTGTTGTGAACTGTCCACAGACATAGCAGAAGTTGTCTGGGTTGTTCAGACATCTGCGCCACTCAGCCATATTGTTATTAAATTTTGAAAAATAATCCCAGTCTAACCAATGACCTGTAAAACACAGATCATTAATTACAACTTACCGGTGGATGATCCGCAGCGCTTCCGTCATGTGGAAACATATACGCTATATGTTACATAAACATACCCTTATAGTGTTCAGTCAGCACGCGGTGTGTAACAGCAACTGCAAAATAGTTGCGCAATCACTTTTGTTATACTTTTTATTAGGCAAGGTTAATGGCGAGCCGACTGGATTAATTGTATAGGCATATTTCCAAAAAATAAAATACCACACCAATTTGAATAACATTTGTTGGGGGAAAGATCCCCTTAGTATGTCATTCGGCGTCCAAATTAAAAAATATGTCTAAGTCTGCAGACTAAGGCCTTAGTCACACGGGCGTTTTTTCGCGCGATTTGCGCATCGCATGACGGATGCGCATGCGCAAATCGCGTGACCGGCGCCCAAAAATCGGCCCAAAAATCGCCCGAAAATCTGCTCCTAGCCGCGTTTCATTAGAAACGGGCTGGAGCTGTCCAGCGCATTGCATTCAATGGACCCGGCAATACAGCCGTCTCCATTGAAAGCAATGCGCTGCGGGCGAGTGTGGGATGAATTGTCGGGAAGGGCTTAAATATATAAGCCCTTCCCTGCAATTCATCCAGAAAAGTGTTAAAATAAAAAAAATATATGTACTGACCTGCTCCCGGCAGCCGGAGTTCCGCGCGGCCGTCCTGCAGTGGGTGTGAAGGAGGTGTGACTCAGACTTGCCCCTGATTGGCTCAGCCTGAGCCAATCAGAGGCAAGTCTCAGTCACACCCATTCATGAATTCATGGGTGTGACTGAGACTTGCCTCTGATTGGCAAGTCGAATCCAAATTTACCGTTAGAAATGATGTATCTCATAAGGTTTTTATGTAATTTAGATTTTTTTCTATTTTTTTAAAAAGGTTTTTGTGTTTGTGCTTATTTTCTGGTGAATTATTTATATAAAATTAAATCAGTGACTAAGCTAAACTCTTTATTTGAATGTAATACACAGTGGATGAAGTTCTAAAAATGGTCACTAGATGGCAGAACAATGTAGTTGAGCAGGAAGGTTACCGACATGAGCCTATTTGTACTGCTGTTTAGTGTTTGTTGTAATCTGCATGAAGCACTTCTCTTCATTCTTACCTCAGCATATTGGTATTTTTTGAGCTTCACATAGACTGCAGCATGTAAAGGGTTAACACAGCAGAGATCGGAGGTTTTCTCTGATCTCTGCTGTAAGAGCTAGTACCTAGCTGTCCTCTGACAGCTAACAACCAGCTCTCCCTGCCACAGAGACCATCGGCTTGCTTCTGACAAGCCGATGGTCTCTATGGCAACCTGTAAACAAAGCAGGAGGTTGCCGACATATCGGCAATATCTTCTGCTGGTTTTTCAAAGCCCTTGCACTGCTCTGTGTGGGTCTGTGCAGGCAGAGCACAATGTCACAGCTTGTGGCATTGTGCTCTGCAGCTCCCATAGTGATACAGAGCCCGGAAATCTTCCAGGCTATGTCACTATGAGCAGTGGAGCTCGTCCCGGAAAATTTCCGGGCGTGCCACTCAAGGGGTTAAAGGGCTATTCCCATCTGAGGAATCCCATTCCAATGGGCTGTAACTAAAGCACTCACCAATTATGTCTGTCTCTCTTGAGAAGCTTTCGTCTAGAGGAGCTGTTTATCGGAACTGAGCACCTCCGCTATGGAGCAGATATGGCTTGCACTAGCACAATTCTAATGATCTGCTGGTGGCCAGGATCTCTGGAGCGCATGCACACTAGCTCTTGGCATGGCCACCAGCTGCTGCACTCTACTATTTGTTTCCCCAGAAGGACTTCTGGGCAGCACAAACAAGTCGTCATCCAAGAACACTTTCCATACAATCTAAGCAGCTTAAAGAGGATCTGCAGAGGGGAATAGGAAAAATCCCCAAAGGCTTGAGGCTGTAAAAACAGTAAAAGGTGCCTTAACGAATTATGGAGTAAATGATCTGAATAATTATTTAAATGTGATGTTTCACTTTTTTCTTCTTAATACATTTTAATACATTCTGTTTGCTTTGTCATCATACATGTAGATAGAAAACAGAAAAAATAAGACCAATTATAAATAAGGCTGCAATTTAACAAAATGGGAGTTTGAAAAGGTCTGATTACTTTGTAAGCACATTGGATATATTAGTGGGTGATTACTAGTTGTATACAAAGTAAGGTGACCCTTCTGCTAACTGGCTAAATGAGATGAGTCGCAGCCACAACTATGTGATGCCTCTCAGTAAATCATATATAGAGGCGTCTTAATTTCCACATAACTTACTTACATATTAGTTTTCGTAATATATCTACTTTAACCCCTTGAGTGGCACGCCCGGAAATTTTCCGGGACGAGCTCCACTGCTCATAGCAACATAGCCCGGAAGATTTCCGGGCTATGTATCACTATGGGAGCTGCAGAGCACAATGCCACAAGCTGTGACAGTGTGCTCTGCCTGCACAGACCCACATAAAGCAGTGCAGGACTTTGAAAAACCAGCAAAAGATATTGCCGATGTGCCGGCAACCTCCTGCTTTGTTTACAGGTTGCCATAGAGACCATCGGCTTGTCAGAAGCAAGCAATGGTCTCTGTGGCAGGGAGAGCTTGGTGCTTGGCTGTGAGAGGACAGCTAGGTACCTGCTCTTACAGCAGAGATCAGAGAAAACCTCCGATCTCTGCTGTGTTAACCCTTTACATGCTGCAGTCTATGTGACTGCAGCATGTAAAGGGCTGTCACTGCAACATGTAAAGGGCTGTCACCATCGGACCTCCGGAATGTGATCAGGGGGTCCTGATGGGTCCCTGTGGAAGTCTCCTAAAGGGACAAAAAATTAAAATAAAAAAAATAATTAAAAAATAAAAAAGTTAAAAAATTATAAAAAAAATAATAAAAACACTTGTCTCCCTTTACTTTGTAAAAAATCAAAAATACAATCACACATGTGGTATCCGTGTGCGTCGTAATGACCCAGAGAAGGAAGTTAATACATTATTTAACCCCTTAATGACATGGCCCCTTTTTTTCTTTTTTCCCCCATTTCTTTTTTTCCTCCCCCGTTTAAAAAAAATCACAACTTGTCCCGCAAAAAACAAGCCCTTATATGGCCATGTCAATGGAAAAATGAAAAAGTTATGGCTCTTGAGACGCAACTGCAAAATTAGTTGAAATTCAATGATTAGATAATTTTAAAAAACCTGCCCTGGTGGGCACGACAGGGTGGTAGGAAACCCGCCACTCAAGGGGTTAATGCAAATAATTAGAGATAGGCAGTATGATCATCTCTACAGCTTTTCACCAAGCATTGCTTGCTGAATTTATTAAGTAAAAGGGCTCTTTTACACGGGAGAATTTGTGCAGCTAACTTATATGTGCAAAAAAATTGCGTCTATTAGAACCAATGGTTTCCTATGGAAACGTTCAGATGGAGGAATTTTAGTTGCACATAAAATTCGCACCTAAAAAGAAAGGACATCAGTGACTGAAATGCAGGCAAATCCAATTCCCTGCTGCGTTAAAAGATAGGACCTGACCTATCTTTGGTGCACGATGCACAGACGTTTCCATAGACTCCTATGGGAGCTGTACAAAAAGAGAGGGGTCATGTCGCTAAACCCAAAACCATACTTTAAATGTCCCACTGTACACTCCTGTTAGTCCCCATGGGGATAAAAACACTGCCCGAGGGTTCCCTTCATCTCCTCGGGGCTGGAGGGATTTCCCCGCAGCTGGCAAATAGAGAGCAAGATGAAGGGAGTCCCTAGGGCTTCATCGCTGGGGACTCCCTTCATCTCCACGGGGCTGGAGGGATTTCCTCACAGCGGAGAGAGAGGTATTTCTCTGCAAGGGAGATGCAGGGATTTCCCCACAGCAGGGATATCGGTCCAGCTCCCCGGCAGGGGAATCCCGCTCTCCCCGTTAAGGGGATATCCCTCCATCCCCACTGAGATGAAGGGAGTCCCCAGTGATTAAGGAAAGCCCACAGGGCTATCCTTCTTCTCTCTCTCTCTCCTCCCGCAGCAACAACCCTTTTTTTCAGCATCACACAGTTCCCAATCATGTAAATGGGCAATTTCACAGCTAATTAAGCTTGGGACTTGATAGCAGAGTTACCCCCCCCCCCCCCCTCCCTTTCATGCAATTTTTCTCGTGTTAGTCGCCATTTTTTTGCATGTATCACTCCTGCATGATTTTCACGCCCATGTGAATGAGCTCTAAGTCAGGAGTGGGTTTAAATGTTTATTAGGTTCTCTTTCAACCTTTCCAGTTGTCAATGGTTTGCTAATCGCGGTAAAAAGTGGGCTATGTGAGAGCAGCCTATGATCCTTAATTGCAGTAATATTTGTTGAGCCTTTCTCTTTAAAGCTCAAATGTTTTTGAATACAGACCTCAACTTTCCAATTCAACAACAGGAATTTGTGAATTAAATACAGTGGATGCTGCATGCAATGGAACTTCGGCCCCGTCATGGCCATGTTTACGTGACATAGAAAGTTCCCTCTATAGACACGCAGCAAGCTTGTAATTCCTGGTTTGAGGAACACAGATTTAACTATTACACTCTCTCAGCCATAAAGAAGTGAGCAGCCTACACATGAATGAAACTAGTAAACAGCATAGAGCACTCATTATTCTAGATTAGAAACTTGAATTTACACACTGTTACAGTTCCTAACAGATTTTTAAGTGGTTCACTGGAGGTACACTTCATTGTAGAGCCACTTTAAAGCAGATCTGTCACAATGAACCTATTTCATTAGCTGCAGGATCTTCTATGATTATCATATCATAAAAGTAAAAAAAACGTAATCGCCATGGGAAAACCTTATTAAATCTTTGTGTTCTGTTTGATTCTGCGTATCTACAGAGATTTTCATTATGCTCAGAGATTTTAAATTGCTTGCAACGCTTTACTTATAGAATATAATTATTACTTGCAATGTTTTGAATGAAGAAACAGAACAGAAAGCTTTAGGAAATGCTAGAAAGCTTCATTAGGTACCCGAAGGAGAAAGACCATATTTCTGTCTTATTTATTTATATATTTATCTATAGTTGACAAGACAGGATTCTTGCTATATGTTGTGAAGCTTACACTAATAAAATACTAATTAAAACAGATGAAGTTCATTAATGACCATTGAAGCGGCTATTAACAATCATTAATAGGTTTCATGCTTCATTGAATTAAACTTTTTTCAGTATAAGCAATTTGTCATTTTTGTGCTGTATTATTAAAAAAAAGACAAGCAGAGTTGCAGACAGCACAACCTTAGGGTGCATTCACACGAACGTATATCGGCTCGGTTTTCACGCCGAGCCGATATACGTCGTCCTCATCTGCAGAGGGGGGAGGATGGAAGAGCCAGGAGCAGGAACTGAGCTCCCGCCCCCCTCTCTGCCTCCTCTCTGCCCCTCTGCACTATTTGCAATGGGGAGAGGTGGGACGGGGGCGGGGCTAAGTTCCGAGAATTAGCCCCGCCCTGTCCCACCTCTCCCCATTGCAAATAGTGCAGAGAGGGGGAGAGGAGGCAGAGAGGGGGGCGGGAGCTCAGTTCCTGCTCCTGGCTCTGCCATCCCCCCCCCCCCCCCCCTGCACACAAGGACGACGTATATCGGCTCGGCATGAAAACCGAGCCGATATACATTCGTGGGAATGCACCCTTAACCCAATAAGGGATGAACTGGTGAATTGCAATCGCCACAAGGACATTGATCCAAATAATTTCCAAAGTAATCCAAGTATGTAGAGAAAAGTATGGCAGCAAACCAGGTGCAGATAAATGATGCAGAGCTTTATTACTCCTCAAGTCGGAAGTGCCCACAAGTATCCATGCATTGATTCTAAACCCTCCACATGAGGTACTAATTTGCAATTAACAACTGATTGGCTGTTTGACTGCATATATACCCTGTTGTACCATTGCTTTCATTGCATTTGAAAAAGACTTTGTGTTGAAACGTCATGTATCTGTGACTTGAGGAGGAATAAAGCTCTGCACCATTTATCTGCACCTGGTTTGCTGCCATACTTTTCTCTACATACCTGTGCTGTATTATTAGGTTTTATTTTTCCGTCACCTAACAATAATTGTGATTTAAGTTTTGCAACAAGTATATCGGAAGGTTAGACCATTTTTAGTCACATATATAAGCTTATGCTGATATAAATGTATGATTTAAACAAAATACAGTCCATATTCTCAGTGCGTCACATGCACAATTTTCCTATGAGCGACATGCACCAGGAAAGACAAGAAGCAATGGGATGAAACTGAAAGAGAGGAGACACAAATTAGATATTAGAAAAAACTTTCAGACAGTGAGGGTGATCAAAGAGTGGAACAGGTTGCCATGGGAGGTGGTGAGTTCTCCTTCAATGGAAGTGTTCAACAAAGGCTGGACAGACATCTGTCTGGGATGATATAGTGATCCTGCTCTAAGCAGGCGGTTGGACCCGATGACCCTGAAGGTCCCTACCAACTCCACCATTCTATGTTCTATTTTACCATGTATTAAGAGCTTATTGTTCTCTGTGCGCATACAAAACGCTGTACATACACAATTACCACCCTAACATGTAGATTTATTACCAAAACTGTTTGTTTGTGATAGGTCCTTTAGGTATTATGCATCCAATTACCAAAATTATATGTTTCTTAACATTTCGAATTATTTTACCTTCATTTTTATATATTTTTACATAATTTGCAACACAGTATAGAGATTGAATGAAATATATTTAAGCCCAGGATTTATGGTAATTGCACAAAGTTCAAGGATAAGAGTTAAATACTGATGAACTCAATAGAATTTATTTATGCATTATATGGCTATTGATTTTAGTGATTTTAGGGCTGTTGTCTGAGAAAGTGACCATAGCGTCATGAAACAAGTTGCCCTCAGAATTGCAATTCAGTGAAGTCCTTTCTGGCAGGGATGATTTAGTGATCCGGCATTGAGAAAGTGCTTGGACCCACTGACCCTGGAGGTTCCTTTCTATGATTCTAGGCATGTGCTGCTTTAGGAATCCATTTACAGACATGAGTTTCTCGTGATTGTATTTCTATATTGAGAATGCCACATAAGTCCAAGGGATCTGAGCTACTTACTGGCAGCACCCAAATTCCATAATACAAATAAGAGAATTGTGCCAGCTCATTATTGGAAATATTAATCCCATGAGTGCCCTCTCTTTTTCTTGATGATTATTGCTACAGCAAGATCATCATATACACTTTTGGTTGAGATTGTAGTTAGCTCCAGTGAGTATACAGTGAAGCCAGTGTGAGACTCAGAGATCCTGCGGACAGGTCGAGCCCTGAGAGAGCCAAGTTGACCAAGTTGTTGGGCATCAGTAAGGCCGTCTGCACACGTCCAGATTTGCATTGCGAAATCCGGAGCGGTAGTCCGCCTCCGGATTCCACAGTAAATACCTTTCATATACCTTTCCATGCTATGGAAAAGGGATTTTTCTTGCCCATGAGCAAAAACCGTGCAGACGAATTTCATTGAAGTCAATAGAAGCCGTCTGACCAGTGGCCCTTCTACAATCCTCATTGCGGAATTGTTGCAGGATCTGTATCATCACCTAGCGACGGCGCAGCATTATCTGTACTTAGCATGTAAATTGGCATGCTGGCCGGCACATTCGTAGCACAGATAAGAAGACTGTGGATATGTATGCAGGGGTCACTGGCCAGGCTGTGGGGTCCCGCATGCGGAATCTGACCCAGTCATGTGCAGGCGGCCTTAAGCCCCATTTAGATGGGATGAATGTCGGGCAAACAATGCTCGACACTCATCCCTGCATATACACGCTCCCATGCTACTGCACGGAAGCTTGTATCGCTGGCTCACAGTGGGGCGACAGGAACAGATTTCAGTTCTCACTCCCAACCTCCCCTCTCCATTTAGTTAAAATAGTGGTCGCTCAATACTGAACAGCTGCTATTTACACCACACTGTCATAGTTAAACTCATCACTCATCGTTTATGCTGCATAAACAATAAGCAATGAGTTTAACTATGACAGTGCAGCGTAAATAGCAGCTGTTCAGTATTGAATGGCCACTATGTTAACTGAATGTAGAGGGATGGGAGTGAGCAAGAACTGAAATCTTCTCCTGCCACCCCGCTGTGAGCCAGTGATACAAGCTTCTGTGCAGGACAACTGGAGCGTGTATGTGCAGGAACGAGTGTCGGCTATTGTTTGCCTGACATTCATCCCGTCCAAATGGGGCTTTAGACAGGCACTTTTGAATAAACAAAGAAGGTACTGTGCATGTATCAAATAAAATCAGCAATGCAAAGAGAGTGAGACAGCAGCAAAAAGTGCAAACTCCTAAAAATACAAGTTAATAACATTTTTTTTTAAATGGACAACACGAGTTTAAAAATAATTTGAAAAATGTGAAAATGACAGAAGGATTTATGTGGTATGCAAATTGCCAAACAACATAAATTCTAATAAAGTCTCTACAGTAAGGCTCTAATCAATTAGATGCTGCAGAATACCAAAGGCTCAAAAGACTACTTTATGGACAGCTTCCCATGGATGTATTTTTGCACACAAATTTTGCACGCACAGTACACAGAGAACAGAACCCATTGATTTCAATGGGTTAAGCCTAATCCTCGTTTAACCTAAACGCGGAGCATGCTCTATTTTAGTATATATCCCAGGAGAAGATATCCTAGGAGAAAGTGGTTGCTGTAGGATAACCTCATTGTTGGTTACCACTGCATATCCTGTTTTTTGTTACCCATTTTCATATATGGAACCATGTATGAAAAACTCAAAATCTGCACTAGCAATGGGAGTTTCAATAACATTTTCAAGACCCCTAGTTTCACTTTTAATTAACTACAGACATCATGATGCACTTGAGATTCAATGTCATGGTCTGCCCCTGCAGCCCCTACCTCCCCCTTTCTGAATTTAGCAGACATATTGAAACTGGATTCAGAACTGCACACCTCTCAATTGTGATATGTGAGGGTGCTAGTAGGGTGGTATCATACTTAGTGAGTCTAGCAGCTAAAAGATGTTTAGTTTGTGCTCTATGCAGTATTTCTGTGACCTCATGACGGACTGTGACAGTAAGGTGGCCTACAACACCTGCACAAAAAAATTGTTGCAAATAGGAGTAAAAATTGGTATTACAATCTGCAATGGTGGTTAACTGCAAGTTCATTAAGGAACTAGTCACCCTTACACCATTTGGGTATATTCAATTCCTGCTTGTATCACTGTAAGTATGTCTGCCCCTAAAATGTTGACTGTGCATGTCTCTGACATAAAAAATCTACCCACATTTTAACACAGCGTAACACACGTAAGATAAAATCCTTATCAATTGAAAATAAGATACATTTTAAGTAAATTCTTGCTATTAATTTGACTCTGTTTGTACTTACCAGGCTTGACTGAAAAGGTCTAGTTTCCGCTTTCTTTTACAGCTGGAACATATTTTGGAACACAATCTTATGGTTCAGTGATGTCAGCATGTCTCTGGTACCTGCCACGGAGGAAGCATCCTAAACTCCACACCACTTGATGATTATGTCATTACGCCTAGGGGTTCATCTCATCACCCACGGGCATCCCTCTTTGAAATAACTGCTGATCCCACTATATGATAAACAGAAGATGCTATTAACATGATTATCATCTGGCATTGAGCTCTATATATATATATATATATATATATATATATATATATATATATATATATATATATATATATACACTTTACCACTGAGTTCGATCACTCCAGCGGTGATGTCATTTCCGAGTGTTTCCATCATGTACACAAGCACGCCTCTCACATCAATCTGCATGGTCCTTTTTCCTATGAAGGCACACTCTTTCTGATCTTATGTATGCTTGATAAAGGGGCCTTGAGTAGCCCTGAAACGCATTGCACACTTTTTTACTGTTTTAACTTTGTTCAACCATTGGAAGATTAAAACTCTTACTTTGAAGTCCTTTGGAGAAGAATATTGTCTCCTTCCCCATTAGAAAGTGTTAGTCCTCAAACTTTTTGTACTTATCCCTATGAGCACCTGACCAGTTTTATTGTTTTATTTGCCTTGATTGTGATATGTGACAGTGCTAGTAGGGCAGCAGCTAAAAGAGGTTTCGTTTGTGCTGCTGGAAATACTGTGCAGTATTTCCATGACCGCATGAAGGACCATGACAGTAAGGGGGCTACAACACCTGCGCAAAAACTTGTTGCAAATAGGAGGAAAAATTAGCATTACAATCTGCAACAGTAAGAACTGCACAGATAGTGGTTAACTGCTAGTTCATCAAGGAATTAGTCACCCTTACACCACTTGGACTATATTCAATTGCTGCTTGTATCACTGTAAGTATGTCTTCTCCTAAAATGTTGACTGGGCAGGTCTCTGACATCAAAAATCTACCCACATTTTAAATGTAACTCACTTTAGGTAAAATCCTTGTCAATTGAAAATGAGAAACATTTTAAGTTAGTCCTTGTTATTAATTTGACTATGTTTGTAACGTACTTATCAGGCTTGATAAAAAAAGATCTAGAAAAACTTGAACAGTGGGTGGTGACCAACAGAATGCTATTTAACAAGGAGAAATGCAAGGCCCTACATATGGGCAAGAAAATTAAAAAAAACACATACAGGATGGGAGGAATTGGGCTAAGCAGTACATGTGAAAATGGCACTGTATACTAATAGATCACAGGCTGAACATGAGTCAACAGTGTTATGCAGCAGCAAAAAAGGCAAATAAACTTCTCAAATGTATTAAGAGAAGCATAGAGTCTAACTCCAATGAGGTAATTATCTCCCTCTAATCTTCCCTAGTCAAACCTCATCTGGAATCCAGTTCTGGGCACCCCAATTTAAAAAAAAGATATACACAAACTTGAGCAAGTTCAGTATAAAGCTACCAGGATGGTTAGCGGTCTGCAAATTAAGTCCTATGAGGAATGGTTAAAGGATTAGCTTGCAAAAAAGAAGACTGATAGGAAACTTAATAGCTGTCTACAAATATCTAAAGGGCTGTCACAGTGCAGAGGGATCAGCCCTATTCTCATTTCCACAAGGAAAGACTAGAAGCAATGTGATGAAACTGAAAGGGAGGAGACAAAGATTAGATATTAGAAAAAACTTTTTTAACAAAGGGGGTGATCAATAAGTGGAACAGTTTGCCATGGGATGTGGTGAATTCTTCTTCAATGGAAGTCTTAAACAGAAGCTGGACAGACATCTGTCTAGCATTATTTAGTGAATCCTGCACTGAGCATGCAGTTTCACCTGAGAACACTGGAGGTCCCTTCCAACTCTACCATTCTAAGATAATTATCATATTTTCAGTATCATAATTCAATAGTATTCAAATAAGTAGAATCCAATATTTTGAATACACAATGTACTCAAGTTGTGTATGCATCAAGAATATATATACACACATATATATAGGGGTTAACTTTTCTGCTAGTCTGGTCTATGCTGAGGAGGAACAAAGCCATTTAATACTATTCTTCCCTCCCCGTACATTACCTAGCTCCACTCTTTGTGGTCTGGCTATCTGTTTGAGTGTCTCTCTCACACTCTATGTCCAGTAATCTATGTCCTAGGTTTTTGGCACCCATTTCTGTTAGCACAGATATACCAATATATAAATAAATAAATAAAAAGACAGAAATATGGTCTTTCTCCTTCAGGTACCTAGTGAAGCTTTCTAGCATTACCTAATGTTTTCTGTTCTGTTTCTCCATTCAAAACATTGCAGGTAAAAATTATATTCTATGAGTAGAGAGCATTGCAAGCAATTTAAAATCCTAGAGCATAATGAAAACCTCTGTAGATTTGCAGAATCAAACAGAACACAAAGATTTAATAAGGTTTTCACATCTCAATATACTGTGGGTGCCAAATTAGGTGTGGTTGGTACGAGATCAGAGAAATCAACAAATATAATATATCATAAAAGGTGTTTCATAAGTCATAAGCTGACTCTCTTTTATGGTAATGTATCTGTTTAGATATTATTTTGAGGAGAAACAACCTCCTACAAAGACAATCACAAGAATAGCAAGCTTTGTCATAACATACAACCAGTTGCAACTTGTATTCATATCAATCTATTTAGCATTTAACCTATTAGCATATAAACAATTGTCAATAACCCATGTAAATACTGTCTGTTTTATCTCAGCAAATATTTGAACTCAAGGCTTTTATGTTATCTAGCATTTGCTATGTTAATAGACATGTTCATTACAGTGTTTTTGATCGTTGCAATAAAACTGGTTTGAACTGATTCTTCTTCTTTAGAACAGAAAGATCACATGCTGACGATAAATCATCCTTTTATAGCCAGAAACTGTCACCACTGTCCAAATCTGGTATTTCTTGTTTTATGTCAAAACTACTTTCTGCTCTCATTTGAGAAGGAACAAAGACAAAACTGCATTCTTAGTGACAGGGAGCAGGTGAGTATGTATATATTTTTTATTTTAACACTTTTCTGGATGAATTGCAGGGAAGGGCTTATATATTTAAGCCCCTCCCGACAATTCTTCCCGCGCACGCCGGCAGCCCATTGCTTTCAATGGAGTCGGCTGTATTGCCGGCTCCATTGAATTCAATGGGCAAACATCGTTCTTTTCTGCCACAGCTGTTACAGCTGTGGCAGAGAAGAATGATTTGTCTTCTATATGTTCTCAATGGGGTCGGCGCTGCTGCCGCCGGCCCCATTGAGCGCATATAGTGAAGAGAACAGGAATCGCAGATCGCAGATAGGTGCGATCTGCGATTTCTGTTCTATAATTTATTGGATGAGCGCATAAAAAGCGCTCATGTGTCCGATACCATTGCAAAGCAATGGTTTTAAAAAATTGCCGGACGCATGCGCATGCGCAAATCGCGCAAAAAAAACGCCCGTCTGACTAAGGCCTTAGTGATGAAGCCTGTTTACGCCTTAGGGCTCAGTCACACGGGCCCATCCGGGTGGCGATGCGCCTGTGTTACTGCACGAAGAAGACGGCCGCACTGCACGTGTGGACGACTCTCCGCACCGCCGGAAGAAAGAATACATGACTGGCAATGGTGCCGGTCATGTGTTCTTTCCTCCAGCAGTGTGGAGAGTCGTCCACAGCAAACAGATGTCTTATTTACCCGATGTACCATGGTGGCATCTCAACAGCTGTTTTCCTCATAAAGTATGCCTATCTCCAAACGAAGCTTGTGCTGGCGTGAGGCCATGAGACTCCGGGCAGATGTCTTCTTTGCGAAGGAAATACACTTCCTGAAAGATAGACACCCCCAGTGTATGCACCCCAAATTTTCAAATATAATCCTAGCGTCAAAAGAAAGGAGGAGGCTTGATAGCCATAAGTCACTCAGTAGCTTTCTCCCAAAGGAATCTGTACGCAGACCCAATGGGATGCTTCATGTTCTTGGTCTGCGAGATAAACTCTGCCATATACACATTAGTAAATGTCTATTTTCCCCCTAAAAGACAAGCTAAATTCTGCACACATATTCTGAAAGAAAAAGCCAAGATCCACAAGGGTACTCTGGTAATCGGAGGAGACTTTAACTCCATCATGAACCCACTCCTAGACTCTAACATGAGCACCAGAACCTCATCGCCTATCGCTCTCATCTTGCATGGAGAGGAGCTGTATGATGCGTGGAGATGCCTCCATGGTTTAGAAAGGGACTACACCATTCTTTCACTACCCCACTCTTCTTACTCCAGGATTGATATGTTCTTGCTGCCAAGGGGGGGCTAGCGGGGGCCTCCTGGATTGAGATTGGAACTATTACATGGTCAGACCATGCCCCCATATGCCTGACGCTCCAGGACAAATTTAACGATGCCATTAATGAGTACATCCTTAGCCACCCTGAATACAACTAAACCCCTGAAAAAGTGCTAGAGTTGTTTTTTTTTTTTGGTTAACGCAGGCTCGGTCCCCAATATCTTCTTAGGCCTCGGTCAGACGGGCGTTTCTTCGCGCGATTTGCGCATGTGATCTGCGCATATTTAGAACCATTGTTTCGCAATGTCACATGGCCGCTTTTTATGCGGATGTCCGATAAATTATAGGACACGAGGAATCACAGATCGAGCCTATCTGCGATTCCTTGTGTTCTATATATGCGCTCAATGGGGCCGGCGGCAGTAGCACCGACCCGATTGAGAACATATACTACAAAGATCATTCTCCTCTGCCACAGCTGTAACAGCTGTGGCAGAGAAGAACGATGTTCGCCCATTGAATTCAATGGAGCCGGCAGAATTTACTCTCCTGACAGACCAAATTAAACTCTTAGATTCCCTAAATAAGACTAACCCAAGCCCACAGAGAAACTATTTAAAATGCACGCCAAGCTCCAAAGCCTACTGGCCGCTAAACATGACCGCACTCCAGAAGTTAATAATGCAATTCTATGCCCATAACTACCGAACTGGCGCTATGCTAGCAAAACAACTTTAGAGGCTCACAGCCAAGGACAGGATTAGATTCCTCCTAGATGCAGATGGCCAAAAAATAATCTATCTCCAAAAGATTGGCAACACGTTCGCAACTTATTACTCCTCCCTCTACAACCTAAAGAATGAAACAAATATACACTACCCCCAAGAAGAGGAAATTTTAGGTTTCTTGTAGGACGTTAACCTGAGTACCCAACTGCTCGCCATCCTCCCATCATTAGTGGCAGCGGACAACGTGGGGTTTGTTCCGCAGAGACAGGCCCCCGACAGTACTCAGAAGGTTTCTGGATCTGGTTGGGATTGCTGAGAGAGATGGGATACCTGCTCTGCTCCTGGCATTGGATGCTGAGAAAGCCTTCGACCAGATACACTGGGGATACTTGAGGGCAACTCTATAGAAATTTGGCTTTGCAGGGCCTGTCAAATTGGCAATCCTTTCTCTGTATTCAGCACCATCCGCTAGAGTCTTTTCTTTGGGTTGTGTCTCCCAATCCTTTGCCATCTCTAACGGCACTAGACAAGGTTGCCCCCTATCGCCCTTAATATTCATGCTCCTTATGGAGCCACTAGCAGAACAGATTAGATGCAACAAGGACATACAAGTGATTAAAATAGCTTCTCAGAAGCATAAGATAGGGCTCTACGCGGATACAGTGATTCTGGCAGTCACAAACCTCATTACTTCTCTTGCACAAGCCCGAGCCACCCTAGTCCATTTCGGTAGAGTTTCATACTAAAAATAGAACAACACAGAATCCCAGATACTAAACGTTGGACTAGACGCAAAGACTAAGCGAACTATAACAAATTAATTTCCATATGCCTAGAAAGAAAACTCCATACCCTATCTAGATATTAGCATAACATGCCCTAGCTCCCTCACCTTTGAAAAAAAATATCTACCACTCCTTAAATATATCCCCTATATACTAAACAACTTCTGCAAGCTGCTTATTTCCTGGGCCAGGAGAATAGCAGCCATCAAGATGATGATTCTGTCCCTCATCATGTATATCTTTAGAACAGTAGCAATCACTATTTCAAACACCTTACTGACTAAGCTCCAAGCCATAATCAACATTAGGGGGAAGCCATGCCAGTATCAAATTCTCTTCCCTAGCAAAACCACATGAACTAGGATGCAAAAGGATTAAAAGATACTTTGCTGCTGCTATACTAGACCAGATCAAACAGTGGTGAGTAGCTCCAATGCATAAAAAATGGGCCTCTACAGAGGTCGCTGCCCTAGGCACCCCCCTGATAACCCTTAATGGGTTAAATCCCCCCCCCCCCCCCCCTGCAGCCACGTAGCCTCCCAAATTTAAGAATCTCAACATACATCTGGAAGCATGGAAGCATCTGGTCTCTAAGTCTCCTGTGTTGCTTCTGGCCTCGGTCCTGCCCCTGCATTTCCTTTCTTATTTAGTTGTGGACCTTGATTTTGGGGTTTGGAAAACAGCCGGCATTAAAAAATCGGAGACCTCTTTAGAGGCAACTTCACCACACTAAGCCAATCATTCCAGCTACCAAGCAAACTAGGTTTTGCCCACCTGAGGTTGAGATATGCTTTACAGTCTCTAGATGTGCTTAAACCAGTGTTCTTCAAGGCGGCTTTCATCTTCTTCTCACTCTCTACAAGCACCACGAAAGGGATCTCCACATTTTACGAGGACACCTTTGCTTCGGACTCTCAAAACAAATCCCTACAGACGAAGTTGTGGGAACTGGACCTCAAGCAGCAATTCAACATAAAAACCTGGAAGCGGGCCTTTGCTTTGACTAAGGAAGTCTCGACGGGATCGCACATTGGGAATCTTCACAGAAAATATTTCTGCGCTGGTACCTGACTACAGCAAGGCTGGCTAGAATGAATGAAGATATCTCTGAGGTGTGCTGAAGAGGGTGCAGGAAGAAGGGCTTGTTGCTACGCATGTGGAATGTCGTATTCTACCTCATTCATTTTGTGACATGTCAGTTTGTGTCCCCAGACCCAGTGCTGGCCCTCTGTTTCCTAAACACTAACAGGTTGTCCCATTTTTACTCAGTTTTCACTTCTCTCATAATTCTTGCATCATGGTTAACGGTTGCCAGCCACTGGAAGTCGACTAGGGCTCCTTCAACTGCAGAGGTCATAAACTCAGTCAATCAAACATTCCACCTAGAGGAGATCTACTCCCGCAGGTACATCAAGAATCCTTCCTGGATGGCCTCATGGGCACCATGGATAGACTTTATGACCTCTAACCCCACTTAGGCGTAGTTTGCAAGGTTGGTGGATGGATAGATAGCTAGAGACCCCACGCTCTGGGATCACTAGACACAAGCTTGACGGGGCTCTGCTGTACCCAATATAGTCCACCAAAAGATATAGCAATGCTCCTCCTCCTCTTTGTAATATGCTGTTTAGAGATCTGACAAAAAAAACTGTACATGAACCTGAACTGCATGCCCAGGCCTGGAAATGTACATCTTCTGTTTATTTGATGTTCTCCCCCCTTTTTTGTTCTCTTCCTTTTCCTCTTTCCCTCTTTCTTTCCTCTCTCCCTGTGTAACCCTCTCTTCTTTTTTGCATGGGAAAAATCTCTTTAATAAAAATAAAATTATTGAAAAAAAATGTGCCAAAAGGTAATTAAATCTACAGCTCCTAGGAAACTTGGCACCAGTGGACATGTGTTTTTTTACTTCTCAGGAACAAAGTTCTCAATCACGATGTTCTCTACTGGCTCTTCCTCATCTGAGACTGTGGAACAAAGCCAAGAGAGGTCACTAATGGAGGTATCCCAGGCTCCTTAAAGGCCTCTCCCTATTCTAAAGGCCCTTCTTCTAAAAAAAACTCATTCTACCAATGTGGATGATCTAAGCATGGAGAACCTCTTCTGTAATTTACGATCATATCCAGGTACGGATAACTCTTTAATTACTAATACATTGAAGGACCTGAGCTGTCTCTTCATTGGGACATTTCTCAAGATTTCTCCCTTTATGCCATTTTTGAAGATAGGGACAACATTTGCTCTTCTGTAATCTTCTGGGGCTTCTCCTGTTCTCCAGGAATTTATAAAGATTACGTTGAGTGGTTCAGCAATTACCTCCGCTGCTTCCTTTAGTATCCTAGAATGTAATTGATCTGGACCTTGAGACTTGAATTCATGTAAGTTAGCTAAGTGTTCCCTCGCCATCTCTCTGCTTATAGATAGCCTGCATTCTTTTATTCCCCTCTAATAGCACGGGGAAGATCAGCTGATGTTATATTTACTTTGAGAGAAAACATACAAAATAGAAGTTTAAAAGTTCATCCTTTTCAATATCATTTTAACCAATTCACTATTTTCATCCTGTAAACATCCTATAGCATCTTTGACTTTTTATTAGCCAGAACTGCTGCAAAGAGAAGGGTTCAGCAAAGCCATGAACTACATGGTTGCCTATTCATTTGAAAGCTCATTTTCCCTGTAGCAACTGCTGCAGGAGAAATGAGTAGCTGTCCACAGAATGACAGCTGATCACCATGACCTGTTTTTACTGTAGACCACATTATTGGTGCTACTGTATAATTATAGTCTTACATTGCTGAGAATTCTGTCTATTGTATTAATTCAATCTTAAAAGCCACATTGTAAAATGCATTTCAACAGTTGGACATAATCCTCCGCATTGCAAAATTCCAGTTTTCCAGCAATGCCAATAGTGTGGTCTTTCTTGCATTTAGATTTATTTATGAACCTGGTTGAAGTGTATGGGACTGTGCTTCCCTAGTTTTGCCACGGCTGATGAACTGGAGAATAACAGTTATACTTTGGCTGTTATTGGAGTTGTTGCCTGATGAGTACAACCCCAGCAGGTGAGAGTATACATCTCATACTTAAAGGGGTTGTCTCACGCCGAAACAGGTTTTTTTTTTATTCAATAGGCCCCCCGTTCGGCGCGAGACAAACCCGATGCATGTGTTAAAAAAAAAAAACGGGTAGTACTTACCCGAATCCCCGCGCTGCGGCGACTTCTTCCTTCTTCTTACCTACCTTAGTAAGATGGCCGCCGGGATCTTCACTGTGCAGTCCATTGCCGATTCCAGCCTCCTGATTGGCTGGAATCGGCACACGTGACGGGGCGGAGCTACAAGGAGCCGCTCTCCGGCACGAGCGGCCCAATTCAGAAGACAGAAGACCGCACAGCGCAAGCGCGTCTAAAATCGCCAGAAGAGGCGATTTTAGACGGATCCATGGAGACGAGGACGCCAGCAGCGGAGCAGGTAAGAGAATAACTTCTGTATGGCTCATAATTAATGCACGATGTATATTACAAAGTGCATTAATATGGCCATACAGAAGTGTATAACCCCACATGCTTTCATGAGACAACCCCTTTAATTGTGCTTTATAAATACTACACTTAGGTCAGTGCCATTGTTTCTGCTGTCAGCCCGGCTGGTGACCCTGCGTACGGCCTGTAATTGTGTTGCATGTGACCGAGTACACACGTAGATGGTCACATGCAGTACAGCTTTTTTTCTATTTCCCGCACCGTCACTTAGCGATGATGCGGGTACACGCAGCCCATTCGCAATGTAATTGCATATGTGCTGTGGGTACATCCGTGACCTTAGCGCAAAATGGGCTCTTTGATCGCAGATTCCGTTGTAAAATAGAACAAGCTGCTTTTTATTTTCCCCGAGCAGATTACGCAATTCCGACCGGCTAATGTGAGTGGAATTGTGTAATCCACAATGTATTTGATTGAACTGCGTATCACCACGATCATAGGATTGCAGAATCCGCAATTCAAATCCGGTCTTGTGAGCCCAGCCTTAATTTTTCTGAACAGGTCTTTTTTTACCATAACTTTTTTCAGACATTTTAATTTCATTTACAAAAATAATGAGATTGTCCATTTTATTAATAAGAGGTGCTGTCTAGAGATGAGCGAGCACCAAAATGCTCGGGTGCTCGTTACTCGGGACGAAATTTTCGCGATGCTCGAGGGTTCGTTTCGAGTAACGAACCCCATTGAAGTCAATGGGCGACCCGAGCATTTTTGTATATCGCCGATGCTCGCTAAGGTTTTCATTTGTGAAAATCGGGGCAATTCAAGAAAGTGATGGGAACGACACAGAAACGGATAGGGCAGGCGAGGGGCTACATGTTGGGCTGCATCTCAAGTTCCCAGGTCCCACTAGTAAGCCACAATAGCGGCAAGAGTGCCCCCCCCCCCCCCCGCCCTGTCAGCATAAAGATCGTTCTCCTCTGCCACAGCAGTAACAGCTGTGGCAGAGAAGAACGATGTTAGCCCATTGAATTCAATGGAGCCGGCAATACAGCAGGTTCCACTGAAAGCAATGGGCTGCCGGCGTGCGCGGGATTAATTGTCGGGAAGGGCTTAAATATAGAAGCCCTTCCCTGCAAATTCATCCAGAAATGTGTAAAAATAAAAAAAATATACCGTATATACTGGCGTATAAGGCGACGGGGCGTATAAGACGACCCCCCAACTGTCACCTTATACGCCGGGAATACAGCGGAGCAAAAAATAAAAATCATTACTCACTTCCCCCGGCGTTCTGCAGCGCTGCTGCAGGATGTCGCTCCCTCCTGGTCCCCGGCAGAGCATTGCTTTCTGGACGCAGGGCTTAAAATCCCCGCCTCCAGAAAACACACGTGCCTTCAGCGAATCACAGCCAATGACAATGATGTCATTGAATGGCTGTGATTGGCTGATGGCGTGTGTTAGCTAATCACAGTAGCTTTCTGGAGGCGGGGATTTCAAGCCCTGCGCCCAGAAAGCAATGCTCTGCCAGGGACCAGGAGGGAGCGACAGCCTGCAGCAGCGCCGCAGAACGCCGGGGGGAGGTGAGTAATGAATTTTTTTTTGACACTTTCTTTTTTTTTGTATTACCGGCGTATAAGACGACCCCCGACTTCAGAGCAGATTTTTCGGGGTTAAAAAGTTGTCTTATACGCCAGTATATACGGTATATACTTACCTTGTCCCGGCAGACGGAGTTCAGCGCGGCCGGCCTACAGTGGGTGTGAAGTGGGTGTGAGTCAGACCTGCCCCCTGATTGGCTCAGCGCTGAGTCTGACTCACACCCCCTTCACACCCACTGCCGGCCGCCGCGGCTGAACTCCGTCTGCCAGGACAAGGTAAGTAATAGTATATATATATATGTATATTTTTATTTTAACACATTTCTGGATGAATTGCAGGGAAGGGCTTATATATTTAAGCCCTGCCCGACAATTCATCCCGCGCACGCCGGCAGCCCATTGCTTTCAGTGGAACCTGCTGTATTGCCGGCTCCATTGAATTCAATGGGCAAACATCGTTCTTCTCTGCCACAGCTGTTACAGCTGTGGCAGAGAAGAATGATTTGTCTTCTATATGTTCTCAATGGGTTCGGCGCTGCTGCCGCCGGCCCCATTGAGCGCATATAGAGAAGAGAACAGGAATCGCAGATTGCAGATAGGTGCGATCTGTGATTTCTATGGCCTAAGAAGGACCGTTGGGGTTCTTGAAGCCTAAAATCACTCCTAACGCTCTCCCTATAGCAGCTCCGGCATCAACAGCACTTTCCCTGAACTATGTCAGAATGCATCTGTGGCGAGCCGCGGGCGGGCAGATTTTAATACTCGGGTGACACCTGATCTCTCCAGCCACTCACTGCAGGGGGTGGTATAGGGCTTGAACGTCGCAGGGGGAAGTTGTAATGCCTTCCCTGTCTTTCTATTGGCCAGAAAAGCGCGCTAACGTCTCAGAGATGAAAGTGAAAGTAACTCGAACATCGCGTGGTACTCGTTTCGAGTAACGAGCATCTCGAACACCCTAATACTCGAACGAGTATCAAGCTCGGACGAGTACGCTCGCTCATCTCTAGTGATGTCCCACCATTAAATATTAAATTTCTCTTTTAGATCACACAAAACATACATTTTCAATTGGGGTCATCTTAAAAAATGCTCCTATGTCTAGATATGCTATTCACTGTAGGGTTCGAGAAAAGAACTAAAATATAACTTTTAATAAATATTATATTAAAAAGGAACTTGAATCTCAAGTTTCCGAAGGACACACAAAAAACATAAACTAATTGCTTCTTCAGTAGGTAATCGCCACAGAGCTAGTATAATGAGGGATACCGTTTACCTGAAGAGCAAAAAAAGGCTCATATTCAGTAAAAGACCATATTACGGCTTGGACGATAGTCAGAGGCTACCCTGTGATGGATATAGTGTAACCACAGCCGTTTACTGAAAGGGTAAACCCCACTAATATATTCAAAGTGAGTCTGAGGTTTTCTTGGTCTACTATTGGAAATTTTGATCACGAGTGTGCTTGGGAAGTAAAAGGTTTCACCTCACTAGCACATTTTTTCAGAGACCAAACGGAAATTACTCCTGAGAGGAATCACAGCCTAGCAGGAGAAAGTGCCTGGGATGTAAATAAATCCCCGTATTGCGCACAATCTAACCAACGATTAAAGAGAATAAGGGTAGATTCCTTTCAAAAAAGGATGGTATCGGCGGACCAATACTAGCAAAAAAACAGCCTGGGGCTGTAAATAGAGGATAAAGACGTAGCTTTTTTCCAGTAAATTACGCGGTTCAACGCGTTTCTGCCGCAATCAATGCAGCGTCATCAGGAACCTATTTCTTAGCACAGCGTCTAATAGAATAGTAGAAATATCCTCACTTGCTAGACAATAGCGCTAGCTAAACTATAGCAAAGGATAGAGGTAGGAGAGATAGATGATGCTATCACTAAGAAGGATTCAATATTCCCCCAGAGATTCCCCTTTAAAATAAAAAAGATCAGAGTGGTAGCAGCACCAGCAGCACCAGCCCACCACTCGTGATCAAAATTTCCAATAGTAGACCAAGGAAACCTCAGACTCACTTTGAATATATTAGTGGGATTGACCCTTTCAGTAAACGACTGTGGTTACACTATATCCATCACAGGGTAGCCTCTGACTATCGTCCAAGCCGTAATATGGTCTTTTACTGAATATGAGCCTTTTTTTGCTCTTCAGGTAAACGGTATCCCTCATTATACTAGCTCTGTGGGGATTACCTACTGAAGAAGTAATTAGTTTATGTTTTTTGTGTGTCCTTCGGAAACTTGAGATTCAAGTTCATTTTTAATATAATATTTATTAAAAGTTATATTTTAGTTCTTTTCTCGAACCCTACAGTGAATAGTTTGAACTTATCTGGTGTTCGTCCTGCTTCAGTGATTTTTTTTTATGTCTAGATATGCTGTTCAATACTTCTTATGGTGCCAGCTGGCGTTCTTTCACCTGCATTATCACAATATCCATGTCTTTTCGGTTTGTGTAAGAAGCTGCTACTAGTGCACCAATTCTTATTTGCTGGCCTTCACAATAGCAGGAATCAATATTGCTTCCATGCCAAAGAGGATCCAGTCAGTGGGACAGACTATGTGTGACCAGAGGAATGTAATATTTTTTCGTGGTGCAAATCCTTTAATGTATCAATTGGATGAAAACCAAGAGTCTGGTTGATTTGCACTCTTTGAATGATAAAATTTTCAGATTGCAATAAAGAGCTGTGAGGCAGCTGAATCTACATTGATGAATCAAAAGACATTACAGACATGAAGCTTTCATATCCTGTATATTTAGATGTGCCTCATTATCCTATGCTGCCCTTGTTACAGCTGTTAGAACCCACTTAGTTATGACAAGGAAAATCATTGCAGATTCATTTTTTTTCTGGCCTAAATTTTGTAATTCGTTCTTACATTAATCTGCTTACTGGACTTTTATAAATCTGCTGCCCCATCTGTGTATCCTTGGGATAGTTCATACATTGCATAACTCGAAATAGTATCCCTTTTCTCAAGCAGAAGTTGAAATATCAGCAATAAAAAATGCAAAGAACATTAAGTGCTGATATTTGAAGATCACGAAGGTTATTTGGACTTGCATATATTTATTCTTATATGTGAATGAATTAATACTTCAAGACCAGAACAGACCACAGAAAATTATGGAATTTTGACATTTCCCTATAAAAAAAATTCTAATAAATTAACAATCTATAACTCTTTCATGTTCTATTGTGTGTTTTCTTTGCAGGTTTATTGAGATTTATATAAACATTATTTATATTAATTTAACAGCCATTTGTTAACTGAAATCATAAATATAAGGAAATAATCATAACCTTTTATAATTACACTGATGATTCATTTGAACTTATAGCAGCAAATATAATCACTTAGATCTGATAGAATTTATGTAACATACTGTAGGATGCCTCCAAGCTTGGCTGGATAATTCTAGAATCAAAAATGTGTGTGGCTCAATGGGGGGAATTTAATTAGACCCATGCGCCAGATTTCTGAAATAAAATATTTGCATGTTTTGGCCTTTTCCTCTCACTTTTTAAAAAAACAAAAATGTGACTTGTCAGAGTAGGGAAGTCCATCAATGGCCTGACAATTACTGGTCGTTATCTCAGAAACTGGTCAGACATGTGGCAAGTTTATCAAGAGGTGTGCGCCTTTTAATAAATTTACAGCAAAAAGACAACAAGAACCATAGGGCCTCTTTCATACGGGCGATGCATCTTTACGCTGGCCGCTAAAATTAGCATTTTCTTGTCCATTCACACAGGTGGGTGCAGCATATTTGGATAAAAAATACGCCACAGCCTGGAATTTCCTCGGTCTGCATAAATCCTTGGAATTTCTTCTAATGGCTAAATAGGGGCACCTGTCATGTTTTTGCAGTGTTGGGAGCCACCACGATATATCGGCCAAAAGATAAGGCAAGACCTATCTTTTTTGTCTGCCTATAAAGTCGGATGCCGTGTTCAGTCGTTGATGTCCTATCTTTCCCGACACAACATTTTTATGCGGCTAAAATTGATCATCTGAATGAATGCACTGGAATCCAATGCTTCAGATGGTTTTGATTTTTTTATCGTGGCTAAATTAGCCACGTAAAAACACTCGCACAAATAAGACCTTAGGGTGGTACTGAGTAATGACAACATACAAAAGAAAAATGGCCCAAGTAGGCAAATGTAAACCTTCAGTTGAACACCTTGCATTTAAGACGTAACCTTTATTAAATTTTTCAATGAAGAACCACCAGGAAGGGCAGTTTAAAAGCCCAAGAGTTAGTGCACCAGTGAAGTATAGTGAGATATATCTGCATAAAGAAATAAGTACTGAGCTTGATTAATGACTAATTGTCACCATACTGCTAGATAGCCTATTTCAAATTGAATGAGTATGGTGTTTCCCTGCATTCATTATGTCTCCCCATCTGCACTGACAGATTAGAGTATTAGGTATAGTCAGTCATAGTAGGACTATATGTCTTATAAAGCAGTTTGGATGACATGCATAGTTACACACTTCAGACTGTTAATCTATAGAAATTAACAGCTGATGCACTGTAATACCTGCCACTTAAAATAGATAAAAGCCCTCGGGCATGTTCCACCTGTTACAGGCATTATCAAAGGTATGGGGCTAATGACATTCATCAAGATTATAACAGTGCTTTTAAAGCTTCTGTCTATATTCTTCACCAATCATGACTATATTCTACACCAATCATCTACAATGATAGACATATGAGTATATCAGCTACAAAGTTTCAGAATCTAATATGAATGGCAGCTGATCTATCCAATAAGGAGAGGAATATTATGTTACCTCTTCCAATCAAGAACATGATTGTTATCAGTCACTGTGCAGTCTATTTAACCAATACTGTGAAGACGCTGAGGCATGCGTGTTGATGCATTGAGGTCTAGTACATCCTGCACCCTTAAGAATGAGCAAAGATGTCAGCCGCATACACCCTTTAGAAAGTTTAGGACATTTGGAAGAATGATTGTTCAGAGAAAAAAAGTCAGCACTACCATGAGTCCTGTGTCATGCCAACAGTAAAGCATCCTGAGACCATTCATGTGTGGGGTTGCTTTTCATCCAAGGGAGTGGGCTCACTCACAATTTTGTCTAATAACACTGCCATGAATAAGGAATGGTAGCTAAACAACTTCTCTTAGCGATCCCAGGACAACTTGGTGATGAACAATGCTTTTTCCCGTATGATGGAACACCATGTCACAAGGGAAGAGTGATAACTGAGTGGCTTGGTGAGTAAAACTTTGAGATCCTGGATCGATGGCTAGGAAACGCTCCAGATCGCAATCCCATTGAGAACCTGTTACCAATCCTCAAAAAACAGGCAGACAAACAAAAACACAGAATTGTAATAAACTTCAAGCACTGTTTAGGCAAGAATGGGTTGCCATCAGTCAGGATTTTACCCAGAAGCTTAAATGTAGCATGTCAGGGTGAATTGCAGAAGTCTTGAATAAGGAGGGTCAACACTATAAATATGGAGTCTTTGCCTAAGTATGATGTAGGTGTCAATTTTACAGTTATTCAATTATAATTCTTGTATAATTATTATGATAATCCAATCTTAATAAATAAATGCAGAAAATAAAGAAAAACCTTCAATAAGGTCAATATGATAAAAGACTAATGGGCCTCAATGAAGGTTTCTCATTCTTTGAGAAATGTGCTGGAGGTCAAAGGCAGATGCAAAGAGCCAATATCAATATAATAGGTGCTCAATAAGTGCTTCTGTATGTAGGACTGGAAGAAAGTCAGAATTCTGTGTGTGCAAGAGAAGGAGAGTTGACAGGAGATAGATAAAAGCAGTGGAAAAGGAAAAGGTGCACTGAGAGAGACATAATGGCTAAGAACCAAGAGACCATTAAGTTACCAATGCTTTGGTCATAAAATCAACAAAAGACATATCCCTTTGGGCCATGAGCCCAGTTGTAGAGGGTTTTCCAGCGTGTTAAACCCAAGGTACCAAGTAGAATGCATTTGAAAAGTTTTCAGATCCTTTCACTTTTTTTATATTTTGTTATGTTACAGCCTTGTTCAAATTAAAAGAAAATGTCAGGTTTTTCCTCAGCATTCTGCACTCAATACCCCATAATGACAAAGTAAAAATAGAATGTTATAAATCTTTGTAAACTTTTTAAAAATAAAAAACTAACATTATGCATTGACATACGTATTCAAACACTCTACTTAGCTGAAACACCTTCAACAGTGATTACAACCTCCAGTCCTCTTGGGTATAATGCCGCAAGATTTGCACACCTAGATTTGGGGGACTTTCTGCCAATTTTTGTAAAAATCTAGTGATGGTTGACCTTCTGAAAGTTTTTCTAATCTCTATACAGATAGTCCCCTACTTGCGAACAGGTTCCGTTCCAGGAGCTGGTTCGCAAGTACATTTGTTTGTATGTCCGAGCAAATGGTTGTATGGAGGGGATCGTGGGTGGATCCCGCTCCATACAACGTCCGTTGCAGCTATTTCTTACAGCGGATACCAGGCGGCAGCAGTCCCGACAGGCCATGCCGCTCATTGGAACTGTTAACACTTTAAATGCCGCTTTCAGAATAGACAGCGGTATTTAAAGCGTTAACAGTTCTGACGAGCGCATGGCTTGATAGGCGCTCGGCATAGGCCTAGGGCCTTTCAGAAGGCATCCAGCTACCTAGCAACCGCACAGCGTCCCACAATCTTACTGGACGAGCTTGATAGAAGCCTGACCGGTCCTTGCACAGAAGAATTAAATGCCATAGCATTACATCATACTGTGCAGGACAGATAGTTCGTATCTTGCAAAGTTTGTAACTCGAACGTTCGCAAGTAGGGGGCTATCTGTACATGATCTATGGAGCTCAGTCAGAGTGACCATTGGGTTCTTAGTCACCTCTCTTACCAAGGCTCTTCACCCCCAATTATTTAGTTTAGTGGATCAGCCAGCTCTAGGAATAGTCCTAGGTGTTCCAAACTTCTTCTATATAAGAATTATGGAGGCAGCTGTGCTATTTGGAGCTTTCAATGCATCAGAATTCTGCGTAGCCTTGCACAGATGTGTGCCTCCAGACAATACAGCCTCTGGGTTCTACAGACAGTTATTTTCTCCTTATGGCTTGATTTAGTCTCTGATATGCATTTTGAGCTGTGAGACATTATAATAGACAGTGGTGTGTCTTGTAAAATGATGTCCAATCAACTGAATTTACCACAATTGGACTCCAATCAGGAAAACATCTTTAAAATGATCAAGAGAAATGGGAGGCCATCAGAGTTAAATTTTAGGTACCAACCAAAGGGTCTGAATACTTATGTTTAAAAAAATGTTAGTTTTTCATTTTTTACAAAGATTCTCATCATTCTGTTTTCACTTTGTCCTTATGGCTTACAGAGTGGAGGATGATGGGGAAAAACTTGATTTAAAAAAAAAAAATTCACAAGGCCACAACATAACAAAATGTAAAAAAGTAAAAGGATCTGAAGACTTTCCAGATGTATTATATACTGATAGTTAGAAGGGATTGATATTTAGAGGTTAAAAGGTTAATTCAATTGCCTAAAGGAAAATTACTGTAGGGTAGGATTTATTGCTAGAAGAACAATTGCTGAAGTTACCAGTTACATACTAATGAAACCCCAAACAAAACTAGTGCTTACAGTTTTCAAATGGGGTCACTGGATTTATTTTATCATTTCACTTCAGAGCTCTGCAATTGTGGGCGGGTGCTGTGTAAATAGCCAAATTAGGCCTCAAATGCAAATGGTGGTCTACCAATCTTGAGCGCTGTCATATTTCAGGGCAAAAGATTAAGGCTGCATGTTCGCTGTTTCTAAAACTAGTGGCAGACACTGGCTATAATATATTGGACATTAAAATTGCATATCTGTGAAAAAATTGCAATTTTCATCTTGCATCATCTGTGTGCATTAATTTCTTGAAAACATCTGTGAGTTCAAAATGCTCATAGATGTCTAGATGAATAACTTGTGGGGGTCTAGTTTCCAAAAACATTGGATCATTTCACATGGGCTTCTACTCTACTGGTATCTCAGGGGATCTTGCAAATACATCATGGCACCCAAAAACCGTACCAGCAAAATGAACACTCTAAAAACCTATATATTGAAAAAAGGGCTTGCTGATAAGCCTTTTTCAATATACAGGCCAGATAGCCCAGTTTTTCTGTGGAAATTAACTATGCTGTTTAAATACCTCATTAAGTTGTGATCCTATGGCCGCACGTGATTACGGGAGTCACAGTCACATAACCCAATGTTATCAAGTGGGACGTTGAACCATCACTATGTTGACACATTGGAATGCTTACACTGACTTAGATGCACGTCATTGCAGCATCCCGAAAGAGGCTTTATGCTTTAATGACCAACATATCCTCTTCTAATGGAGGCTGCCTGCTTGATCGGGTGGAGGACCAACACAGGTGGTACCTGTTGAATACTGTCTGGGCACTCCATTGATTAGCATTATATGTTGCTTCAGGTTATTTTAGACCTATTATTGTACATTGAACTAACTGCTGCAGAACACCTCTAGACATGTCATTCATTAATGCATGCAACAGTAATTGTATTTCCCTCTGACATGATTTTAATAATTGTCCCCTGATGAGTCCTCAAGATGGAGTGAAATGCATTGGAACATTGGGAACCTCAGTTGTATTTGACCATTGAGACGTGTGTAGGGTCTCCATAATAGGAAAAGTGCAAGGTCGTCCTTTTCAGGGCGATTGCCCCGCTGTTAATTTATAAGGCATTTCTAGTCCTATTGTTTGCAGTCCTATTTTGTTTTCATAATGTCCTCTTGGTTTTGTGTACTGATATTATGCATGTGAGAATTGGCTTCTGATCAGTCAAATACAGACCATCTTTGGCATTGTGCAATTTGGTCTTTTAGACCTTTTGACACCTTTAAGCAATGAGGTTTTGGTATGCCTTGAGGTCATTGCTTGTCTGTTTTTACACAAAATCCACCAAATATTTTAATTGCATTAAAAAAAGTTATATTTTAAATATTTTATCACTCACTCTACTTTTGGGAATAAAAGAATTACAAAATTCTTCTCACATAAAAAGACAAATGTCAAATTTGAAAAATGAAGCTGCAGTCACAAGGCCAAAACTAGCTTTGACACCAAGGGGTAAATACATTTGGGACACTTTTAAATGGAGTTTAGTTGCCTTTATTAATTTTGCTGAAGAAAAATATAACAGTTCAATAGAATAGATTTGAATAAATTATGTATTTATTCTGTGCCTTAAGCTAGTGCATTTGCTGGGAAGTAAAATGTCTATTTATTTGCATCTAGTAAAATATATTGGATTAGGGAAGTCTCATTACCAACAAACATGATCATTATTTTCTCAGTGAAGTAAGGAAATTAGCAAAGAACCTGATCAATGCCAAATCCAATTACTGTACAAAGAAGTGATTTCAACAGAGAAACAGCACAAAATCTTTTGGTTTAAGAAGACAGATTTAACAGTGACTAGTGAGTTTTTATCACATCCACAGCACCAAGATGGAAAGTTGCAGGTAAGGACAGTACTTTTGGCAACACCTCAACTCTTAAAGGGTTTTTCCAAGTAGTAATTTCATTGGTGGTATTGGGGCGGATACATGATATATATATATATAAAAAAAACCATAGTACTCACTTTCTGCTGTGGTGCTGCCTCCCCACCACCGCTCCGGTCTCCTGGCAGTAGCGGTCCCATAACTTGTTTACCCATGGTACCACTGCAGCCCATACTAGGCCCAATAAGCAGGCCCATTCAACACACTGGAAAAATTCCCGGTTGGCTGGTTGGGTCCTGGGGCCTGTGGAGGGAAGGAAGATTTTGGTGAAATGTAAAAAAACTTAAACTCACCTGTTCCGGCGTGCTGTTCTGTCAGGGTAAAATTCTAAGTACAGCACCAATCAGGCCCACCCCACTTGCCCCGCTGCCGGCCGTAAAGAAAGAAACACCACTCGGAGGTCTGGTATCGTTCCTCACACGGGACATGACTGCGCTTTGTCGTGCTTTATTACAGATTACATGAGATCTTATACCCTTTTGTCCCATCACCAGGAATGGGTGATGGGCTTATAACCATATATGGGAAGTCCGGATTTCCGGCCTGAGACAGTGAAAACAGTCGTTATCTCGATATGGCGCCTCTGGCTTATGTACAGAAAATCACATATTCAATTAACTCCAGTGCAAAGAATCACCCACTCTATTCTAAGAAAGCGGCCAAGCATGCATTCTCCATATCTCTTCTCTCCTTCACTTTAACCTTCATCCTTCATCCAGTATCTTTGGACATTCTTCCTCTGTTTGCCTTGCAAAGCATCTTGGCATATCTGATGTAAGGCGACGTATTAAGTTTTTTATAGAGTTAGTACAAATGAGAATAAAGTTAGTATACATAAAAAGAAAGGCATATAACTATATCTATGTAAATGTATATATTCCAGTGTTTTCTTTTCTACCTACAAGGATATATATATATCCTTCTCAAACCCCCCTAAAAACTTAATACGGAGATCAAGTACCAGACCTTGCACTCTTCCTCGGTCGCCTCTCCCTTGCATCAGGGTTTCTCCACTGCCCGTAAGTCCCTACTCCTAGGAGGGAGGGATCCCTACCTCACCTCAGAAGGAGGCCATGGATTCCCTGGGCTTATTTCCTGGCATCCATACCCTCTATCTGTACAAGTTAACACCCCACAGGGTGTGCCCTCGCCGGAACCTAAGGTCTTCTGCACTATCCCTAGGCAAATGGGAAGTCCACTGACAATCCATCTTAGGAGATTGGGGCAGGCGCAGTACTAGTACATTTCTCCATTCTTCTGGTAACGTATCTGGTTGGCATTATCGGAACTGGCTCTTCATCTTTTTCAAACAAGGGAAACGTTGGTGTCACATTACGCAGTCCCTTACTCATACTCTTTTTGATCAAAGGGATAATACACGTACCAGAAATTACATACCCCACCTCTTTCTGCTAAAATCATATCCAGGGTCACTCTATTTTGGAACGACATGGATGCAGTGGGCCCTAACTGGTCGGCTAACCCTTTCAAAAGCATCCTTGGTGTAGTTTACAAACCTCTGCTGATTGCAATAGATATAATTCATCCAATCTACATTATTATTAACAGTGACAATAGCAAATAAGGACTCAAAACCTGCTTTAACCTGATTTCTAGAATTAAATTAATCTGGCACCCCCCTTGGCACTCCTATTGCATCTATGTATACATGTGGATCAAAGTTACCACCTGGAGCGTCAACTTCTCACCCTCAGTGTAGTCTTCATATTGCACATTTGATTGTATTAATTTGTTCTGAAACAGGGGGCTAGTGTACAGTAGTCAAAGGTGTGTGTTAGAGGAATTGTACCACATTATAGCATGTAAAGGATATGCAGGATCATGAGTTTTTTCAGTGCGAAGTGTGGATCCAAGTGGGCTTTCCTTCGAGCTTGACTGCAGTTGGGGTGGTGAGCAACATCTGGTAAGGACATTCAAACAGGGTTCCTCGCTCAAACTTTTTCCACATAGACCCTGTCACCTGGTTTCAGATTGTGACACTCATCTGTAGGACCTGGGAGAAAAGCAGAGACTGCAGAATGCATTATTGACAATTCCTTGGAGAGGCCTATGACAAAATTAACAAGAAAATCATTCCCCAAACTCAGCTACTGAGGCATGTACCCTCCGGAGAAAAAGAAAAACTAATAGAAGACACTCAATTCAAGATTTACCCATTTCTTCATTGCCCATAGATCTACCTTCCCACTACTCCGTGGATGGTAGGGTGTGTGAAAAGTCTGGAATATACCCAAAGCAGACATGATGTGTTGCATTATTTCACCTGTGAAGTGTGTACCTTTGTTTGACTCAATCACTTCCGGCACCCCGTATCTGCGGATTACCTCATTCATGAGCTTCTGTGCGGTTACCTGCTTATTTACTTTGGTAACAGAGTAGGTCTCCAACCTGAAAAACATCAACAACAACAAGCACATATTCATGCTTCCCAACAAGTGGGAGCTGAGTGTAGCCAATTTGCAATCCCTGAAATGGGTAGAGTGGCCTCGGCAAGTGTGATGTGGCAAATTTACTTCTGCCCTGTTGCTTTACGGCAAAGATCATGCAAAATTGGACAAATGATGCAACAGCTACAGAAAACCAAGGAGCCACCTGTCCTCGTTCAAGCGTCGACACCATTACTGCTTTGAGAGGTGCGTCTTTCCATGCGTCAGCTGGGCTATCATGAGGCACAGGGACCGTGGTAGGCAAGTGCTGTTGACTGTTCACCATATGCCGTCCCTTTTTAGTCCATTTTTCCTTTTCTTCCTTGCTGGCTTGTAACTGTAAAGTCTTTAGCATATCAAAGTTCAAATTTTTATCAAAGTCCAAAGTTATTATCAAAGTCCAAGTTCACATCAAAGTCCAAAGTTTTTATCAAATTCTTCTTTTCTTCTTTCTTCCACGGCTTGAGGGCCGCTGCTTTTGCTGTGTGGTCTGTGATGGCGTTGCCTCTTGCTTCTCTGGTGTAGGAATTGGTGTGAGCTTTCCACCTTGTCAGGTGGAAGTAGGGCCTCCATGAGACCGCTGCATCATTCTTAATTGGCTGTCCTGCTGAGGTAACAAGCTGTCTGGCCTTCCATGTTGGGCCTTAATCATGAGCTATGCCAAATGCATACCGGGAGTCAGTGTAAATGGTTGCCGTCTTACCTGTGGCCACTCTACACGCTTCAGTGAGGGCATTCTATTCCGCTTCTTGTACTGCGACATGCGGAGGCAGAGGTTCTGCTTTTACCGTGTCATGTTGTGTTACGACTGCATAACCGGAGTGGAGTCATCAATCACCCTGGGTACCATCTATAAAAAACAACTCAAAATATACATTGTTAACAAGGGCTTTCAGTAACTTTTTTAAAACTTAAATTTTCTTGTTGCATCAATGCTAGACAATCATGCTGATATTCTATTTCAAAAAGATTAGAACCTTGTTGCAAAAAATTTAAAAATTTAAAAATGGCTTGCAAAAAATTTAAAAATGGCTGACTTGCAATACCTAGATCACCTATGCCTTCCCCCCCCCCCCCCTTTAAACCAGGGTACTCAATTGGAAGAATAGTAGCCGGGTTTAAGTTAGTACAACATTGTAAAAAGATTTGATGGATGCAGATAAGGCCTGTAAAATGTTAGCACCAATACCAGAGACATGAGTTACATCGGAGAAGAATAATCTACAAAACATCTACTAATATTGGAAATGTGAGATCCCTTTAAGTGAATTCATTATTAGTCTGATCCTGCCTGCAATGTCTTATCAAATTTGAGACAGGAGAAAAAACAAAACAAAAACTTTTACTAGCTGCTCAAAATCCTCACCCCCTCCCTTGAACAAGAGGGATGAAACATTACGTACTATTACATCATCTAGCTCCACCCCTTCGATATTGGCTCCGTGCGTCTTTTTTCAGAGCTCATTTCAGCTTTACAGTCTACACGTCCACATCTCAACCAAGCAAAGTCCCATGCATGGGGGGGACTTTTATCCCCAGTCATTACCTGCATCACACACTCACCACAGCCCGAACACGGGTCACTAACTCACATCCATCCATGCTCTCAAGTTTGCTCCGTCACCCCCTTTTGAAGGTGTCCCAGTACATACAGATGCACAGACAAAAAAAAGTTTGACAAACATACATACATCAGTTGAAAAACATTGAGGTGAGTGCTATCTTTGACAAATTATGTGAAAAAAATTTGCTGAGTGACTGAGACATTCTATTTTTCTTATCTACTGAAGCTATTATATGCTGTATTAAACGCTGAAGTATTTTAGAATACGTGGGTATTTTTCAGCCCCCCTTGTCTTTCTTTCTCTGTATTTGACCCTGAACAAAAAGTGAAGTCTGAAAGCCCCCACCTTTTCAAAACATCTCTTATCTCTCTACGAATATGAAACACAGACTGAATTGTTTTAGCTTAACTATTCCCTGCATTTGAACTCATAATTAACACATATGCTGGGACCTTGCAACATTCATTTTCAACCCCTGTATAAGTAAGAATATACCTTAGAAATTCCTATATTTCCTGCCTACTAAGACAGTATAATTAATTAAATTTATTTCAAGCCTTCATTCCTTTACAGCAAGCAAAGATATTATCCAGGGTTATTATTGCATTTTCTCTCGCTTTGTTATCTTCTTGACCTTGAAAACTAAACACAAGCTCTAGCTTTACATAAACAAGCCTTCTCATCTAAAAGCAAGCTCAGTTAACTATTTGCACATACAGTATATACATATATACACACATATACATCTATTATCTATCTTGTATTATACACCTTTACTTCTTTCTCTCTGCCAACAAATCACATGCATTGTAACTTTCTTCTCGACTTTGCTTGTTCCTTCAGCACTTTCTCCCTACCTAACTGCCAATGTAACCTTCAATAGACCCTCTCCTGACGCCCTCTTGATCACTTACTGTACTTTTCAACATTTCACTTACGGATACTTTCTTAATCAAATAATGTGTACATACGTAACTTTCTCTGACTGTCTCTCTCTCTCCTCCTCCAGCACTTTCTAGCAACCCTTGGTCTTTCAAGGCACCTCTTGGTCCTAAAGACCTCCTCCCAGACGCCATTTTTGTAATCTACCGTGCGGGTCGATGTCACACATTTTCATAAGTTTTCTTACAGTCTACAGATTGGAACTCGTCTCTCCTCCACCAATTCATCCGCACGGCGGCAGCCCTTGAGGAGCTCTATCTTCTTTAATAAGATCTTACGCATATTACAACAACAACAATAATAATAATAACACGCTCCATAGAATGCATTCCTCTTAATTTTCAAATTGTCAGCCCCTTATATACCGGCAAAACAACCGAGGGTCCCTTCTCCTATGGAACCAGCCTCACAGAATGCATCTCTCTGAAATCAAATCGTTAGCCCCATATATAAGGCAAAACAACCAAGAGTCCCTTCTCCTATGAAGCCTGTCTCACAAAATGCATCCCTCTTAATTTTCAAATTGTTAGCCCCTTATATACTGGAAAAACAACCGAGGGTCCCTTCTCTTGTGAGACTAAATGAAAAGAAAGAGAAAAAAAATTCTGCAGATACAACAAACAACCTCCACTATCGTTAAAACACTACGGACTTCAACAACAGATAAACTACAGACTAGTTTCTGGGTGAGCGATTGGTGCGCATATCACGGTCAGTGGTCCATGACGGCAAACCCGAAGCCCACACGAGTTACCGTGTAGAACTCTTAACCCAGCCCGTCCGGTCACAAACCACAGATAGTCAGTGCCGCTGCAAGACTCTCAGCGTAAAACACAACATAAATATATGCTGGTCTTACCTGGAGTTCTGTGAGTTGATCAGGCTCGGTTTGCAGCAGGACGGCTTCTCCGTGGCGTGGATCCGGATGGAATGCGTTGTAAGCTCCGGCTTTGTCGCCCCAGTTGGTTGCGCCAAATTGTCAGGGTAAAATTCTAAGTACAGCACCAATCAGGCCCACCCCACTTGCCCCGCTGCCGGCCGTAAAGAAAGAAACACCACACGGAGGTCTGGTATAGTTCCTCACACGGGACATGACTGCGCTTTGTCGTGTTTTATTACAGATTACATGAGATCTTATACCCTTTTGTCCCATCACCAGGAATGGGTGATGGGCTTATAACCATATATGGGAAGTCCGGATTTCCGGCCTGAGACAGTGAAAACAGTCGTTATCTCGATATGGCGCCTCTGGCTTATGTACAGAAAATCACATATTCAATTAACTCCAGTGCAAAGAATCACCCACTCTATTCTAAGAAAGCGGCCAAGCATGCATTCTCCATATCTCTTCTCTCCTTCACTTTAACCTTCATCCTTCATCCAGTATCTTTGGACATTCTTCCTCTGTTTGCCTTGCAAAGCATCTTGGCATATCTGATGTAAGGCGACGTATTAAGTTTTTTATAGAGTTAGTACAAATGAGAATAAAGTTAGTATACATAAAAAGAAAGGCATATAACTATATCTATGTAAATGTATATATTCCAGTGTTTTCTTTTCTACCTACAAGGATATATATATATCCTTCTCAGTTCCTCCCACTCTGACCTCTGCAGTCCACACCAATACAACTCACCTGGGGAGTTCTGGACTGTGCAATCATGTGACAGTTGAGTGAGCATGGATGGCAGTGATCAGGAGCGGGAGGAGTAGCAAGCGGGCTCCGGTGAGTGTAAGCTTTTGGGTTTGTTTTACTATATTTAAAGGGCATCCCTACTGAGTGAAGGGGCTAGGGCCTATGAGGGGCATTTTACTGATTGGGGTGTATATGGGGCATTATTACTGAGTGGGGGTGTATATGGGGCATTATTACTGAGTGGGGGCAAAAGGGGAACATGAAAAATGGCACTTATCAGTTACAGCCTACAAAGAGCACAAAAAGGGGAGTGTGAGTCACCTCAAGTAGAATTGAAGCCGGTCACATGTTCTTTCTTCCGGTGCTGAAGTGCGGCCGTCTTCTTCCTGCAATAACACAGGCACCGATGCGCCCGTGTGACTAAGCCCTTAGATGAAGTTGCTTCAAGCAAAACATATCATCCAAATTCCCCTACCCTTCCTTCATTTTGTATTCAAAAATTAAGTCTTAAGTCTTAACTGTCTGTAAAGTCTATGTAAATCTACCTTCAGGTTGACCAATCCACTGTTTCAGTAGAACTGAAAGAAAGTTCTTTATTCAATACTTCAATCTCAATTTCAGAGAGTTAAAAAGAATAAATATTTACCACTAAATCTGCTTTTGTTGATGTTTCCTTGTCATTGGTCATGGTATCTCCCCCTGTTGTTGAAATGAAGCCTGCCATTTTTTCTTGGACCATCGGTGTTTTTGTCCATCCCTTCTGCATTTACGGCTTCCTTGTGTTTGCTGACCTAAAAAATCATCAGTGAAATCAGAGATACCTGTGGTAAAATCTCTGTCCAATTTCCTGAGGAATTTCTTCCCAGAGTATTTTGCCAATTATATTATATCTATATATATATATATATATATATATATATATATATATATATATATATATATATACTCTGCCATTCCTATAATCTTCCCAATCACAGTGCCATTTGTCCCTCTTCACACATTCAATCTCTGAACAATGTCTCTGTAAATGTTGCGTTTTCTTCTCTCTATATGCAGTAAAATCACCTGGACACTATATGAGGGCCAGAATATACTCCCAGACTATAACCAAATAATAACACCACATTGTTGCAGAAAAAATAAAATGTGCAAACACCGAGATTATATTACCATACAGTGACCATTTAGCTGTATATACTAGTGGTACTAGTATCATGGAGGAGTTCTGTGAGGGGTATATATATTATTTCAACAATTGCAGCCCCCTTATCAGCAGTTTTGATTGTTATATCTTTATTAGTAATTATTAGGAAATTATAGTACACACATCACCACACATCTGTGCTTTATGGTACATCCATTATGATCCCCACACATCACACTCACAGCTCTACTACATCCATTCTGACCCCACACATCACACAGCTCTACTACATCCATTCTGACCCCACACATCACACAGCTCTACTACACCCATCCTGATTCCCACACATTACACACATTACCTCATTTATCCTAACCCCCACACATCACACACAGCTCTATTCCATCCATCCTAACCCAACACATTACACACACAGCACATTACACACACAGCTCTGCTACATTCTACATCCATTATGATCCGAACATATCCAAATACATCATTTTGCAGACTATATAAATGATTATAGTACCATTATATCTAGTGATCACAGACAACAGATCCCCCCTGACTGTTCACTTTCCCTTTTTCGGCTCAGACCGTTATGATGACGTCTCCTGGTCACAACTTGTTTCTGCAGAATTTGACACACTGAAATCTTTGACTCCTTAATTATCCAGGGATCTAGCTTCATTTTCCAAATTTACACATCTCCCCATGCACAGTATTACTTGGTGAGGCCACAGAAGGGGGTACTAGTATCATGGAGGAGTACTGTGAGGGGGGGCAAGCAATCCAATTGCACTTATTTCATTGTGGGGCAAGCAATGCAATTTTGAATTTTGCTATGGGGCCCTTTGAGTTCTATGTATGCCCCTGGAGAAACGTCACATGAAATAGCTGTTTAAGCTCAACCGCTCAAGATTCTTTATCCAAATCAGGAAAGCTAACCACAGTTAAATTAGTACTGACATTGCGTTTACAGGGAACTTGTCTTACTAAACATCCATCTTCTCTGAACTTGCTCCAGTTTGCCAATGTCTTTTTTAAAGTGGGGTGCCCAGAACTAGACACAGTATTCCAGATGAAGTCTGACTAAGGGCTTAGTCACACGGGCGTTTATTGCTGCGATTTGCGCATGCGCATGCGTCCGGCGACTTTTTAAAACCATTGCTTTGCAATGGTATCGGACACATGAGCGCTTTTTATGCGCTCCTCCGATAAATTAGAGAACAGAAATCGCAGATCGCACCTATCTGCGATCTGCGATTCCTGTTCTCTTCTCTATATGCGCTCAACGGGGCCGGCGGCAGCAGCGCCGACCCCATTGAGAACATACAGAAGACAAATCATTCTTCTCTGCCACAGCTGTAACAGCTGTGGCAGAGAAGAACAATGTTTGCCCATTAAATTCAATGGAGCGGCAATACAGCCGACTCCATTGAAAGCAATGGGCTGCCGGCGTGCGCGGGATGAATTGTCGGGAAGGGGTTAAATATATAACCCCTTACCTGCAATGCATCCTTAAATGTGAAAAAATAAAAAAAAAGGATGTACTCACCTGCTCCCGGCAGCTGGAGATCCCGGCGGTCGGCCTGCAGTGGGTGTGAAGGAGGTATGACTCAGGCTTGCCCCTGATTGGCTCAGCCTGAGCCAATCAGAGGCTGATCTCAGTCACACCCATTCATGAATTCATGAATGGGTGTGACTGAGACTTGCTTCTGATTGGCTCAGCGCTGAGCCAATCAGGGGCAAGCCTGAGTCACACCTCCTTCACACCCACTGCAGGCCGACCGCCGGGATCTCCAGCTGCCGGGAGCAGGTGAGTACATCCTTTTTTTTTATTTTTTCACATTTAAGGATGCATTGCAGGTAAGGGGTTATATATTTAACCCCTTCCCGACAATTCATCCCACACTCGCCCGCAGCGCTTGCATTCAATGGAGCCGCTGTATTGCCGGCTCCATTGAATGCAATGCGCTGGACAGCTCCGGCCCGTTTCTAATGAAACGCGGCTAGGAGCAGATTTTCGGGCGATTTTTGGGCCGATTTTTCGGCGCCGGTCACGCGATTTGCGCATGCGCATCCGTCATGCGATGCGCAAATCGCGTGAAAAAACGCCCGTGTGACTACGGCCTAAGGAAGAGTAGAGGGAGATAATTACTTCACATGATCTAGACTTTATGCTTCTCTTAATACATCGCAAAATTGTGTTTGCCTTTTTGGCTGCTGTATCACATTGTTGATTCATGTTCAGTTTATGATCTATTAGTATACCCAAGTCTTTTTCACATGCGGTGTTGCTTAGCCCTATTCCTCCCATTCTGTATGTGCTCTTTTCATTTTTCTTGCCCAGATGTAGAACTTTGCATTTCTCCTTGTTAAATACCATTCTGTTAGTCGCCGCCCACTGTTTAAGCTTTTGTAGATCTTTTTGAATACTCTTCCTCTCTTCCCTTGTGTTAGCTATCCCTCCTAGTTTTGTGTTGTCGGCAAATTTGATCAGTTTCTCATCAATTCCCTCCTCCAGATCATTTATAAAAATGCTGGATAACACTGGGCCTAGGACACAGCTTTGTGGTACCACACGAAATACATTCTTCCACTTGGATGTGCAGTCATTTATCACCACTCTTTGAATACGATCACTCAGCCAGTTGTGAATCCACCTAACAATTGCCTTGTCAATCCCATATTTGGTCATTTTTTCAATAAGTATGGTATGAGATACTTTGTCAAATGCTTTACTAAAGTCAAGATATACTATATCCACCGCATTTCCCTGATCAACCCAGTCGGTGATTCCGTCATAGAAGGAAATTAGATTTGTCTGGCATGACTTGTTTGTTACAAACCAATGATGGCTTTGGTTAATTACTCCATTCATAATCAAGTACTTGCATACATGCTGTTTAATAATTTGCTCAAAGAGGCTCACAGACCTGTAGTTTCCTGGATCTACCTTCTTCCCTTTTTTAAGGATAGGGACAACATTTGCCCTTTTCTAATCTTCTGGGATTCTCCTGTTCTCCAGGAATTTTCAAAGATTATGGTGAGTGGTTCAGCAATTACCTCCGCTGCTTCCTTTAATATCCTAGAATGTAATTCAGCTGGACCTTGGGACTTGAATTCATTTAAGTTAGCTATGTGTTTCCTCACCATTGCTCTGCTTATGGATAGCCTCCATTCTTTTATTTACCCAATAGCAAAGGGAAGATCAGCTGATGTTACATCTACTTTCTGAAAGAAAACAGATACAAAATAGGAATTTAAAAGTTCAGCCTTCTCAACATCATTCTTAACCAATTTTCATTCTGTAAGCATCCAATAGCATCTTTGACTTTTCTTTTGCTATACCCCCAAAATCCTTATTTATTGCTTTTGGCCTTTGTTGCAAGCCTCAATTCATCATTAGCTTTAGCTTTTCTGACACCAGGGCATGCCCTTTATTTGAAGTCTACTTTAGGCTCTTGTAAGTGTACTCTCTGTACAACAATCCCTAGGGCCTTGAATAATTGACCTGTCTGAGCTGGTACAACAGTATGGCCCGACAGCCAGGTAATAGACATATCCACTTTTAGAAGAGGTTTCTTTAAGTTGTACTCAACAGTCCTGAATCTCTGAGGGCAGGCAAATTCAGCTTAACACAGTGTTGACTTTCCCATAGGAAATCTGGACTTCCAGGGGAGTCTGTGACCCTAGTACTAAGCCTTAGACCATCCGGGCATCCTGACTACCTTACTTAGGGGGTTTAGACTAAAAATGGGCACACAAACCACCTTTGGATGGCATATAGAACTGCATTTGCATGAAAAAAGGCATCAGTTTTTGCAGATGTAACATTGATGAGTTTTTATACAGTTGTGTGCATTAGGCCCATTGGTTAATTCACATACAGCAAATTAAATGCAAAAATGTCAGTGTTTGTACCACTCATCTGCATGGGGCTTCCAGAAATCTATCCTATCTATTTATTTGCTGCCAAAGCAACTGTATTTATATGAAGTGAACTGATTATCAGCATGTGAAAGTATAAAGATAATTGACAATAGTGCCCACATTGCCAGCCTCATAGCAATAGTCATCTTCACAAGGTAGCAACCAGCAACATACTTGCCTGTTCCATACTAGCGATCATACACTCTATTCTTCTCCAAACAGTTTCTCCACAGCAGCAGGTAATGTTACCTTTCAGGGATTGTTGTGTATACAGGGGCAATTAAAATTATTCAAACACCATTATAATTTTTTTTTCCAAATATACAGCTGTTTTCAAAAACAATCAAACTGAAATAATTTTAATAGCTCGACACAACTAATTTTAAAAGTGATTTCTCCAAACTCAACACAAAAGGACACTTTTAATGTTTATTGCAATCTCAGAATTTTTCATCTCCCTTGATAGAATCTCTTATAAGAACACATATTTGTAAAGTAGGTGTTGCCATGTTTTCTCATGGACTTCATTAGTTACATCAGGTGTGCTTGAGATTAAACATATCAAATTCCTGGACTGCCCAGGGCTTTACTGACTGTGACATTTGATTGCATGTTAGAAATATGTCTAAGTTAAGAGCGTGGTGCAAAAAGTTAAGAGAAGAGATCTTTGGATTTTTGCTAACAGCTCAAAATTAGTAAATTTGACAATTAAACATAATTTGCAATGAGCAGTGGGTTGAATTTTGATTTCAACTGTATATTAATATTAACTAATTAAAGACACATGGTATTTCAGCTTTAAATGTGTAATAAAGTGGTGCAATCACTGTCCAAGAGTTCATGTTCCTTGAGCTGAGTCCATAGAGCTATTCCACGGATGCAATGAAACAGCTTGTCAGTTGCAAAGTTATATACTGTAAAACAATCAGCACCAACCCATGGGTAAAATATTCAATGCTTTATCGGAATTTCAGATAAAACATGCACACAACTGTAGCCCAACAATTCTTACATGTTTCAAGCAAATATCCACTCTTAGGGCGCCTGCACACGAGCGGAAATTCCGCGGCGGGATTTCCCGCTGGATTTCCGCCGCTGGAAGCCTGCATAGGATTGCATTAACAAACGCAATCCTATGCAGACGGCCGTGATTTGGCCGCGCGAAATCTCACGCAGCAAACAAACCACGCCATGTTCTATTTCTGTGCGGGGCTCACAGAGCCCCGCACAGAAACGTCACTCGCCCGCCGCCGGCTATGGTCTGCGCATGTGCCGGCTGCCCGGCAAGCCGGCACGGCACATCAAACAGCCGGAGCCGCGGGCGCGGGTGAGTACGCGCTGGTCCCTGCAGGCGCCCGGGTCGGGTCCCGCAGCGAGAGTCCTCGCCGCCGGATCCGACCCGCCCATCTGCAGGCGGCCTTACTTACAATATAATTGTCAGGAGTGTGTTCAACAATTTAAAATAAAAGTATACCAATCAAATCATGGGAAAAATTGACCCATTCAGAGCATGTGAAATATTAGGCATAAACACAAACACGGCAACTGTGTTACCAAAATATAAAAGACATATATAGAGAAGCAGACACTATGATATATGCAATACAAATAAATCAGATAATTTCAGAAATTTAATCCATAGGATAACTATTAAGTTTTAATATCCATACAGCTTCTCTATCCAAAAGAAGCTGCTTCCAGTCTTCTTCCCTCCAAGGCTTCATTACTTTCTCTATACCATAGAATTCCAAGAAACTGATATCTTTATTGTGTACATCTCAATAAAGTGCTTTGCTGAACAAGACACATCAGAGTCTTTATTATGTATGTCATAAATGTGCTCCGCGACGCGTGTCTTTAACTGAATATTTATTTTAAAACATAAAAATGAAGATGGACAAAGAAACAGTTCCAGGGAAGACTCCCGTGTGACTTTTACATCCTCTAAGATACTGTAGATTCTTATGTGTCGCATATAGAGTCATCAGATGAGGATCGCTCCACCTCCTCCCCCCCCCCCCCCCCCCCCCCAGGGACTCATAAAAAACAGCAAAGTGTGAACAAAGCTGATACAACCCTGTCAAGAATCATACTCGGAGAGGGGGCAAAAGGTGGAAAAATAAAAAGATATGCAACAAGGAAAAGGAATTAATTGAATAAAAATGTGATTATTCTGAGTCCCTAAATTATTTCTGAAGCACAATAACATGTATTGGCTAAAGGTTTAATTTTTGTTCCAACAAGAACCTTTGATTTATTTCAAATCATACTTAAAGTTAATAAATTTGCAAGAATGCTTACAGTTAAGTGTAATTTTCTTCACGGGATTCCACTAATGCTGGTCTATGGATAATGACATATCAAGGGATAACAATGCATTCTCTATGGCCATTATTAATGCTTCAGTACTTGCAATATAAAAATATGGAAAATGAGTCTGTGAGGGTGGGTGTTTTTAATATCTAATCCCTCATATTATCCTTTTCAGTCTAGAACTCCCTTCCTGGACAATTTTCAGTGTTCAGCAAGGAGGATCTTAGATTATTATATAGTAAAACTTTGAGTCAAGAATACATTCTCAATGTTAAACATAATTGATCTACAAAACATTTTTCAACTATACAAGAATTCAAAAATAACACCAACATTATTATACAGATGGCAGACAAAGGGGGATTGTCGTAATGGATGTCCGCTTATATGCTCAACATATTTACTGCATTGCTGATGACACTAGTATTTATTGTAGGGTTAGATGACGACCCTACATGCATATTTAAACTAGCTTCAGCTAATCTTTTAAAAAAGGGCTTGAACCTTAATGTGTTGTCTGAAAAAACTGCCATTTTTCACAAACTGCTAAAATACATAAAGAGATATATTCCTTCTACCTTTAAAACCATTCACCTCATGTTGCAACCCGTGATCATCTGCTGAGCTCTGTGAAGTCCCGTAAACTGGGCACGGCGGCAGCTGGAAACACAGACTGGCGCGGAGGAGCAAGCACCAGTGCAGGACACAGCAGAAGCGGGGATATACAAGTATATGACCATTTCTTATGTTATTGCAAGAAGAAGGGGTTGTACTCAGATATTACAACTTGGACAACCCCTTTAATAATAGTTATGCTACAGGATTAAACGTAATAAATGAGCTGATATATTTGTATTGAGTATGTAATTTTATGTTTTAACACAGTTGCAGTGTTTGTGTTTATTCTGAAAATATAACATGCTCTGAAAGAGTTAATTTTTTTCCCACAACTTGATTGTTTAGTTTTATTTACAACTGATGGCCTGAGGATAGTCCATTGATAGTTTACAACTGGAAATCCCTTTAATGCTATTTTATTATTTTGGGGAATACAAAGAAAGAGCTTTTTTAAATGTTGTAGGGGTGCACTGCAGAGAGTGGCCTGTAGGGGGCAACAGACAGGCAGTTTGGTGCCTGAGACAAGGGGAAAACACTCACAGGTGTGGTCAGTAAGGAGGATAAAGGTGTTTGTTCCTGCTGCAGTCTGGGTATGAAGTGGGCTGCAAGCCAGGCAGGTCCAGTGAGAGGGACCTGGGTTGTGAGCCAGACAGATCCAGGAGGAGACCTGGACTGGGAGCAAGAGGTCTGGAGAGAGACCTGGATGCTGAAAGAGACTGTTCGTGTGCCTCAGGAAGATTGGGGTGAAGCCTTCCTGAGGGAAAACCGAGTGAGTCCTGAAGACAACTGTATGAAGCTGACCTAGAGAGTGGGTGAGAACCACCGTTGGTCTGTTTATTGAACCTAACGAAACAAAAGGACATTTAAGTTGATTTACTTGCATAAAGTGCTATGCTGAAGCAAGCTGATATTGCTCAGAAGTTGAAAATTAATAGAAATTTGGAGTTTAACCCATTGGTGTCTACCTGTGATGTGAGCGAATGATCCCCGGGTTGCTACAATGTGTATTTACTTTTAATGGAAATTGTCCCACAAATTATGATTTCCTGTCTAATCTGGCATTAGGTGTGGGGGGATGTTACTGCACATTGCAGTATATTATGCATAAGGTTAATTAATAGGACTTGCATGTGTGCTTTTTACAGCTTTAGGCCTCATTCACACGAGCGTGTTTTTTTACACGGCTATGTGCGAGAAAAAAAACCACTGCTCGCATGAGCGGAAAACGCATGAACGGGCAAAGTTTGCACACGAAACTTTGCCTATTCGTTGGAGCAGCTGCTCCACGAAGGTGCCCTTATCACTGAACACTGTGACAGCACTACCATTGAAAGCAATTGGATGAAGGCAATCCCTGTAGCGATGATTTGGGGGGAAGGGCTCGAAATATAAGCCCTTCCCTGAAAATCATCTCCAGCTGTAAAAAAAAACATTAACTTACCTAGAAGCCCTGTCTGGCTCTTCTTCATGTCCCTGGCAGTCTTTTTCTGTATTCTGGTGGCCAGGGATTGAAAAATCCCCACCTCCAAAAAGCGCTGAGTCTGATTGGCTGAGCGCTGAGACCAATTAGAGGCAGCGCCCAGCCATTCATTGAATGACAGCTGAGCGCTGCCTCTGATTGGCTGGTCGCTGTGACCAATGAGAGGCAGCAATCAGCTGTCATTCGACGGCTGAGCGCTGTCTCTGATTGGTCACAGCACTCAGCCAGAGGCAGCACTTTCTGGATGTGGGGGTTTTTCAATCCCCAGCCACCATAATACAGAAGAAGACTGCTGGGGACAGGGAGAAAGCAGGACATCGCTTCTAGGTGAGTTTAACGTTTTGGTTTTTTTTCTAGAGCTAGGGATGATTTTCGGGGAAGGGCTTGTAGTTCGAGCCCTTCCCCAAAAATCATCACTGCAAGGATTGCCTTCATCCCATTGCTTTCTATGGGGTGGCAGCAGCACCAGCCCTATTGAAAGCAATGGGATGGCATCGCGCTCCTCAGTGATTATATATTTTTCACCTATTCTTTGGATAGGTGATAAAAGTGCTTAGTGAGAAAACCCCATTAACTCATCTACCCAGTAATGATAAAGTGGGACTAGGCTACGAGAAACAGGAAACAGGGCCTATTCAGACTGCTCCATTCAAGTTTCTACTAGGCATGGTCTTGCAGCTGATGAGAAAGGGAAACTGGGGTCCTCCGTTCTGGCAGGTAGTGTGGTTTCCAGCAGTTAGACCCCCACTAATCTAGAATTTAACCTATCCACTTGATAGGTGATAAAGACTTTTGGCTGTAATAGCCCCCAGTAACCCTTTAAGGTCCTGGCTTAGTTCAGTACCTAAGGATGCCACAATTTTTTTTTTCATCTCCACTTTTCAAAAGCCACACATTTTTTTTCCGTTTAAAAGTCGCTCATGTGACTGAGCCCTTATTGTGCTTTTTGGAAAACAAAAAGCATTCTGTCTTTGTTTTCCTTGTTACAGTGCTCGCACTGGGGGATAAACAGTGCATTCATTTTACTGTACAGGATGTTGCAGATGCGGCAACACCAAATGTTTTCTTTCTACTAATTTTTTTATGAAAAAAAACAAGTGTCTAAAAAGTTTTATTACATTTATTCTTTGTCCCAGTAGGGGACTTGAATATGTGACCCTATGATCACTCGTACACTGCAGTACTTCTGTATTGCCATTTTATCTCTACCCTTTTACACAGACACAAATGGCAACCCATCGGTCCTCTATGATAGTTCCCTCCCTTTGACAGCATTAAAGGCAGCATCTACAGGCCCTCTCCTTACGCCAATTCTGTTTTACCCCATCAGGGTTTTAAGACTTACCACTATCTAATTAGCAAAAATAAAAAAATGTTTTTGCATTTTCTGTTGAAGTTTTCTATTTGCTGGTGTTTATTTACCTCTCAAGACTATTTCATCCATGTCTTCTTTACATCTATATATATAAAGACGAAAGCCCTCACTGACTCACTGACTGACTCGCCACTAATTCTCCAACTTCCCGATGTCGTAAAAACTTGAAATTTGGCACAAGCATAGATTATGTCCAAAATAGGAAAAGTAAAGGGGTCCCAACTCGATTATTCAATTCTAGCGCAAAAGAACTAGCATCCAAATTTTACGTACGGAATCTAATTCTCTCACTTCCCAATGTCATGGAAATTTTTTTTTTTTAAATCAATAGTTTTTTATTGTTTTCTGGTAAAGGTTACAGAAATAGAAAGAAAATCACGTTTCAAGTATTAGCAGTTTACATGAATCTCGTGAACATGGCATACATTTATGCATTTGACAAACTATATTCGTAACCATTAGTATGCTAATATAAGTAATCAATACAGAATGAAACGGTTTAGAACTGATATGCAATATGGTGTGAGTGTGTATTTGGATTGGGGGGGGAGGGTTAGGTGTACTGGAGAGAGAAGGGAGTGTAGAAAATGAGATGTTTATTAGATATAGGATAAAGAGAACAAATTCACCGAGAAGATTCTGCTTAAGGGTGGAATGTGTTGGTCCAAGGCTTCCACATTATTTCAAATCTAGTGAGGTCATTATTTCTTAGGGCCAGGATTTTTTCATAAAGGCAGTGTTCCGAAATTAGGCTGATGAGGTCTGGTAGCGTTGGAACAATCGCAGTTTTCCAACGTCTTGCAATGAGAGATTTTGTAGCTAGGAGTATGTGGCCCGCCAATTTTTTGAGATGTGTAGGCATTTTGATTGTGCTAATTAGCATCAGAGCCAGCTCTGGAGAGAAGGGAAGACGGAAGGCTGTGAGTCTATATATGAGATTATAGACTTCTCTCCAGAATGGGGTCAAGAGAGGGCAAGACCAGAAGGTATGAATGACAGAGCCTTTATTGTTGCATTTTCTGCAACATCTGTCGTTGTCGGAGAGTCCCCTTCTGTTTAAAACCAGAGGTGTGAATTACCATCTTGTATGTTTCAAGTGGGTTTCGATTAAGTTAGCGCTCTGCGAGGATTGTCTCGCCTATTCAAAGGCCTCGATCCATTTATCTAGAGATATTTCCCTTCCGAAATCTTTATTCCAGTTAATGAGATGGCCTTTGCCTGGCGGTTTTAGGGTTCCTGAGAAGATGTCGTAGAATGTTCGAGTGTTCATTTTGGTTTGTGGTTCCTCCAGGAATAGGTCAATTATTTTATGTATTTTGAGGTTATCTAGTTGGTAGCTATGTAAGAAGGAGGAAATTTGGATGTATTTATAGATGTCTGAGTTTGGAAGGTGGTATTTGTTGGTCAGGTCTCGAAAGGGGAGGAGTTTATTTGATGAGAAAAGGTCGGATATAAATTTGAGGTTCTGTCTGGGCCAAGACCCTATCTTTAGGTTAGGAATTAGGAGTTCTAAGGTTTCTAGCGGTATTTTCAGAAGGGTGGAGGGCGTGGAGTTGTTAAGAGTTCGTATTAAGTCGGTCCAGGCCTCTATTGATGCCTTCATAGGGAGAGAGAGGTGAGAACCTATTAAAGGTTTCGATATAGTAGGGTGAATGATGTCTAGGATAGATGAGATTAGAAGATGTTTCAAAGGTTTTTGGTTGTTAAATTCCTTTTCCAAGGAGGGCCAGCTTATTTTTGAGTTGTGTCTTGTCAATGCTCTCAAGTTATTGAGGATAGTGGATTTGCGGTATGAGTTTAGGTTGGGGAGTCCCAAACCACCTTGGCGCCTGTTTAAGGTTAAGATGGAGAGTGCAATTCTTGGTTTTTTATTCTGCCACACGAATTTGGAGAGTTGACTTTGGAATCTATTAAGAAGAGTTTTAGGTATCGGTATTGGTAGTGTTCGAAAATAGTGTAGAATTTTGGGTAAAGTCATCATTTTATATATAGTGACACGGCCTAGCCATGAGAGAGGGTATGATTGATAGGTGTCTAAGTCTTTTTGAAGATCGTCTAGGAGCGGGGGGAAATTTGTCCCAACTAGTCGCGATGTGGGGAAACTTAAGTTTATGCCAAGATATGGGATGGAATTGGGTTGCCATTGAAAGGGGAATTCTTTTTGTATATCTGTTTTTTGGGGTTCCTGAATGTTTATGCCTAGGATTTGTGATTTGGTGATGTTCAGTTTATAGTATAATATATCCGAGAATTCTTTTAATATTTTTTGCGTTGTTCTTAGGGATGAGATTGGGTTAGAGAACGTGAGCAGGATGTCGTCGGCGAAAAGGCTTATTTTATGTTGTCTTGAACTCGCTGCTATTCCCTGAATGTCTGGGCAGGTTCTTATGTATTCCGCTAGGGGTTCCATAACCAGGGTGAATATTAAGGGAGAAAGTGGGCAGCCTTGGCGGGTGCCATTAGTGATTGGGAAGGAAGATGATAGCATGCCGTCTGCAAAAATTTTTGCCGATGGGGTGGTGTACAGAGCTTGAATAGCTTTAAATATGTTGCCGGAAAAACCAAATTTTTTTAAAGTGGCGAAGGCATATTTCCAATGGAGCCTGTCAAAGGCTTTTTCAGCGTCGAGGGCAAGTAGCACTGAGGGGGTATGTGTGATTTCTAGTTTATGAAGGAGGTTTAGTATCCTTCTAGTTCCGTCTGAGGCCTGCCTGTCTTTAACGAAACCGACTTGGTCTGAGTGAATTAGATTTGGTAATATATTTAATAGTCTCAGTGCTAGAGTTTTGGCATATATTTTTAAATCGCAATTTAGTAGGGATATTGGCCTAAAGTTGGAGGGTGAGGTGGGGTCTTTCCCTGGCTTGGGGATGGTTATTATTGTAGCTTCTAACATTTCGGGTGGGAAGGAGCCTTTCATGATTCCTTGGTTGCAGGCTTTCGTTAGGTGTGGGGCAAGGTGGGTTGAGAAGAGTTTATAATAGTCATTAGAAAACCCGTCAGGGCCTGGGGCTTTGTGTGGTTTTAAAGATTTGATGTTCTCAATTATTTCGTTTGATGTTAAAAGAGGGTTAAGAAGGTTGAGTTGAGATTCTGAAAGTACGGGAAGATTTATTCCATTAAGGAATTGTTCAATGTTGTGAGTTTGGGGTTGGGGGGTTGAGGGGCCGTCTTTTAAGTTATATACACTACCGTTCAAAAGTTTGGGGTCACCCAAACAATTTTGTGTTTTCCATGAAAAGTCACACTTATTCACCACCATGCGTTGTGAAATGAATAGAAAATAGAGTCAAGACATTGACAAGGTTAGAAATAATGATTTGTATTTGAAATAACATTGTTTTTACATCAAACTTTGCTTTCGTCAAAGAATCCTCCTTTTGCAGCAATTACAGCATTGCACACCTTTGACATTCTAGCTGTTAATTTGTTGAGGTAAGCTTGAGAAATTGCACCCCACGCTTCTAGAAGCATCTCCCACAAGTTGGATTGGTTGGATGGGCACTTCTGGCGTACCATACGGTCAAGCTGCTCCCACAACAGCTCAATGGGGTTCAGATCTGGTGACTGCGCTGGCCACTCCATTACCGATAGAATACCAGCTGCCTGCTTCTGCTGTAAATAGTTCTTGCACAATTTGGAGGTGTGTTTAGGGTCATTGTCCCGTTGTAGGATGAAATTGGTTCCAATCAAGTGCTGTCCACTGGGTATGGCATGGCGTTGCAAAATGGAGTGATAGCCTTCCTTATTCAGAATCCCTTTTACCCTGTACAAATCTCCCACTTTACCAGCACCAAAGCAACCCCAGACCATCACATTACCTCCACCATCCTTAACAGATGGCGTCAGGCATTCTTCCAGCATCTTTTCATTTGTTCTGTGTCTCACAAACATTCTTCTTTGTGATCCAAACACCTCAAACTTGGATTCATCCGTCCACAACACTTTTTTCCAGTCTTCCTCTGTCCAATGTCTGTGTTCTTTTGCCCATCTTAATCTTTTTCTTTTATTGGCCAGTCTCAGATATGGCTTTTTCTTTGCCACTCTGCCCTGAAGCCCAAAATCCCGCAGCCGCCTCTTCACTGTAGATGTTGACACTGGTGTTTTGCGGGTACTATTTAATGAAGATGCCAGTTGGGTACCTGTGAGGCGTCTGTTTCTCAAACTAGAGATTCTAATGTGCTTATCTTCTTGCTTAGTTGTGCAACGCGGCCTCCCACTTGTTTTTCTACTCTGGTTAGAGCCTGTTTGTGCTGTCCTCTGAAGGGAGTAGTACACACCGTTGTAGGAAATCTTCAATTTCTTAGCAATTTCTCGCATGAAATAGCCTTCATTTCTAAGAACAAGAATAGACTGTCGAGTTTCAGATGAAAGTTCTCTTTTTCTGGCCATTTTGAGCGTTTAACTGACCCCACAAATGTGATGCTCCAGAAACTCAATCTGCTCACAGGAAGGTCAGTTTTGTAGCTTCTGTAACGAGCTAGACTGTTTTCAGATGTGTGAACATGATTGCACAAGGGTTTTCTAATCATCAATTAGCCTTCTGAGCCAATGAGCAAACACATTGTACCATTAGAACACTGGAGTGATAGTTGCTGGAAATGGGCCTCTATACACCTTTGTAGATATTGCACAAAAAAACAGACATTTGCAGCTAGAATAGTCATTTACCACATTAGCAATGTATAGAGTGCATTTGTTTAAAGTTAGGACTAGTTTAAAGTTATCTTCATTGAAAACTACAGTGCTTTTCCTTCAAAAATAAGGACATTTCAATGTGACCCCAAACTTTTGAACGGTAGTGTAGATCTTTGTAGTATTGGCGGAAGGCTTCTATTATGTGATTAGGGTGCTGAATTTTATTATTGTGGTTATTTGGGTCAAGTAGATATGGTATTTTAGTTCTGAGGATCTTTTTTTTGACCAAGTTTGCCATCATTCGTGTGGGTTTATTGTTTGAGGCGTAGTAGGTTGCTTTTGAGGATCTCATTTCTTTATCGTAGTTGTCTATCAGGAGATTTCTGAGGTTTTGTCTTAATTTGAATAGTTCGTTGTGTAAGGAGTTGGAGGGGGATCTAGACATTTGGTTTTCTTTGTCAGTGATTTGTGATAAGAGTTCGTTTAGTTGGAGGGTTTTTTCTTTTTTGTGCCCTGCGCTTATTTTAATTAAGATTCCTCTAATAAAGGCTTTGTGGGCATTCCATATGGTGGTGGGAGAAATATCTGGGGTTGTGTTAATTTTAAAATAGTCTTTTATAGCGGAGGAGATGTCAGCTTGGTTTTTAGGGAGTGTCATGAGGAACACATTGTTTCTCCACGATTTTGGTCTATCGCTTGTTTGACCTAGATCGATTGTAATTGAGACAGGAGCATGGTCGGACCATGTGGCCGTGCCTATCTGAGCTGATTTAATGAAGGGTAGGGATAGTCTATCTGTTAGAATTAGATCGATCCTGGAGAATGACCTATGCCTCGAGGAATAAAAAGTGAATTCTTTTGATGATGAGTTGAGACATCTAAAGGTATCAAATAGGGCATTGTTGTGGAGCCAGGGAAGTAACGGCGGGGTAGATCTCGACGCCCCCTTTGTAGAGTCAAGTATATTGTCTGGTACGGAGTTGAAGTCTCCACAAATTAATAGGGTGCCTTTTTCGCATTTTCTTATCATTTTTATAATCTTGTTTAGAAAGCGGATTTGGGCAGCATTTGGTGTGTATATGTTGGCAATGGTGAACGGTTTGCCATTTACTTGGCCTGACAGGATTAGGAATCTGCCTTTAGGGTCTACTTCTTGGTGTGTTATATGAACTTGCAGCGAGTCTCTAAAAGCTATCAGGACTCCCACTTGTTTTTTAATGGCGCAGGCTTTAAAAATTTTTGGAAATTTTTTATTTCTTATTTTTGGGCACGCTTCAGAGGCAAAATGTGTCTCTTGCGCGCATATTATTTCAGCTTTTGAGCTGTTCGCCTCTTTCCAGAAGGAAGATCTTTTAAATGGCGAGTTTAGCCCGTTTACATTTAATGAAAGTATTTTTATGGACATTTTTGTTTACATAGGATTGATTTGATGGTCCGTGGAAGCCTTGTGTTTTTCGGTGAAAAGTAGAAAAGAAGGAAAACATTAACATGTAAAGAAGAAACCTCTGTTCTGCGATTGTAAAGGGTTACAAAGACATTTACACAAATGTGTGGGATCTTTAGTAATGCAGAATAAAAATAGAAAATTTTTAAACAGTAAACAAATCTGGATTTAATAATCTTGAATAGGGTTGGGGTAGACGACATGAAGCACGTCGATTCAGCTGAGTGCGTGTGCACGCTGAATAAAAGGGGGGATGAGAAAGTTCGCCTGTTAAGGAGCTTCTCAAGAGCGTAACCACCTTAATGGTTGTTCTGAATGTATGGCAAATCCGCTTGATGATTTAGGTCTGGATCCATTCTTGGGTTTGCTTTCCCTGTTTCCTCGGGGAATGTTGGGGTTGTTGAGGTGTTGGTAACTTAACTCCCCAGGACTTTGGTATTTGTTGGAAGTCCTCTGGTTTTTGAAGGACGTGCGTGACATTGTCCTTACGTATTATTATTTTTGCTGGGAAGCCCCAGCGGTAAAGGACATTGGCTTGGCGTAGGGCTGCAGTAATTGGTTGGAATTTTTTCCTCTCGTTCATGGTGACCTGTGAGAGATCTGCAAAAAGTCGGATGTTCGAGAAGGGTGTTGGAAGCTGGTTCTTTTTCCTAGCCGCGAGCATCAAGGCCTCCTTAATATGAAAAAAATGGATCCTGGCTATGGTGTCTCTCGGACTAGAATCAGGAAGAAATTTTGGCCTGGGGAGCCTATGTGCTCTGTCGATGGTTAAGTCGTATGGAGTGGCCTCCGGGAGGAGGGTAGACATAAATTTTTTTAGAAAGTTGGACAGTTCAGATGGCGCAATAGCCTCCGGAATACCGCAGAATTTTATGTTATTTCGCCTATTCCTGTCCTCTATATCGGCGAGCTTGGTTTTGAGCTGGGATACTTCTTCTACCAGGTCGTAGTGCGCGTCGATTAAGGCATTATGGGATTGTGTTATTTCTCCCATTTTATTTTCGGTATGCGACACTCTCTCTCTCCAATAGAATCAATTGTGTTTCTTATGGATGAGTTGAGAGATTTGAAGCTGGCTTGAAAGGAGTCGCTGAGGGCCACTACCATGTTTTTAATAAATGCTTCTGAGGCCGGCTGAAAAGTCGATGGTAGGGACGTTATGAATTTATGTAGTGATTCTGGTTGGTTGTCAGATACGCTCCCTTCGTCTGTTCTAGGGCGCTGTTTCAGTGGACTGTCCGAAGGGGAGTTTATTGTGTAGTGAGTTCCCTGCTTTGCAGGCACAGATATGGCAGCAGCCATTTTGTTGTGAGCTTGTGAGGGGTTTTTCTGTCTTTTCCCTCCTGCCAGCATGTGGGATGGAAGAAGAGGGTTGACAGGCAGCAAATCGCCTAGTTCAGAGTCTAGCAGGAGTGCCTTGACTTGATCTGACCGGGACTGCTGTCTGGGTGAAGCAGCTGGAGCTGTTTCAGCATGGTGTAGGTGGCCGTTATTTGTGGAGACTGGGGTGTCCGCCGCCATTTTAGTGAGGGGCCGTGATGGAGGGCTCTGTCTCTCCCTGTCTCTCTGGCCATGTGAGGGGGGTGAAGACGCTTCACTCACCAATTCCTGCAGTTCCCGGACCAGGGGCCACTGATCTGCGTGGTCTGAATCATTGTCGGCGCTCTCCTCCTCTCTGAGCGCCGTTTGTGAGCTGGGAGAAGCCGGGAGGCTGTCGGCTCTCAGGCGCGGGACCTCCGACGGGGGGAAGAATTCCTCCAAGCGTCCCGGCTGAGACCGGGATGGACGGCGGCGAGTCATCGCTGTGGCAGGGAGAACCGGAGGCTGCACTGCGTAGTGACAGGTGAGCGGAGGGCTGCTGTTTCAGTCGGTTTTGCGGTGGTTACGGCCGGAGCGCAGGGATTATGCTGCCATCTTTCAGCTCGGCTAGGCCACGCCCCCCCAATGTCATGGAAATTTGAAATTTGGCACGGGCATTGATTATGTCATAATAGTAAGTCCCAACTCGATTATTCAATTCTAAGCACAAAAGAATTAGCATCCAAATTTTATGTACGGAATCTAATTCTCTTAATTACCAGTGTCATAGAAACTTGAAATTTGGCACGGGCATTGATCATGTCATAAATAGGAAAAGTTAATGGGTCCCAACTTGATTATTCAATTGTAAAAGCAAAAGAATTGGCGTCCAAATTTTACGTACGGAATCTAATTCTCTTACTTCCCGATGTCATTTTATATAAAGGAAAAGTCGCATGGTTACCTTCACGTGGTGTTCCCTGGGTAACGCAAAGAACAGAGCCCAAAGAAAAGAATTATTCTACAAAATACAGAAAAATGACAGGTTCACTTAAGGGTAAATGCACATGTGTTGGCCCCTGTGGTGTAGAAAATGTGTCTCCCCAAAGAAAAATGTTTGAAGATATAGACATATATACCCTGTAAATAGATATATACACAAATAGAAAAAATTGGGCCTCATAAGGTTTTGAATGGGCGCCACCCACCTGAGCATGTACATTTACCAGACTCATGTAAAAGTTCAACATACTTTTCTGCTGGTTAGTACTTTTTTAAATAAAAAAAGACTAGGCTGATAAGTGTGCTCTTACACTTACAGGCTTAGGAATAGTATAATAAACAGCTAAAAACTGAAATGTTACCCCAGGCCAGACCCCTGAATTAATTGAATTCCCTGTTCAAATACCATTCATATTGGCTCCCTTCATACTCATACTCAGGGGCAGACTAGGAACTTAAAGTGGCCCTGGAAAAAAATCCAAGGGGGCCCCATGTTGTAGGTGGGTTTAATTTGGCAGAATTGTTAAAGGGTAGGACCAAAACAAGTAAATGGGGGCTAATAATTCTGTCTTCTATGCATAATAAGATGGACAGGAATATAGCTACTCTAAAAATGGCCCTATGCCAAGAGGGTAGTTTTAGAGTGGCTATATCCTTGTCCATAAGCGACATTATTTTAGTAACTTTATTCTTCTCTATACAGGCAGTATAGTGTGAATTAATGCCAGAATCTGTAGCACCGACTGGCATAGAAGTCAGGACTAAAGATGAGCGAGCATCGCTCTTCTGGAGTAACTGCCTTCTCATCCGAGCGTGCTCGGTGGGGCAGCTGGGGGCAGCGGGGGAAAGTGGAGGGGAGCGGGGGGGAGAGTGAGAGAGATATCTCTCTCTCTCCCCACCGCCCTCCCACTCACCCCCGCTGCCCCCCGAGCATGCTTGGACGAGGAGGCAGTTACTCAAGAAGAGCAATGCTCGCTCAAGTAACTGATCTTACCGAACATGCTTGCTCATCTCTATTCAGGACTTACATTAAGCAACAATCATTATCTTCTACATTGTGGTGCAGCTTACCAAAATCGTTCTCATTGTTTCTCTCTGGTGGTCAGTGGCAGGCTTTCCTATACTGAAAGAGCATCAGAGGCAGGTCTAACAGACATGAAATTGTACAGCTCCTTGTGGATAAAGATATAAACTACTATAATACTATCAGTACAAAAATAAAACTAGCATACTGACCCATATGGACACATCTAGTGCCATAACCCATAATATAAAATAACCTTTTAGAATGCCCCCTAGTAGCACTGCTATCCTTCCAGTATAATCCTCTGCATAACCTTCTATTCTCCTAATCCTCTCTCCTCATAGGTTGTGTAGTATAATGTTCTGCAGCAACTGAGTTGTGCATTATCAGGTTCTGCAAGCGCAGGTGTGTGTATTATGTTCTGTAGCAACTGACATAATTAGCATATAGTTCTGCAGCATTGTCCACACTTGATACTTAAATTGTCAACACATCTGTGCTTTAATTTCCATTATAATGTTTCATCATAGGAGCCAAACAACAAAAATCACAGAAGCATCTCGCACATCATTGATATGAATGGTGCTCAACAGACCCCATTGAGTCTACTGAACCATAGACTTTAATTTGTCAAATAGAAACCACTTTTGTCTCCATTTCACCAGACTTCTGTTCATCCCTGGACACAAGGCATAGTCGAACACAGCATTCTGTCTAGGAAAAATAACAGAGCTGAGCAGGACAGGTGAGTATATCACTATTTGTTGCGCTAGTGCACGGAGAAGGGGTTGTCCCGAGATGTTACAATTCGGACAGTCCCTTTAAAGTTCTATGTTTTTGAACAACTGCACATTCAAAGATAAGGTAAGAATATTAAATCGTTATTACGCCAAGATGCATTTTGGATACACATATTGCAAACTTTGCAACTGAGAAGTCTGAATAGGAAATCTGAAACCAATCAGCTTACCTGATTTGTAAATTTGGTTATTTCCTTTTAGGTTAATCAGTAACACGGAATGAAGATAGATTTTGAATATCTGGGTTTTCTATACCGCTTTGGTGAAATTATCTTGAGTAGACTTTCTCCTATTATTTACTGAGGTAATCAGGGTAATGATTACTGATGTCATTTTGTATGAGATGAGATTTGCTATAAATACTTTGTATGTTGTTATAATGGTTAGTAATTAAAAAAGGTTGGACGGGCCAAAATACGTCCTGTGATATAGCTATTCTACAATAAAGTTCATCATAAGAAGAAGGATGTGCTGGGATTTATTTATATTCATCAAGTCATGTGAGCAGACCTAGCTGTGAGTTTGATGTGGGTGCTGTTGTGACCAGTAATAGCTAATGGTAGCGACAGTCTTCCCCTTGTCTTAGCAGGGTGATGCCCGCAACATCCACCTCTTCCTTCTTCCCCTCAATGCTGCTATGATGATGCTCTCTGTCCTCACACCATGATGGATCAAATACCTCAAAATCTTTCATCTCCTCTTCCTTTTCATTGTCCTTTTGAGTGCACTCTATGCTACAGTGAGCACCAGGATCTGGCACATCTACTGCCGCATCTTCTTGAATAGACATTGCCTGTGTAGGGCTGACCATGTGCAGTGAGCCACTTTCCCCGTTCCGCTTCAGAGGGAAAAAATAGTTGGGCATCAGTGCATTCAATGTCTTGGTCTTCTCCCTCTGGTTGCTGGGACTGTCCGTTGACATCCATGAGACTGAATGATCAAACAACTCTACAGACTGATCCATTATGGACTGCTTTGCAGTGTGTGGGAGATTTGGCAAGAGGTGAAGTAAAAGGGGGATGCTGATGGTCAACTGGTGCAGACTGGCAGCTCTGTGTCTGGAACTGGGAGAAAGAGAAGGCAGTGGTAGCTGACACATACTGTGTCATCCATTCTGCAACCTGTTCTGTGTGCTGCGAAAATAGCGCATGGGCAGAACCACTGATAAGGAATGGCAGTGGGCTTGCTTCACCTTGTGTAGAACATGGAGCCGTTGCTTCAGTGGGAGCCAATTGAGGTGCCAGCATGGCCTGTCTTCTATCATCACAACGACTACTGACACATCCCCTACCCCTTGCTTTTCATTTTTGGTATATTTTTTATTTAGCTTTTAGTTTTTTTTTTTGCTTAGTTTATTTTTTATGACAAGCCAGACAACTTTTATGTAATTTTAAAGTTATATTTGTGAAATAAAAGACATTCTTTTAAAAACTGGACAAGCAATATTCTGTTGCGGCAGTGGACAGGCGGCCTAACTGGAGCAACCAGTGTCAGGCAGCTCCTGCTAAGGCAAATATAATCATGGGGTGCATCAAAAGAGGTTTAGGAGTACATTACGAGAACATTGTGCTTCTTCTTTATGAGTCACTGGTCAGACCACACATGGCATATTGTAATATAGTTTTGGGCACCGGTACTCAAGAAGGACATATCAGATGCTCTCTGTCCTCACACCATGTTGGATCAAATACCTCATAATCTTTCATCTCCTCTTCCTTTTCATTGTCCTTTGAGTGCACACTATGCTACAGTGAGCACCAGGATCTGGCACATCCACTGCCACATCTTCTTGAATAGACATTGCCTGTGTAGGACTGAGTCACTAGTTCTTTATGAGTCACTGGTCAGACCACACATGGAATATTGTAATATAGTTTTGGGCACCGGTACTCAAGAAGGACATATCAGAGCTTGAGCAGGTACAAAGGCAGGCAACTAAAGTAATAAATGGAATGGGCGGACTACAATACCCAGAGAGGTTATCAAAATTGTGGTTATTTAGATTAGAAAAAAGATGGCTGAGAGGCGACCTAATAACTATGTATAAATATATCAAGGGACAATACAGATCTCTCCCATCATTTATTTATACCCAGGACTGTGACTGCAACAAGGGGGCGCCCTCTACATCTAGAGGAAAGAAGGTTTCTACACCAAATAGAAAGAGGGTCCTTTACTGCAAGAGCGGTGAGACTGTGGAGCTCTCTGCCTGAAGATGTGGTGATGGCAAATTAGATGAAAGAGTTCAAGAGGGGCCTGGATGCCTTTCTTGAGAGATACAATATTACATGTTATAATCATTAATGACTTCAGAGGGGTTGTTGATTCAGAGATTATTCCGATTGCCAAATTGGAGTCAGGAAGGAATTTTTTCCTTTTAATGGGGAAAATTGGCTTTTACCTCATTGTTTTTTTTTCCTTCCTCTGGATCAACATTGTTGATAGGCTGAACTGGATGGACATATGTGTTTTTTCGGCCTTACATACTATGTTACTAAACCACAGGCAGCTGCATAATGTATGCTCCAAATTTTTACAGGCCAGACTTGCGATTTTGAAAAATCTATGAGGCATGAAACAGGGAACTGCAATATTCCCCAAATGACAGTGTACTTTGTTTGTCTGTTGCTATATACGGCGACCCCAGCAGAAATATGCACTCTGCAGAGTATCTCTCCTACAGTACAGATTCTATGGTCCCTTCACTACAGAGCAGTGTCTGTCTGCTGTTATCCTATGTGTAGGGCCAGTTTTTTATAGAGAATAGGTCCCTATACTACACAATGGCCACACAATACTACAATTCAAGTCTCTAATAATCCCACTATACAATGAAGGGGATAGCCTTCTGCCCATTTTCTCAACCCCTAAAACAAACCCTGACAGCATGCAGTGCTATTATTTTTGGTAAAATGATGGAAACCATTGGGGAACCTGATGGACCTCATTAACCCCTTAAGGACCAGAGTGTTTTGGTCCTAAAGGACTAGACACTTTTTAGGGATTTTACCCATGTGGTGGTTTTACTGCCCTTTTTTTTTTTCTTCAGCTGCCAAAATGATTTTTGCTGTGTTTTTTTTCTGTGACATATAGGTCTATTTTATTATATCTTTTTTCACTTTTTATTTAGTTTTTTGGGGGGCAAAAACCTAAAAAAAAACTATTTTTTTTACTTTATAGTTTTTTATTTTTAAAATTAGTATATTTAAGCTAAAATAAAGAACAGGAATGGGTTCCTCATTTTGTTTTGGACATTTTGATATGTAATTTGTATAGTTTTGAATTACAGGGTGCACATGGTGATGGTTTTGGTTGGTGGATCATTTTCTTTTTTATGTATGTATTTTTATATTATGCTGCTTTTTTTTTTTACTCATTTTTTGTAACTTTTTTTAACATCTATGTCCCCGATGATGTCATATCAGACCTCTGGGGGGTCATTAATATTGTCGCTTTCTTTTTGTTTTTTTTTATTTTACACTTTTCCACGGAAGCTGGGGCATCAATAGGAGCCCCAGTTACAAGGGAAAACATCCCACTGTAAGTGAAAATTGTCACCGACAGAACTCAGCACTATGTAGCCTGCAAAGGTGAAGGCTAGAGATGAGCGAGCACCAAAATGCTCGGGTGCTCGTTACTCGAGTCAAACTTCCCGCGATGCTCGAGGGTTCGTTTCGAGTAACGAACCCCATTGAAGTCAATGGGTGGCCCAAGCATTTTTGTATATCGTCGATGCTCGCTAACGTTTTCATATGTGAAAATCTGGGAAATTCAAGAAAGTGATGGGAACGACACAGAAACGGATAGGGCAGGCGAGGGGCTACATGTTGGGCTGCATCTCAAGTTTCCAGGTCCCACTATTAAGCCACAATACCGGCAAGAGTGCCCCCCCCCCCAACAATTTTTACTTCTGAAAAACCCTCATTAGCAAGGCATACCTTAGCTAAGCACCACACTACCTCCAACAAAGCACAATCACTGCCTGCATGACACTCCGCTGCCACTTCTCCTGGGTAACATGCTGCCCAACCACCCCACACGACCGAGCGTCTGCTGCACACACAAAAGTGTCACTGCGCTCCCTTCAGCTGCCCCCATGCCACACGCTCACTTCATAGCCACACCACCCTCATGTCAATTTATAATTGCCTCTGTGATGAGGAGGAACCGGAGGCACACACTGCAGAGGGTTGGCAGGGCCAGTGCAGCCAGAAAAAATTATGCGCAAGGCTGGGTATTAATGAGTGACTACTACCCCCAGCAGACACGCAGTAAACTGAAGACGGTCACAGGCAGCCCAAATATAGTATTTTTTTCCAATTTTTGGGAAAAAGCCCACTGCCTATATAGCCAGTATATCTCTTTCCCTGCCTCACCAGTACTGCCCCTATACTCAGTAAAATGACTGCAGACTGAGGACGTTATGGTCTGCACGCCCGATATACAAAAAAAAAAAATTGCAAAACTGCTAAAAGCAGCCTCAACAGTACTGCACAAGGTCAGATGTGGCCCTAAGAAGGACCGTTGGGTTTCTTGAAGACGAAGATAACAGCCTAACACTCTCCCTATAGCAGCTACAGCAGGACGGCACTTTCCCTAATGTCTCTCAGCGTGCATCTGTGGCGAGCCGCGGCCAGCCCCAGTTTATATACTCGGGTGTCACCTGATCTCCCCAGCCACTCGGTGCAGGGGGGTGGGATAGGGCTGGAACTTCACAGGAGAAAATTGTAATGCCTTCCCTGTGTTTCTACACGAAATCCTATACGAATGGCAGCAGACACACTTAGGTGCAGTAAAACAGGTTCTTTCTCTTTATTCTATCCTCAGTAAAATACACGCAACGTTTCGGCCGTTACAAACAGCCTTTGTCAAGCATTGTCAGGCTGTTTGTAATGGCCGAAACGTTGCGTGTATTTTACTGAGGATGGAATAAAGAGAAAGAACCTGTTTTACTGCACCTAAGTGTGTCTGCTGCCATTCGTATAGGATTTCGTGCTATGACAAGTGGAGGATTAGAATCCATCTCCCTGCAGTGGCTTTGCAGTGAGAACCTCCCCTTAAGCAAGGGTATTCTGTTTGTGCTGCAGGCGCTCTATTTGAATTCCCTGTGTTTCTATTGGCCAGAAAACGGCGCAAAATTTTCTGGGAAGTAAATGGAAGTGACTCGAGCACCGTGTGGTGCTCGTCTCGAGTAACGAGCATCTCGAGTACCCTAATACTCGAATGAGCATCAAGCTCGGACGAGTACGCTCGCTCATCTCTAGTGAAGGCAGATGCAGTTAAAAACCACTTCTGCCTTCTCCAGGTATTCGACTGTGGACCCAAGGACCCGACCTGCTCCTGCTTAATTGCAGGAGCAGGAACTTTAATCCTGTGCCGTACTTTTGCTATCAGGCAGGATTAAAGCTTAGTACAAAGTGCTATATGTTTTCTGCGCTTGGTCCTTAAAGGGTTAAAAGTTATTATGGTTTATCAGGTGTCATTGGCGACTGTGATGTGATGGATCTGTGAGAGCTCAAATTTTTTTTCTGTACTAATGAAGGTAAAAAAAATTGGAATTCCTAACAAGGATGTGAAAAACTATGTTAAGGCCCCTTTACACGCAACAATTATCACTCAAAATTCATCCAAACAGCCAAAAATGAGCGATAATTGTTATATGCAAATGTGGGCATCGTGCAGTTTTCATTTGAACAATGGATTTCAGTTCACTTAAAATCCATCGTTCACATCTCTGAAAGACTAAGCAAATACATTCCATTTGAATGTATTTCGCTCAGTCTTTCAATAAACTGTAGGATGTTCTCCCCGGAGTATGTTTACACTAGCTGCTAGCGGAACAATGCAATGTGCCAGAAGACAGGGGAAGAGCAATGGAATGTTTCAGCAGCTGTTTGCACAGCTGGACCTGTGTTTAATCACATGCTGGGCTCTCCAAACAACTCCTGCAGGTCCTTTTACATGCAAATTAAGATGATAAAGTATTAATGGCCATTAATGGTCATTAACACTATGTAAATAGATTACTAAATCTTTCAGTCTTGGAGGTGTGGCCAGCAGCAGATGAGACCGGTCGCATGAGTTAAGGGCTCCTGCTGTAGATCAGCATTTACCTTAATCCTGCAGTAATCCTAGCACCCCTGCATGCTCCAACTGCTCGACATGCTTTGCCTTCTACCCTGCCGGGAAGGAGACTAGGGGCACTGAGAGGAAGCTCCTGGAGTCGCTGGTGCTGAAGGCAAGCACTCTGAAGCATGGGCGCCACCATCTTGATTCCAACAGCAGAGGCTGCAGTCAGCGTGAGCAGGGTCGTGGTACTCTGAAGACCCCGCTCTCCATCCTGTCAAGCCATGACTGGGAAGAAACGAGGAATGGAGATGGGAGGTGAGCACTCTGAAATGCAGGCGCTTGACCCTGGTAGCAGAAACTGCTGTAGGCATGAGCTGGGCTGCGGCGGTGAAGATAAAGTCTGTGACCCCACTCCGCATCCTGACAAGCAAGTGCACGGAAGGGGCAGTGAGCAGCAACAGGAAGTGAGAGCTCAAAGGTGCAGGCACCAACATCCTGAAGGGGAACTGATTCTCTGACAGCTGCGGTGGTGTTCAAGTCCCCTGAAGCTGCTGAGGGGATGGGGAAGGCAGTCAGTCAGCAGTGAGCTCTAGGTGGTGTCCATAGGGGAGAGAAAGGCCTTGCTGAAGAGAGCTGGGCTGCTGTGGTGAAGGGGCAGGCTGAGGATACAGCTCAGGGTAGAAGCTGAGCAAGCAGCCAGCACTGACAGTTATTAAAGGAGACATTAAAGCCTGCCACCTGAAAGGTGGAAAACTGGAGGGGCTGTATAGAGAAGCTATACCCTGAAGCTAGAAGCAGCTATATACATATATATTTATGCACAGTCGCAGTGTGTATTGGGTACTTTCTGCCTTAATAAGAACTCCTATTTACATATCGAGTTATTTACAGGCCTCCTGGAGGGCCTCTTGCACTTGAGGCAAGATCCCATCCAAAACAAAGAAGAGAGGAAACCGGCCCGACATGACAAAAACAAACTCCCTCTATAGACAGACTTAAAACCTTCGCCAGAGAAGGACCCCAGGATAACTCAGGCCCAGATTCCTCTCCGACTACATCAAGCTACAATACATCTGGATCCCACCAGCCCCATTAAAACCCCAGTGAGCACAGATTTGACTTTGCACCAACTGTCTGATCAATTCCTGTCAGCCATTCAGGCATCCACCAAGGCACCCACAGGAAGAATCGATGAGGTCAAAGCAGACATCAACCTCCTACGACAAGACCTAAAAAATTTAAGGGGCCGTGTAACCCATGTGGAAGACAGAGTCTCCAATATAGAAGATGTTACCACACCGATGTCAAATACAGTGCAGGAGATCACTCAACAGGTTGAATCTTGGCGGCAAAATGTGGACGACCTGGAAAACCACTCCAGGCGCAATTACCTCCAAGTGGTGGGCTTTCCCAAGCATGTAGAAGGACGATGACCAGAGGAGTTCATGGAGCATTGGTTGCGTGAGCTGTTTACTGAGGCTCCTTTATCCACAGCTTTCATGACCGAGTTCCCATGAGACCTCTTGTACCTGGAGCCCCTCCAAGACCCCTATTGGCACAACTCCTTAATGGCAGAGGCCGAGACGTGATCCTACAGGCTGCCCGTAAACATGTCCTGATCCACCAAGACATAGCATCAGTATCGATATTCCCCAACTTCTCAGAGGACCTCAAAAGGCAAAGAACATCGTTCATTGGGATTAAACGCAAGCTGCGAGACCTCCAACTGCCCTACTCAATAGTGTATCCTGTTTGGCTAAGAGTGGTGGAAGGTGACCACATCCGAATCTTCATGACCCCAGCGGAGGAATGGCTGCTTACTAGAAGGCTGCCCGAGAAGCCCTAATATCTGTCGGCTTCAGTTATGAACATGAGACTGCAGTGAGTTAACCCATAACCCTCAAGTACTTTTGTATGTTATGACCCTGTCATGCCTATTAGGGGAAGTTCCCCAGATTCCTTTATGGAGGCCAACATAATACTCATTCTTAAACCTGATAAAGACCCAGAGGAGTGCGACTCATATAGGCCTGTCTCCCTACTGAATTTAGATTATAAAATCCTAACAAAAATCTTGGTGCTTTGCTTGAACTTAGCTATACAAGACATTGTTCACCCAGATCAATTGGGGTTTGTACCTGGGAATTCCACTTCAGATAATATATGAAGAGTGCAGGTAGTCATACAGGTGGGGTGAAGGGGGCAATCTGATTGGGCTTCAGCTTCTCTGGATGCCGCCAAGGCATTTGACTCAGTTGAGTGGTCCTATCTACTGGCGATGCTCCATAGATTTGGGTTCGCAGAAATATTTATTAAATGGATCTCCATGATATACAGGTTTCCAGTCGCTATGGTCTCGATAAATATGACTTCTATCCTCTTTCTGCTAACCAAGGGAACTCGCCAGGGTTGCCCTCTCTCCCCTCTTTTGTTCGCACTGGCCATAGAACCATTGGTATTACTCATTCGTCAAGATCCCATCTACAAAGGCATAGTAATAGTCCCAAGAGAAAACAGGGTTGGATTATATGCAGATGACTTGATTCTGTTTATGTCAAACCCTACGGATACTCTGCCACATGCTATCTTCCTGATTAATAGGTTTGGGCATTTTTGAGGTCTATACATAAGTTGGCAAAAATCCATGTTTATGTCGGTGTGAGCATGGAACTGGACCATCTAGTATAAGATATGTAACCTCTAGGTCACCCCAAATTTTAAATACCTGGGAATCGATATATCTAGAGACTTTGCTTATAGCTGCAATATGAATGTGGCCCCTCTTCTCCCTTTTCTTCAGAATAAATTTAAGATTTGGAGTTCACTGCCCCTATCGGTAGCAGGCTGCATAAATCTTATCAAAATGATAATCCTCCCAAAATTTCTGTGCTGCTTAGAACATGCAGATACAATAGAACCACAAAAATGTTTTAATAAAACTAACTCTCTATTAACCTCCTTCATCTGCGGAAAGGCCAGAGCGAAGCTCCATCTGGAAACCCTACAGCACCCAAAAGATATGGCAGGCATGGTACTGCCTAACTTTAAACTATATTATCTGGCGGGCCAAATCAGATACATTCGCCACTGGCTTTCTGATTCAGACATCCCAAACTTGGAACATCACTTGATGCACTTCTTAGCTGAGACTTCCCTCTGAATTGTACTGGAAAAAACAGACCTGCATACTAGACTGCTACTACCAATACACAGATTGGCCTCTAGAGTCTGGCAGATGTGTAAACAGATTATAAGGTGTGAGGGCAAGCCCCCCTATGTGGTAATAGAGCACTTCCACACTTGTTAAACCTCCCAGATGCACAATACTGGACAGATCTTGGAGTCCCCTCCTTGGAACACTTGTATATTAACAGTGTTTTGGCCTCCTTTGATCAGCTGCAGCAGCTTTACCAGATCCCTAAAACCAGCATTTACAGATACCTCAAACTCAGACATGCACTCAGCGCCCAATTCCCAGAGCCATGTCAGTCCCTTTCCACCTATCCCTTGATAGGAGTTTTGCACACACAGGGGCCTAGGGAGTTAATCTCGCAGATATATTCGCACCTCATCCAAGCTACAATTTCACACGTGGAGCTGGGTGACTTGGACAAATGGCGAAAAATAATCCCCTCACTCTCCTAAGAGGAGTGGAGTACTGGAATGTCCTCCTACACTTCAGTCTCGCCAGCAGCTGACAACAAGATGATTCAATTACACATTATCCTTCAAGGTACTTGACACCAAGTAGACTCTTTAAAATGAATAGAACCCCTAACACACAATGTCATTGTTGCCAGACACTCAACGCTAATTTTAACCATTTGATGTGCAGCTGCCCGATGGTATACTCCTTCTGGTTGGAGGTTACAGATTTCCTGGGACAACTATTGGGGGTACCACTTCCACCAAACCCGCTGCATGTCTGCTAGGTATACTGGATGAAGAGCACTGGCAATTCCATACCTGCATTTTTCTAGGTGAGGTTCTGTTTCTGGCCCGTAAGGCTGTAGCATTGCGCTGGATAGATAGGAGATGCTCCCCCAATGGCGTAAACCAGTCAATTCTATTCTCCTGTATGAAAAAATAGTACATAAAAATAGAAAGTGCCCAAATAAATTCGACAAAATCTGGGCAATTTGGTGTGGCTCATCAACCACAACCCACACGCAAAACACATTTCAGCAGTTGGTGGACCAAATGAGATCTTTGACCCATCCTCCTGCCATGTAGCCCTTCACAGGCATTGTGATCATACCCTGAATTTTACGAAGTATCCTTTCAAATGTGTTATGTTATACAGTGTATACCGTGTTAAGTGATTGTAACAGTTGTGTATGTTTGAATCGTATTATACTCAGGTTTGTTACTGAGTCATTTTTTTTATATGTTCTTATATTCTCAATAAAACGGGTTTAAAAAAGAAAAACCTTTTTGGTCGTTTGAAATCTTTGCATGTAAAAGGGCGTTAATTCTGCCCTCTGATGATGAGATGATTGCTGATGCTGACCCTACTCAAGTGTGTACACTAAAAGCTGAAAAGTAAAAGAAGCCGTGAGTCTATTGTAAAGTGACCAGAGTGAAAACTGCAGTATTTAGGATTGATTTTCCTTGATATAGTGACATGAAAATAAAAAATAATGCTATCAATAAAAAAAATATGCTTAACATAAAAACTTAATTTAAACAAGTTTAGTCATGCTCTGCTAATAGCTTTCCATTAAAGATGGCAGAAAACACTGCTAGAAAATTAAGCCATATATAGAAGCAGGATTTGCGTGTGCTGCTCAAATCAAAGGCAGTAATCACTTGTGTCAAGCGGCAACAGGTACAATAAGGGGCATGTCATGAAATAAAAAATTGAAGGGGTTTTTCAATAAAAATGAAGAAGAAAATTGTTGGCCTTGCTGAAAAATCTTAAAATAACATATGCACATCTGTCCCTGGCTTCTGGAACTCCAGTGCCCCATCTGCCATTCTCCTCAGCAATCACAGGTGTCAGTGGTCCATAACTGCGGTTTATGATTGCCTGCAGCAGTCTGTAGCATCCCACATACATACTGACCGCAGCATGCAAACAGACCTGGTGGAGAGAACAACAGATGCAGGGCTGGCCCGGGACAGGGGAGTATATGTTCTTTTATCTTCTTTTGGAATGACCAGCCAGATTAAAAGAAAAAAAAATTGCGGCAAACCCATTTGAGATGTAAATTTACACAACATTGTAATAATGCATCAATCACTTTTAAATTCATGGTAAAAAATGGTTTTGTCAAATTCCACTAAGGGCTCGGTCAGATGAGCCATTCATTAAAAGACAGCTGAGTGCTGCCTCTGATTGGTCACTGTGCTCAGCCAATCAGAGGCTGCGCTTACTGGAGGCGGGGATTTTTTAATCCCCGGCCACCAGAATACAGATGAAGAAAATCATTGCTGCAGGGGTGGTCTTCATCCCATTGCTTTCAATGGTACCAACAAACAAATGTAAAAAAAACTCAGCGCTCAATGAGGGAAGGACGCCTAGATAACTCCATGATAACAGTATAGGAGGAACGACAAGAGGAGCTCTCATCTTATATTGTTTATACGCCTGCCAGGATTTGGAGGTGCTAGTGGATTATCCCCATTGGGAACTCCATTAGTCACCGGGTAAGTCCCTCTTCCTTCTTTTCTACTACAATTGTTTGGATTAACAGTGAAGCGCTGTCCTAACCGCCTAGTTATTGCCTCCAATGGGGCGGCAGCAGTGCCTGCCACCCTGAAAGCAATGAGAGATAGCATTGCTGACCTCTGTGACAGCTGTGACAGGGGATTATTTTGGCCCTGCTGCAGACCCCTCAATACTGTCACAATGTTCAGAGATAAGCGAACTCCCAGCAGCGATTAACAGAACCCTCCAGGCGTCACCTCATCCCCAGTCATCTCAGTACCATGTCTTTATGCGCGCACATTATAGGCATGCATGTCCTATCTTTTGCAGGTGTGAGTATTTTGCGCCTCTAAAAAATAGAAATGTGAACACTTTATAGGAAACCAATGGTTCTAATAGACACATTTTTTTGCGCACATAGGCGTGCCAATAAAATTGCTTGTCTGACCGTGGCCCAAGGCTGCAGCTCTTTGTTGCACTATTACTGCCTCATGCCAATGAGCCCTAAATGTTGGCATTCAGGAAACCACACATTGGGATTTGTATAGTGGAATTAACCAAACCTGGAAGACAGAGCAGTGACTTTCCTTAGTGGATTAATCTAATAATGCATAATGCAATCATGAAAATGAAATGTAATTGAGTTTGTATGCCTTTATTAAATGACTTTAATGGAGTCATTTTCCAGCTCTGTAAAAAGAATGTATTACTAACAGCAGCCCCTGTCCCCAGACAGGCTCACAGCCTAATTTCCCTATCTTACACACACATAAGCCATGTGCAATTTCATTGGAAGTCTGTTATAAAGATTAAATAAAGGAAAGCTAGATGTTAATTCAAGATTTCCCTTACAGGTCATTTAAGTGGTATGTCGCCAGATAGCCACAAGGCTGGCGGCACCAGGAAAGAAACCTTATCACACACTCAGAGATACACATCACAGAAGGGTTTTTAAAGAAGCATTACAGGGATGTTCTTTTTTTCCTTATATCCTGTACATAGCAGAACAGCACAACAGTGAAGATTTGTATACTCCCTCAAGCAGGTTACATTACTCCTACCTAGTAATCTATAGTATTTTCTACCCCCTAAGGATAGACTACGACAGATACAAGACAGAAAAAACATGTATCACGCTAAAATATTAATAAAATCTTTATTGTAATTACAAACTAGTAAAAAGGACAAATCCACAATGAAACAAATCCCAAAGATTATACTTAACCCTTTCCAATCCACTGTCTGACGTCTGAAGACATTTTGATTGAAGGCTGTACAGCTCCGATGTCATTTTGATTGAAGGCTGTACAGCTCCGATGTCGGAAGACTTCCGGCAGGGTATTCTCACTGTATATTACTGGCCGCTCTGTTATCGGGGGCCTCTCCAGCATGTCCCATACCGCAGTACTGGCTCTAGCCAGCAGATGGCGCCATTATATAATGGCAGAAAGAGAAAGCCCCCCTAGGAAACCCTGAATCCAAAATTGGATTGCAAAGGGTTAATGCATGATCCCATAATCTTATCTCATCTCAGAAATCAATGAGTACAAATCACAGTTCAAATGATGAAAATTAATATGCAAATACAGTGCTAA